>NW_004524654.1:5087030-5091235 GCF_000260255.1 Octodon degus
CTCCTCCTTCCTTCCTTCCTTCCTTCCTTCCTTCCTTCCTTCCTTCCTTCCTTCCTTCCTTCCTTCCTTCCTTCTTTCCTTTATCCCACTGTGTCCCTTTCAGTCTCACTTCATGTCTTTTACACCATGGGGTTGGTGCTAGGCTAGTTGCCTCTATACTCCTTTGTTTCTCTGGTTAGTCACATCGCTGCCTCTGGCTGGAGTGAGACAGAAAGCCTGAACATCTGACACTCATTGGTCACGCCTCCTCCCATTGGAAACTAATTTCACGCTGGGTTTAGAGAGGCATGCAAGAGCATTATCTCCTGCTGCAAGCAGAAATCCCGAGGTTATAAGTACGCTCTCCCTTGCTTGCTAAACTTGGGGAAACTGAGGCTCTCTAACAAAGCAGAAGCAACTTCATTCTTTAGCTGTATACATTAAAGATGAGACAAAGATAAATACATTTGGACTCATGTTTCAACCTGATGGCTCATCTATCACTTTGTAATTCCTCTCAAAACTTCCTAAAGACCTCACTGTGAGGTGCTACCCATCTCACAGGCACGCCAAAGTAGACTGGTTCCAAACAGCATTTCTTTCTATTAGAGGCAGGTGGCTACTGCTGCCTCCTCTTCCCTGTTATCTGAGATGATCTGATGTCTAGGTACGGGACATCTGACCCACATGTGCAGCTTGGAGGGTCCTGAACTATTAACTAGTTATCATTAGCTTACAGTCTGCAGAATGAAAAAGAGCCTGCCATGAATACCAAAGGCATTGTCCTTTTGTCCACCCCACCAAATAGTTATGTCAAGAGCAACTGCAGGCACCAATTGTGCTGTTCCGTACCAAGGGATGTTTTAGTATGTGCTGCTACCAGAACAGGTTTATACTTCCACATATGACTTGGATAATAATAATCAAGGTTAGTATCCACAATTTATTTGAAGAATTTTTCTCTAAAATCCAGGGGTTTTAGAGCTTAGGGAGGGAGAACTCTAGCTGTGAGAATAAGCACAAAGCCAGGCTCCTGGTATGGGTGAACTGTAGCATAGATAATTTCCCCCTCATTCCACAGACAACAGGGATTTATGGTGCCTGCCCCAAGCCTGCAGAGGTGAGCGCCACAGACAAAGACTTCTGTCCTCATGAGACTTCACAATGGCATACTCACAAAGATCCTTGGACACCAACTATTCATTTTCAAAAAGCTCAGTGGGAATTATTTTAATTTAAGAAATACCCGTGACAGCTGGTTCCAAACATACTGTAACAAACCTGACAAATTTAGCTAAATCACGCCCTGTTCTTCAGACACTTGACTCAAATTTTTCTGTACTACATTAAATCTGTGTCTGAAACATGGAAGCGTGTAGAAAAGTTAGCAGTGTCAACCAAACCATAAAGGCCGCCTCCCAGGCTGGTTTGCATTTTGTAGAAGAACATATGTAAATATTTTTATTCAAAGAAAACAATAGCAGCAACATTTAATAGCCAACCTTATTATTAATATTTAATGACAGTTTTCTGGACTTTTACAGTAGGATAACTAATGATTATAGGGGGTTTTTTTTTGGGGGGGACCTGAAATCAAACTCAGGACTTTTGCTTGCTAGGCAGGCACTGTGCCACTGAGCTATATCTCCAGCTGAAGCTAATAGATTTATGTAATTCCAAAACCCCTAAAAATAAGAAGAAAAAAATACTGTCTTAGTAGTAGGCTAGAATGTTTTCCTAAGTGTTAATCACTAGACACTGTCTTGGATTCTGGTGATTTAGGATTTTATGCTTAATCCTTTATATTGTTCAACAAACAACTATTCCATGTTAATTATGTATCAGGCATTTTCCTAAATATTTTAATAATACTAACCTTTTCACTTAAAATCTTCAGAAAAATTCCAAACTTTATACATATCTGATGCTGTTATTTCTGTAGATGCCTTATGGAAATTGTGCCCTTAAGAATACTTTCTGCCACATCACTAAAGTTAATGTTGAAAGAAGTCTCTACATTCTGCATCATTGAAATGAATATAATACTTTTCTATCAGATGACTAGCCATATGTAGTTTAAAATAAAAATGAATATGGTCTTCAAGTGTTCATCCTCCTATTATTTAACTCCCCTAGTTTGAATTTTAGGGAAGGCTCTACTGGGCGTTCAGGGTCTCACTACTAGATCCGACTCTTAGTGATCCTCCTGTTTACAGCCTCCAAAGTGCTGAGATTACAGGCGCGCACCACCATTCCCAGTCTCAATTGTTGACTCAGCGCACCACGGGGGCAGGGCCAAATCCTGGGGTTTGAACCCCCAGGTCCTATACGTGCTTGCAGGTGTTTTAATCTGCTGAACTATTTGACCGGCCCTAACTCCCCTAGTTTGAAGAGCTGCCAATTACTTAAAGTTGCATTTTTCTCAGGTTCTGTTATATATGATTACCTCAGCAATAAGTAATTGAAAGAAAAGATTTGCTTTAATTTTTAATAGAATTACTTTTCTATGAAAAACTTCACAAAACTTACTAAATTAGGCAGCACAGTAGTAACAAAGAATTCCTTAGAATTAGAGTGGTTAGGGCTGGCCAATCGTTAGCTCAGCGGACTAAAGCACTTGCTTAGGCAGAGCGCAGCCACTGGGTTCGCCCCGCCCCCGGGGGCGCACTGAGAAGGCAATTGAGACTGGGCGTGGTGGCGTGTGCCTGTAATCCCAGCATTTGGGAGGTTGGAAACAGGAAAATCACTACAAATCCAATCTACGTAGTGAGACCCTGTAGACTCTGTACTAAATAAAAAAAAAAAAAAGTTCAGTCATGTTAACTTTGGCAGTTACTAATTTTTTTTTTTTTTTTTTTTTTTGCAAGCGCTTATTCTATTCAGCCATGGCCCTCTGCCCCTGCAGTTACCTAATTTTCTAGACCTCATTCTCCTCATCAGTAAAACATAAACATATTATTGATTGAGCGTTGGAGAGATAGCTCAGTGGCATACGTGCCTTGCCTAGCAAGGGCAAGCTCCTGAGTTCGATCCCCGGTACCAAAATAATAATAATAGTACTTGCGCTATGAGTTGAATATGATTTGTCTCCACCAAAAGTCATACTGAGGCCCAGCCCTAAATATAACAATGTGGAAAGATGGCCTTTACAAGGTGCTCAAGGTTGGGGGAATCTGTCCTCGTGAATGGATTAATGTTTTTCTTGCAGAAATGCTTTCACTATTGCAGAATTCAGTCCCCATTTCTACACAAGCCTACTTCTCCTTCTTCTGCCATGTCATGATGCAGAACGAGGTGCTCACCAGATGCCAAGCAGATGCCAGCACCACACACCTAAGCCTCCAGAACTATAAACCAAAATAAACCTATTTTCTTTCTGTATTTGGTCCAGGGTCTCACTACACAGCTTGGACTTACAGTGATCCTCCTGTTTTCAGTCTCGCCTTGGATAACAGGCATGCACCACCATACCTGACTTGGTGGCATCTTAGTTTGTCCCGGGGGCAGGGCTGGCCCAGCATGTGGTGCTGGGGATCGAACCTCCGTAACTTATTTTCTTTAAAAAATGTCCCAGTCTCTTGTATTCTGTTATAGCAAGAGAAAATGGACAGAGATGATTTCTATCCTACTTAACCCAGTACCAGAATATAGTAAGCTATCAATAGGTAATTGCTAGTAGTTTTACTAACGCATAAGAGTGTCAACTACATGACAGGCTATGTTGAGAGTTCTCACATAGGCTATTTCATTTAATCCTTCATAATCTCATACACCCACAACTCAGGCCAGCCAAACCTGCCCTGAAGGCATTCGGAGAAAAAAAAAAATCCCATAACTTCATACAGCAAGAAGAAATTCCTTCCCAACTTTTTACATTAGGAAAATAATGGTCAGAGAAACTCAGTAAGTTCTTCAATGCCATATATGCTAGTAAATGGAAGGACAAGGATTTTAATGTGAGATTTGCAGGACTCCAAACTCATTTTCAAATAGAAGCTTAAACTTTCTAAATATCTTTTGCTATTACATGTAAATATGGATTGCCTCTTTCTCTTTTTTAATTCTTTTGTTTTAAAGAGAAAAAATAAAACAAAATTTCAAAACAAGATAGTAGGAGGGTAACAGTGGTTAATACATTGCGTATTGTTATCTTTAAATTAGTCACTGAGAGTACAGGACATAGGCATTTAATTGACCAAACAATATCAGCACAAAACTTTTCTTTT
>NW_004524654.1:5091355-5106738 GCF_000260255.1 Octodon degus
TTTTTTGGTGGAACCAGGGATTGAATTCAGGCCCTTGCGCTTGCCAGGGAAGCGCTTATTCCACTAAGCTATCTCCCAACCCCTAGTTTCTCTTTCCTTTTGAACAGTGTCTTCACATTTTATAATATCCATTGTACATTTTGGCCATATTTACTCTTTCAACTTCTCACACTAGGGAGACGATATGATTTTTGCACATGTGCATCTGGTTTATTTCACTTATGAATATGGTCTCAAGATGCATACATTTACCTACAAAAGTCTCCAGCCTAGTCACTTTATGGCTGAGTAGTACTCCATTGTATCTAAATCCTTTTTATGCATTCCTTGCTTGATGTACATTTGAATTGTTTCCAAGATCTCGCTATTACAAATTGTGCTGCTATCAACATGGGTGTACATATATCACTGTGGTACAGTGTTTTTAATCCTTCTGGGAATATACCCCGCAGGGGAATAGCTGGGTCAAATAGGACTGCTGATCCTAGCTTTTTGAGGACTCTCTGCATTGATTGCCACAGTGGTTGCACGTATACACTCCCACCAACATTGGAGAAAGGTGCCTTTTCCACCACAGCTCCTCCAGCATTTGTTATTGGTTGACTTCTTGATGATAGCCATTCTCTCTGGGGTGAGATGGAACCTCAGTGTTGTATTAATGTTTTTATTTTTAAAAAAATATTTATTTATTTATTTATTTGGTACAGGGCCTCGCTACACAACTTGGATTCCGGCGATCCTCCTGTCTCAGCCTCCCCAGCTCTGTGATTACAGGCATGTGACACCACACCCAGTTTCTGTGGCCAGCACGGCACTCCCTGGGTCATGGGGCTGGCGCAGCATGCAGTATGGGAGATCAAACCCAGGTCTTTGCACTTGCCAGACAGGCACTTAGACCACTACAGGAGGCACTTAGACCACTGAGCTATCTCCCAGGCCCAGCATTGTGTTAATTTATAGCTCTCAAATGACCAGTGATGTTGACCATTTTTTCATGTATTTATTTGCTGTTTGTATTTCTTCATCTGAGAAGTGTGTGTTCATCTCAGATGCCAATTTTTGGATTAGGTCTTTAAATTTGGCAGGTTTGACTTTTTTGAATTCTTTATACGTTTTCAATAGTAATCCTTTGTCTGAGAAACAGCTGGCCAGTCCCACATTGGTGACTGTCTTTTCACTCTGTTGGTGATTCCTCTTGCTATGCAAAAGGTTTTAATAAGATAAGATCCCAGTTGTTGATTCTTTGTGATACTTCCTGTGTGATCAGGGTTTTATTCATAAAGTCTTTGCCTACCCCAATGACTTCAAGAGTTTTACCTATTCTATCTTCCAGCAGATATAATATTTGTTTTAATATTTAGATATTTGATCCATTTCAAAATTAGTGCAGTGCCTGGTGAAAGATATGGACCAAATTTTAATCATTGGCGTGCAGAGCCACTGTTTCCATCACCATTTATTGAAAAGGATATCTTTCTTCCAATGAGTGTGTTTGGCACCTTTGTCGAAGATAAGGTGACTGAGTGTCTGGAGTTGTTTCTGCGCTTTCTAATCTATTCCAGTAATCCTTGGTTTTTTTTTTTTTTTTTTTTTTTTTTTATTGTGCTGATTTTTTTTGCCAGTACTATGCTGTTTTTATCACAGTAGCTTTATAGTATAATTTCAAGTCAAGGATTGTGATACCCCCTGCCTTGCCTTTGTTGCCTACAATTGCCTTTGCTATTCTAGCTCTCTTCTGGTTCCAAATACATTTTAAGATTTTTTTTTTTTTTTATTCTGAGATATGCTGTTGGAATTTTGACCAGAATTGCATTAAATCTGTATAACGGTTTTAGAAGTACGGCTGTTTTCGCTATGTTGCTTCTTCCTACCCCAGAGCAAGGGATATCGTTTTGTTTTGTGATATCTTCTTTAATCTCCTTTTTCAGAGTACTATATTTTTCAACATAGAGGTCTTTTATGTCCTTCATTAGATTGATTCCTAGGTATTTCTTTTCTTTTTTATGTATTTAGTACAGGATCTATAGTCTACAGGGTCTCACTACACAGATCAGACTCGTAGTGATTCTCCTGTTTTCAGCCTCCCAATGCTGGGATTACAGGCACGCACCACACGCCCAGTCTCAGTCACCATCTCAGTATGTCCTGTGGGTAGGCCTGGAATGACACACCAGGGATCAAACCTCAGTCCCTGCGTCCGCCTAAGCAGGCACTTTAATCCACTGAGCTATCTGGCCTGTCTGATTCCTAGGTATTTCTTTTCTTTTTTCCTTTTTTTTTTTTTTTGGATGCTATTATGAAAAATGTTGTTTCCTGATTTCTTCCTCAGTAAGTTTGTTATTCATGTATAGAAAGGCTTTTAAATGTTGACTTTATAACCAGCTATGCTAATAAATTTGCTTATTAAATTTAGCAGTTTTCTAGTGGAGCTTTTGGGATCTTCTATGTAGAGTACACGTCATCTGCAAACAATAATTTAACTTCTTCCTTTCCTATTGTTATTCCTTTTATTTATTTTTCTCTCTTTTTTAATTGCTCTGGCTAAAGTTTCCAGGACTATATTGAATAAGAATGGAGATAGTGAACATCCTTGTCTTGTTCCTGATTTTATAGTGAAAGATTTTCAATTTTGTCCATTTGATATAATATTGGCTGTGGCTTTGTCATAGATGGCTTTTATCAGATTGAGACAAAGACCACATATTCCAATTTTCTGTGCAGTTTTTTCATGAGTGCTAGACTTTGTCAAAATCTTTTTCTGCATATATTGAGATGCTCATAGGATTTTTACCCTTGTCTTTGCTAATGTGATGTATTAGCCTTTTTCTTTTATTTTCTTTCTTTTAAGACAAGTTCTTACTATGTAGCTCAGGCTGGCCTTGAATTCACTCTGTAATCTAGGTTGGCTTCAAACTACTGGCAATTTTCCTGCTTAAGCCTTTTGAATGATGTTATTATAGACATGTACCACTATACCCAACTGGATTGCCATTTTCAAGTTTGTATTATTTAATATATACATAAGTGTGTGTGTGTGTGTGTATATATATATATATATATATATATATATATCTGCATGAGACCACTTACTTTATCTTACATTATCATAAATAACAAATGTATCTCTCACCATGCTGAGCTCCTCCATCTTTCAATTCAAGATAAACGTACTGTATCTAATGCCTTTTTGGCATTTGGAAGAAACTCAAGATCTTTACTTCAGATCTATACACAGAAGCCAGCTCAAACCACAGAATACAGCAGTGCATGCTTCTTTGATTCCCAATGCTGTGTGTAGGTCTATCTTGATCTAAAGTTTGATTTTAGCCAGCCAAATAGCTCAGCAGATTAAAGCACCTACAAGCAGGCAGGAGCGGTGATTTGTACCCCCAGCCTGTAGTGCTGGCCCTGCCCCTCGGGGTGCGCTGAGATGGGGATTGAGACTGGGTGTGGTGGCGTGCCTGTAATCCCAGTACTCAGGAGGTTATAAACAGGTGGATCACTATAAGTTCGATCTAGTAGTGAGACCCTGAACACCCTGTAGACCCTTCCCGAAAATACAGAGAAAAAAATTAAGGTTGGATTTTAGCCATTATTAGCAATCTCTATATATTCATTCTTTCATTCAACAAACAGTTGCTGAATTCGGGTTGCAAGACTCATAGATCCTGCCTTCAAGAAACTTAGGATTTAAGAAGAAAGAGAAAAATGTATGAAAAGATTAAGGAACACTAGATGCTAGAAGAAAAGTGCAGATAAAATGCTGTGGAGTCTCAAGGGTAGCAGTTATTTCTTGATGGAGAAAAAAGGATCAAAGAAGGCTTTAAGGGGAAGGTAGCCTCTTCAATGAACTGTCCCACGCACATACAAACTATTCATCAATTTGATTCAAAATGACACAGAAAGGGGTAGGAGGTGAGGGTGGGTGTATGTGAAAGGAGACTAGCCACAAGGAATGAAAGGATGTAGAGATTCCTTATACTGCTGTCTGTGCTTGAAGACGTTTTTAAAATTTTGCATGAGAGAGTCTTGAAATACTCTATAAGACAATTTGTTTGTAGAGCAAAGTTTATATAAAAGGCTACTCTTTAGCAAAAGAGGACATTAGTGACCACAATGAAATGAACTGAGTTCTCATCTCTGCTTTACCCTCCACAGATATGAATCTACTAACAGGAATTCTTCAATAAAAACTGCTGGTGAGAACAGACAAGAATAGGATAACAACAACCAGGGATTCCTCTAGTAGAAATGCCTTCCTCCAGGAAGGTATATGCCTGAGCATACGTCTTCTCAGGAAACCAGCCTGATAGAAATGCTAACCAGAGGGGTGAATGGAGATGACAGACCAGACACAGAGATAATTTTGAAAGAGGGGCCTGGGAGCTCTTGCCTCTAGTGAACAAAGAGCCCTGAGTGTCTAGCTCACTTTGCTTTCGTTCAACTTAGGCAAGGGAGTAAGCAATTAGGTTGATGGAAATTTCATCTGTTTCTCATTATTTGCAACGTGTACCCAGGTAATTGTTTCTCTAAACTAGATCTCAGCAGCTGTTGATTTCTTCTCCAGAACTTTCGCTGTGTTAGCATGGCGGCGGCACAAAGGGAAACAACTTTCTGTTCCCTCCTTTATGTCCACAAGGAAGGTCAACTGAGCCTCCATCCTTATGACTAGTTTCCCACAAATCCTGATTAAAAAAACCAATCCGTGTGGGTTTTACAAAAAGCTGCACTCAGTACAATCAATAAAGTTCAGAGGCTCTGGAGTATCTGCAGTCTTGATTTGTGGAGTAGAATCCTATGATTTCCACCACTCACAGAGATCCTAAAATAGGCTCAAGGAAGGACACAGTGCCATTATCCACAAGATGGAAGTTTCCAGAGTGCTGTATAGCACACCACCCCTGGGGTGTTCTTTAGGTGTGTTGTACAGTGATTTATGTTAAGTAAATACAAGTTTACTTAGTAAACTTCTTAGTAAACTTACTTAGTAAATTTCTGTTAAGTAAATATAAGTTACTATGGTATGAATCTACATGTCACTTAATTCAAATGCTCTCAGGTTTATCAGGAAAAGAAGGAAATAACGGAGGACAGAACTCATATTCTCCACAGCATTCCATAAAGCTGGGCAGATAGAAGAAATACTGCTCTGGTAGAACTGCTACATACACTTCTGCACTCTTACAAGGATAAGAAAATATCTTTTAGAAATTCTCCTGGATGCTTTACTGGGAACAAGATGTTTTGAGAAGATCATACCACCCTGACTCCAACCCCAATTAAAGTTACAGCAGGTAAAATTAGAGTGTGTCACATGCTACTTTAATTCTGTCCTGCTGTACTTTAGTGGCTTCTCATTTGAGAGTACATAATTATCATTGCACAGTTAAATTTGATTATGAGCTAGAACTTCCAGGGAGATTGGACTTCTACATGCAAACTAGACTCCAATTTTTATTTATTATCTTCTGGGATAATTTTGTTTCCTGAACCCTCAGATGAACTATTTCTCAGAGAAACATCATGGAACAGTGGGAAATACTTACAGGAAGAGATTAGTGCTGTTTTACCTAGCATATTTATAAGAGATATAATTTGTCTGTATGCTAAATCTACATGATATTCAGTAGAGATATATTTTTTCCAGTATCCTAAAATGTTTCTTTAAGCAACTGTAACTCATCTTACATTCTTGCCTTTTACACCTAAGTGTACGTGTGTATGTGCGTGAGTGTGTGTGTGTGCCTTCTATACTTAATTTCAATGACAGAAAAACAAACTCTTAAATGGGTCTCTGCTTTATATAATAAGAGTCAAAATGACTTGGAAACTCCCTGGATATACTGTGATTAACTGTTCTACTTTCAGTTTTGACAAGTTTATTGCTTCTAAGCACCAGGCTCCTGATATCCTTCTTCTTTCTAAAAAGAAATAGTGATTTTGTTTATGTATATAGTGAGTATGATAATTATCTAAGTTTTTCTACCCATGCTGCTTGAACTCTGTAGTGTCAACTGATAAAATCCACTCCTTTCATAGGACCTTTCATAGGACCAAATCCACTCCTTTCAGTGGACCAAATCCACTCCTTTCATGTTTTTCAGATCCCAGGTCATAGGTCATTTCCTTGGGAAGCATCAGAAGATTTTAAAGAGGTGGTAAAGCCTGGCTCTCCTCACAGAAATCAGCCACATGGGACAACCTCCCAACTTTCGGTTCTAATTCTCACCAGCTGTGTGATTATTTGATCCATGTCTAGTCCGTGAGACTATATAAATTCTGTGAAGGTAGGGCCTCTGTCAGCATTGCTGACCATTATTTTCTCAGTGTCTGGAACAAATAAAGAACCCAGTAAATATTTACAGATATAATAAATGTGCACATATATATGAGTTAAAAGTCTCAAGGAGGCTTTATCAATAATACTCTAGAACTGTACTATTCAATACAGTGTCTACTAGCTCACGTGGCTATTTAAACTTAATATTAAATTAATTAAAACTAAAATACACTAGCCACATTTGAAATGATCAGTAGTCACACAGGGCAAATGGTGATTGTATTTGGACAGTGCAGATTAGAAAGCATTTCCATCATTTTAGAAAATCCTACTGGACAATAAAGCTCAAGTAATACTAAAACTATAGTTGAAAAAAATAAAAATAATAAAATACAATTATAGTTGAAATATAATATTATTTTTAAGATCTATCAAGTAATTTCTTTTGTTATCATTGTTAATATTAGCTATGTGACTTAGATTCTCTTTTTATAATCATTGAATTCTCTTTTTATAATCATTGAGTAGTCCCCATTCAATGATGGAGTTTATTTAATTCCAAAATGTGTAATCATTTCTGCATTTTGATTTATAGGAGTCTGAGGGCATATAACTCTGTACACTTTCCTGAGTACTCAAAAGAATCCTTGAAACTAGGAAAATACATTTTTGTGAGAATACATTTATTTTGTAAAAGGCCAACCCTCTGTGCACTGTCCTGGATAAAATGAGAAAGATCCAACGTGCTCTTGGAGTCCTCATTAGTGTGTGAGGAACTGGCATTGGTATGAATTTACTTAATTATGATAAATGTATGATTGCACACATTCTGAAATTGTAATTATGTGTTAAACTAATATAGTCTTCCAAATGAATAATATTCAGTGTGTTTGGTGACATCATTTTGCCAATAATTAAACATTTTTTAAAATGAAAATAGTTCTCATAGATATCTTATGGTATAAATTATAAGTAAATATTTTGTTTGTGAGAGCAGAGTTTAGAAAGTCTCCAGTGGTTAGGAGAATAAATGTATATTATTTTATGTAGGTAAAAGCAATATTTTGATTTATATATTGAATAGTTAAAAGCCTCTGTAGTGATTTAGAGTTTTAGTGCAAGTATGAGAGAGTAGTGGACATGCTGTAAAAAATAGGATAGATACCCAGATTAATGTACACAAACCAGAAGACAGCAAACCAAGAGAAACTTGCAAATGCAAATCACTACCAGACTCCTCTTAGAGAAAGCAAGTGTCCATGTCCTTCAAGCAAGCTGGACTAATCCCACTTACCTCCATCTCTACAGAAAAAGGAAGATATTTTCCAGCAAGTTTATGGTTACCTTATCTGCACCTGTATTTTAAACTATGTACCACAAATTTTGCCAATTTTTATCACAAATTCTAAATCTTTTTTTTTTCTTCCTTTACTTTTAAGAATTGAATCCACAGAGTACTGAGCAACATCCCTAGCTATTTTTATTTTGAGATAGTCTCACTAAATTGCCCAGGCTAGCTTTAACTTGGAATCTTCTTGCCTTAACCTCCCAAATAGCTGGGATTAGAAGCATATACCACAACACTCAACTCAAATCTGGGCCCCTCCTCTTTAGCTTTTGTTGTTGTTTGTCTGTGAAACGATCTTGCTATGGAGCTCACGCTACACTTGAATTTATGATCCTCCTGCTTTAACCTCCAAGTGCTGGAACTACCAGAGGTTATGCCCAAATCCATCATTTGAATAAGTCATTTTACAACACTTTTCTAGGTTCAGTAAGTTAGTCAAAGCCATAAATAGTAGTAGTGCTACATTTGACAAGTAACCTTCTCAGTGTCAAAAATGTTTGCCACTATAACTTAAACATTATATTATAGTGACTTCAAAATTTTCAAACTGTGTATATTCTAAACTATAAGAAATCAAGCATTTTCCTAATAGCGCACTTAAAAACTTCAAGCTCTACAAATTGAGAAGTATCCACCCCCCTTTTCTTTGGGGGGGGGCGCTGAGGATGCCTTCAGGGCAAATCTGGTTTGGCTTGAGGATGAGGGGATCAAACCAAAGCATCCTGAGCCTGACTGCTTTGTTTCAGCAGGCACTTAAACACCTGAGCTAATGGGCAGGCCCCCATCCAACCCTTTTTAAAGTGCATTTGCCGAGATAGAATTCATGCCTGCTCACAACTAAATCTTGGATATCCTGCTTCACTCCTTCCTTGCCTAGTCAGCCTTAACGTCTCAAGATTTTTCACTTACAAAATGCATGTCACATTTGACAAAAATGAAATTGTATCATTCTGTTCTCCCACTTGGCTTTGTGAGCAATTCATTCTTGTTTCTTAGAAGGAAAATCTTGGGGTTGTCAGAATGCCACACAGAAAATGTATCTAAAAGGGGCTTTAAAGAATGTGTTGGAGAGAAAGGGTCAATTGAATATGAAACAGAATTAGAAGGTTCGTACCTCTAGTCTCTGCTGATTTCTGCATGGAATTCCAGGACCTGCCAAACCCTTTGCAATCTGTCCTCTCAAAGACCATTACTTTGCAGGCCTTAGAAGCTCATCTGCCCTCTGGGTTGAAACAGATTAACAATGAAATAAGGCTAGGAGAGAGATAAGGACAGATGAGTGGAAACTGTGACAAACCCCACCAGAAAACATTGAATTTGTTTAAAAAAGAGTTTCTAAAACACTATACAAGCCCACTTTGACAATCTCTGAAGTTGCAAATTTGAAGTTTTTGCTTTAGGAGGTAGTTTAAACTTGGGGTATGGGTAAAAGATTTACCAACTAGAGTAAGTTAAGGAACATTTTGTTCCAATAAAAATGAGGAGGCCTTGCTTTAAAAGGGGCCAGGGAGTTTGCCTAGAGCAAGTTTTTCATGTTTTATATTATAAAATTATATCTATGAGCTACTTTAACCTTTCTACAACTGTTCTGCATTTCTTTTCCCAAAGGCTTCAACTTTTCTTAGCTGATCAAAATGTGATTTTCCCCCTTCTGTTTAATAAAAGCAAGTTGTATTTTAAAAAGTACTTTGTCTAAAAAGGCCCATACTAAGTTCTTTCTGACTACTTGCATTATCTCAGACCACGGAGGACACTAACAGTTTGCCCCCAATTGGTGTAAAACAATAATAGCATAAAAGGAACTTTAAGCCATGTGTGGTGGCCCACGCCTATAACCCTAGAGCTCTTGGAGACTGAGGGAGAAAGATGAAAATGTCAAGCCCATCCTGGGCAATTCAGTGACTTAGCAGACCTTGTCTCAACATAACAAAATAAAATAAAATGAAGGAAGGTGTTAGGATATAGATCAATGTGAAAACCCTGGGATCAGTACTTAGAATTCAAAAGAAGAAGTAAAGAAAAATAAATTTTAAGACAGATTCTTTGTTAGCTTTGAAGGTGCTGTATTTCTGAGGATGATTTTTCTAAAGGTAATATTGTTACTTTTAATGGAAAGAGTGTTCAAAATGGTTGGGTTTATATTATTCTCATGTAAACTGGCACTGTGTTTAAAGCCTCAATAGATAATACACAGCTGTGAAGGCTGAGACAGGAGGATCACTACCAAGTCCTAGCTGTATAGCAAGATCCTGTACTGAATAAATAAAATAAAAGATTAAAATAAATAAATAACTCCCAATTGGTTATACATTCCACAGTCATATACTAGTTATCTTGAATACTGATGACACAATGACAATGAGAAATTTGGTTAAAAGGTGCTTAGGAAAAAAAATAGTACTTAGGTAAGAGTACACATGACAGGAAATAGCTTAAAAACAGACAAAAAAATAACAATGGAAAATTTTTGAGTACTTATTATATGTCCAACACTGTAATAAGTGATTTCTTTATGTGTACTAAATCTCATTTACTTTTCATGTCTGCATGATTTATGAACTCCTCATAACTAGAGTTTGAAAATAACTAATAGGGTGATTTTTTTTTTCCTACTTCAACTAGCTGAACTAGACCTAGCTTCCTCCGAATCTTCTTTCCTGTATAACCTAGGTTTGATTTTGACCACATGTGGCATCTGCTTGAGACTTGGAAGTCACACACGAAGCAGCAGCTATTACTCTCTGAGGATTGTCTTAGATTCAATAATGGGCAAAGAGAGGTCCCAGCAAACTCTGTCTGCTCTCCTCTATTCCAGTTGTGCCAGTCTGGGGAATCTCTGACCCCCTCAACGCTGATGAAACACAGTATCACCTGCCTGCTGCTTGAATATAAACTTTCTCAGGCAACAGGTCTCCATAGTGATTCTTCTGTTGCATAAAATATTTGATTCCTCAATTTATAGATAAACTGTCTGCAAGATTACTATTTGCAGCCCCATTTCAGCAGCTGCACGTGCCTGCCTTCACAGGTGGGCTAATGGGTGGTGGCCCTTCTCTCTGGTCTTCCATACCCTTTTCAGACCTTAACTTCCCAGTGTCTCCCACAGTAGTGGTTCTGTTTCCCCTGTTGAACCTTGACTGCTACAAGATAATGACATCATGGCGAGATTAAGTAGTTTACCCAAGGTCACTCAGCAAGCCAGAATAGGAAGCTTTAATCTGTTTCCAGAGCCCATGCTCTTAATAACCACAGGGGGATGGGGGTGTAAGCAAGAAAGAAAGGAGATCAAACTCAGAGACTATAAATAAAACGGGAGGAAGTAGGAAACAGGCAGGGAGGAGAAGGGAGAGGGGAACAGGAAGGAAATCACAAGATAAGCAAGGGGGAGAGAAGAAAAGTGAAGAGGAATCAAAGCTAAAAGGGAAAAGGATAGTAGCATTCTCAGTCTATTTGCTTTGAGAATATTTTATTTTTTAGAACAAAGTGAGGACTTTAAGCATAGCTAATGTATGCCAGAAGGCTGCAGAGTGCTAGTGCTCAGTTGTTGAAGAAATAAATGCAACTTTAGTTTTATTCTTCTAGTAGAAACCGGGTCTAAATTTTCATAACAATTTGTTTTGTGGCAGAAGACCTAACAATTTGTGCAATTATTCCTTGTTTTTTTAGCCACTGGTAACTTGGTTAGCTTGCATAAGGCTCTTAAATGATAAAAAGTCAGTGATAAAAAGCTTGTAAGGCATCAACCTTTTCTATAGATTTTTATCCATGAGTTGAGAAATCAAATAGTTTATGCAACAGAACAATGACTAATAATTTAATTACAATTTATGATGTTCAACTGGAGTGATTATCATTTTAACTATGTGATAGTCAACATGAACAACATGGCAACTTTTGTGCATAATTCCAAAATAGAGGTGTGAAATTTTTTTTCCCATGTGACTATTTGGTTTACCCTAGACATTTACGTTGTATAATATTACAGCTGCCAAAAAAACATACAAGTTAAAAACAAGTTTAAAATCCTGTTGAGTTTTACTTTCTACTTTAAGGCAGCTAAGACTAAAAATATATTGTGGAGGGCATTGAAAGTGCTCTTCAGATGTCCTACTGTGCATGGAGGCGAGACACCATCAGGACAAAGCCTCTTACCCTGCTGCCATCCCGCATGACTGCCCAAGCACTGCTTTTGACTTGCTTTTAAGCTTTGGTCAGCATGCTTTTGGCAAGAGTGTACCAGGGAAACAGGTTTCCTGAGAAGACAGTAGCACAAGTTGTGATCACCGTACGCTAAACCATTTTCGCTCTTAAAGCCCTGTCTCCTTGAAGCTCTAAAGACTGATATTGCAGTCCTTAGCCAAGGTGCAGGCTATTGAAAGTATAAACTTGCTTTTATAACTGGTTGCCCTCTTCCTATCCCAGGTAGGGTTGAGAATGGCAAGTTTCACCCAATATAACCTTTAAAGTGCATTTATTTTGAAAGACAAGCTCTTGTTTGAATTCATTTCACTAGATTAAAGTGAGTTTTGCTCCTTAAGAGGCTAATACTGGCTCAGAACGATATCAGAGGGGCTGGGGAGATGGCTCAGTAGAATAAGCACTTGGGTCTGAGTTCAATCCTTGGTTCCGCAAAAAAAAAAAAAAATCAGAAGGCAAGAGTTGGATTTATTGTCACTGATTAGAGATAATTTAAGGACCCAGGGAGATAGCTCAGTAGAATAAGCACTTGCCTGGTAAGCGCAGGGTCCTGAGTTCAATTCCTGGTACCACAAAAAAAGAAAAATATTTGGTTAGAGAAAATTTTAAAATATTATCAGTTATATTAAAATTATTATAATAAATATTTGTTCAATGTGTATTATTATTGTGAATAAGAAGATGTAATGTTAATTCTCTGAGGCTTCTGATGCCAGGCCTAGAAAATTATCATAAATCCCAATCCGCTGGCAGCTCCCACAACATGGACCTGAGCACCCCAACACCTTCAGCCTTTGTCCTATACCTTATTGTATATGTATTCTCTTAACTTCTTTCCCTACCAGTGTTCAATCCTGCCAGCTCTAGCCTCCTGTTTTTCTATTTGTAGATTCAGACATGACCCATCTTATCAGTTCTAGAGTTCATGCCTTCCATTACCCCTTTCTTAACTATATTTTATTAGTGATAGATAAGAGTTAGTGAAGATGCCTCACGAACTCTGTTAGGATTCTTATCCTTTATCCTGAGAACAAAGCCTCCCCATATAAATCCTGGAATCACTTGTGGCAGAGATGAAATATGACAGCCATTTGCTGCTTCTTTAGCATCAGCTTCCCGTGAAAGGGATTCCAAAGATAGGAACAACATGCAGTATGATGACAGTGCACTTCTGGTCACTATAGCAAGGAATCTGTCTATTTTGGTGGCTTGACATTACTCTCTACTAATCTAATTTTGCCTTTGTTGGAAACATTCTTATAATAGTTTCACTCTCCCCTTACCAGTTAAGATTTTAGGAGAAGCTGAGTTGAAGAATATTTTCAATACAAGGAGCTCATAAAGAAGGACCATGGTACCAAATGAACATTACCTACATTTTTTCATCCAGACCATCCACATGTTCACTGAGCTCCCCTTTTGCCTCCTTGCCAAGTTTCTGCCAGCTCTGGCCAGTGCTTTGCCCAAACATTGTGATCCTTAGGAAAGTTAAATAAGAAAGGGCTATGTTACAGAGTAAGCTTAACATAGAAATAAAGATGTTAAGAGGAAAGTAATATACCCCAAACACAGGCTGCCATATATTACAAAGATTCTTTCTAAAAGACTATGCTGAGTTGATGGTAAAATTAAAACCAAAGGGAAGTTTTAATTTATATTTATGAGTAAGTTCACCAAATGCCCAAGGTCAGCTGAAATAGTCCATAATTTCTACTTTAACATCAAAAAAAGTTTAAGACATTGACTATTATATTGCCATAAAATAAGTATTGACCTTTTTATGTACTATGATTTTTACAATTCTCAAAGTTAAATGTTTAATTCATAACTAGGTGTGGTAGTAAACACCTGGAATCCTGAGAGGCTCAGGCAAGAGGACTGCAAGTTCGAGCCCAGCATGGGCAATTTAAGCAATTTAGGGAGATGTAACAGATCAAAATTCTGCTTTTGTCCTTGAGTTGTTGAGTCTAGTTTTCCTATCTCATCTAGAAGGATGTGTCAGCTCAACAAGAATTTGGTCCCAACTCGGAAGCCCTTGCTCAATTTCTAGGTCAAGACCAAGACTTTTGTGTAACCCTTTCCATGCCCAGTGTGCACAGTAATAGACTAATAGCCTCTTACTTACTTGGAGAGTCTTAATCTTGGTTTGTTGGACAAGGCAATACGCTACCTACCAAATAGAGAATCCCTGTCTTGTTGGACTCCCGTGCTCCAGACAGGAGGAAGAGGTTCAAACTTTTGCTTAAGTAGAAGTGACCTTGTTTTGTATCTTATGACCCAATCTAATCCCACGGCTGTTACTAACTGAACTGGGGAGATATCCCTGGCCCAGAGAAA
The DNA here is from genome assembly GCF_000260255.1 of Octodon degus. Taxonomy (NCBI): domain Eukaryota; kingdom Metazoa; phylum Chordata; class Mammalia; order Rodentia; family Octodontidae; genus Octodon; species Octodon degus. The sequence goes on from NW_004524654.1 coordinate 5,105,518, forward strand.
GCTAATTTGAGACTTCCCAGTATGTTATGAAGTGATTTGATTCAATGGGTATTAAAAAAAAATGGAGTAATCAGGTGCATCTCTTCCTAAAATTGTAGAAATATAATGATACAAGTGTTCCAAAGAAAAGAAATTGACAATTCGAGTAGGTAGGCAAAAAGGACAGGATTCAGAAGAAGCTAAGTCACTTTAGTAGTGTATTGGTACAGATAAACAATGAGGACTCCTAAACATTCTTCAAGCTATATTTTCTGAGACAGCTGGCTAAGGTTTCTGTTTTTCCTAAAATGCCACATTTATTTAGATTATCCTGAGTTTTCCTGAGCTCCATGCATCTTCAGGAAAGACCAGTATTTCAAAGTTTAGTATTAGAAGTTATTTGATTTTTTTTGCAGACTCTCCAGTTTCAGGAGACATGTAGGGAATGTCCTTCTGCTATTTGAGAAAGGACCACTAGCTTTTAGATATGTCTTCCTATTTGTGATACAGTAGTTCTGCTCTCACTCTCAGCTAGTTGATTCGAATTTATCACATGGTCCACCACTTCAGAGAGCCAAAAAAAGGTGATTTACCAAGAACTAAGAAGAAAACTGGAAACACAAGTGAATCAGACACCTAAATATAGGATATATTTCTATTATCTCTTTAACCTTGCATTGGTGCCCTGTATTAATCATTTTAGCCCCTCCTCTACTTCACTGAAACCCATCAGATAATGTTACATTCATGTCATTTACTCACCTTTCATTTACTGTCAGACAAACCTAGCCACACCTCTTGCCATGGGCAAATTTGATGCATAACAAACTTGCAACAAGCAGGGACTTGCACTCTTGCATAGATACTGTCAGTTGTATTTCTTTCCCTTCTAAAATAAGAACAGTAACAAGAACAATTAATTTTTGCCAAGGGGAGGAGAGAAATGAAAGATACTGAAAGCTCCTGAGATCATCTCAGGGCAACCAAACTACTGAGGCAAAGGCAGGAGGATCACAGCCAATTTGACTTCAGCCTGGGCTACATAGTGAGTTCAAGGGCAACCTAGATTACCTAGAGAGACCACATATAGAGACCCTTTCTCAAAAAATCAAAAATAAGTAAATCAGTATAAGTTATTACAAAAGATGAATTCAATCTAAAAAAAAAAAATAAAAAAGACTAACTAAATTTTACAGGGTATATCCTAAGGGTCGTAGCTTTACTTAAATATTATTTCATTTA
>NW_004524654.1:5115268-5121055 GCF_000260255.1 Octodon degus
GGAAGTCGGCAGAAATTCCTACTTGGTGGGAGGGATGGGGAGGTACGGCAGAGTGGTGGGGGGCGGCCCGAGGGGGTGGGAGAGGGTCCGGCCCACACTGTGCCTGGGCTGGGACTGGTCCCACCGGCGCAGGGTAGCAGGAAGCCCTCCACACACTCACCGGACCTGGGCTAGGACTGGGTCTCTAACTTCTATTTTAATATGTCTATTTATACCATTTCCCCATTTAAAAAATTTTATTCATCGTTAGAAAAGAAGTATTTCACACAGGAGAATGTTCTAGGTGCTTTAAGCATATTTATTTTTTGACATTTTGAAATATGTCATAGATCACCCTCCTTTCTTAAACAATGAGTAGTCAACATACAATAGCAATTTCTTGATTATTATGGTGTTAATTTAACCTCTTCATTGTTGTACCATTTTTGTATTCAACCATTTATGCATTCAACAAAGCCCTCAAGTTCCAGTATATTATTTTAGTCATTTTCTTTTTTTCTTTCTTTCTTTTTTTTTTTTTTTTTTTTTTTTGGCAGAACCGGGGATCAGACTTAGGCCTTTGTGCTTGCCAGGGAAGTGCTTATTCTACTGAGCCATCTCCCCGATCCCTTTACTCACTTTCTAATCAGTGGGCCATAATACCTCCAACTTAAAAGAAGAGAGGTTTATTTTGGGTCACATTTCACATTTTAATCTATAATTGGCCAGTTCCAAAGCAGGAAGGCATGGTGGAAGAAACTTTCAGAGGAAAGCTGCTCATAGAATGATGAACAGGAAGCAGAGAAAGATGGGAAGAGCCAGGGAGATGCACCATTCCAGGTTCCATGCCTAATACCCTGTCTTTTCTTACCAGACCCCACCTCCTAACTTCATAGAGCACCCTTGTGATCCAGTCACCCTCACAAGCTCTCCAAGCTCCTTAGGTGAGCACAGGAGGCCTGTGAGGGACACTCTTGACCTAAACCATAACAATGTAGCACGTTCAGAAAAGCGGCCTTCTCTGTGGAGTGGCCTGGACAGGATGCATTATAAGTTTTTCAGCTTTTTTTTGTTACAGTAAGGCGAATAATTAAGCTTTGGTGTCAGATAGACCTGTACTCCAACCTTGGATCAAATATTTACTAACTGTACAACTCAGAGAAATGTACTCAACTTTTTTTTTTTTTTTTGTACTCAACTTTTTTAAAGCCTTCGTTTTTTCACCTGGAAAGTAAAGTGTGACTAGCAGAATGGTTAAGGAGTAAATCAAACAAACAATAATTATTGTCAAGGGTCTGGGGCTCCTCAGCCTTCAGTTTCCTTTTCTGTCTTCTGCTTTCAGTGTCAGTTCTTGTTCCTGCTGATGCCTGCTTCTCTCACTACAACCTGTTGCTTCTAGACTAGGGAAGCAGGAACCACCTGACCCTCGAAATTGTATCTACAGCCACTGGGGTTGGCCCTTCATACTTGAAAATGTGGGCTCCTGTGAAACACTCATGTTTGAATCCTGACTCTGACACTTTCAACTGTGTGATCTTGGATAAATTACTCAGACTCTTTTCACCTTAACTTTTTCATCTGAAAAATGAGGGGAATCATAATACCTGACACAGAAGTTGAAGTTAGCTATTGGTGCAATTATTCTCCACACAGCATTAACACATAATGTCAGCATATGTAAGGACTTTTTATTGTTTCTGAGTTTCTGAAGCCAGGGGGCTGAAATAATCAAATGTACAAGTATTCACATGAGTTGAAAATATGAGAAATTTGTTTGTTAAAAGTTTATGAATGTGACAGCTAATCTTGATTGTCAACTTGATTGTCTTCAGAATCACCTAGGAGATTAGAAAGAACACCCTTAGGTATGTCTGAATGGGTCACAGAGATGTGGCCTTAGGGACTATTTCTCTCTGGCTCCTGGCCCCTTCTGCTCTAGCTCTCCCCCTGTGCCGTTTCCTGGCTTTCACTGGTCAATTTCCTCCACCACACCCTTCTGCCAGGTTTCTGCCTTAAAGCCAGTCAACTAGAGACTGAAATCTCTGCAACCCTGAACCAAAAATAAGCATTTTTCTCCTTTTAGCTGTTTGTGTCAAATATGGTCATAGCACAGAAAAGCTGTGAGCTTTAGTGTATAACTTTTTTTTGTACTAGGAATTAAACTCAGGACCTCACATTTGACAGGCAGGTGCTGTGCCACTGAGCTATATCCCAGGCCCAGAGTATAACTTTTTAAACCTTCTCCTCCTCCTTCTTTTGATCATCATTATTATCTTTATTAACATCAGCAGTATCTTAGTATCTTAAAGGTTTTCCTTTTACTTCTGGGTTAGTTGTTCCTTTTTTAATTTCTGGATAAATGATCTCAAATTGATTAACATCTTTAACATATATAACTGTAGATAACCTATCTTTTCCTGTATTTTACCTTAGTATATGTGCTGACTCCCTTTTCTCTGTTCTATTTACAAATGATTTAAAGTTTTCTTCTAAAAACAAACAGCTCGGCTGTGTTATCACACACAAATGTTTGCCTTTCATTTATATGTAGCCAACTTTGTCAACAGCGGGTCCACAATTCATGAAGTTATCAGTAAAAATTAAGAGTGCATATATTTATAAATTTTAACACCTAACTCATTTTACAATTGAATAAAACTGTCCAATATTTGTATCATATATTCCATTTCTTTGTATTTAAGTATCATTTGTTCATTTTCAACCACTAATCCTGTCTAATCTTCCAGTTGAATGATGTCAGAATTTCAAAATGGAAAATAAAATGAGGGTGAATTGCTGTGGTAGAGTGTGAGGACATGTTTTAGGAGCTGTCAATGTGAGGGCATCTTAGGAGCAGGAACCTCTAAAGGGTTTTACGGGAATCCTGGCTGAGATTGGTATGGACACTGATCTCAGCATGGAGGTACAGGTGTTATAGTTGAGGTTGCCAAGATAACATCAGGCTGTCTGACCTAGAAGGAAATTTTAAGGGGGAGCATGAAGTAAAAGAATAGTGGTTTATTGTCTATAGTTAGTACCTAAAAGAATTGGAGCAGAGACCAAAAATGTAAAAATGATGTTTAGGGTGATGAAAATACTAATAGGTTTGATCACTATAGACTTCATACATATGTCAAATTGTTGCTGCACCTGATAAGTATGTACAAGTATAAAAAGCTAACAAACTAAAACCTATGGGTCAAATCCAGCCAGCTGCCTGTGTTTGTAAATAAAATTTTATAAATGTGTGTTGTGTGTGTGTGTGTACGCTCACACATATACAGATACTATTAGGAGTTAAAAGAGGCAAAGGGTATTAGTTAACAACTAATATTTAGAGAACATGGCCTATCTCAGGCATCCCCTTTGCTATTTCTAAAATTTAAATTTTTCTGTAACACAAAGTATTTTACTTCTGGTTTTTTTTTTTCAAAAGATAGGAAAAAGATACATCTACAAATGACAGCAGTAGTCCTTATTTAGATCGTAATTGAAAAAACTATTTGGATATTTAAGAGCATAAGAAAGTATTCAAAATTCTTATTTTTGGTGTGATAAAGATATTACACATACGTTTTAAAAAGACACTCACTTTTTGGGGGACCGGGGCAATGGCTCAGTAGGATAAGTGCTTGCCTGGCAAGTGGAAGGCCTGAGTTCAAACCCTGGTTCCACCAAAAAAAAAAAAAAAAAAAGAAGAATAAGAATAAGAATAAAAAGACACTCCTTTTTAATAGTTAAATATGGAAATACAAAGGAATGTATAGCACGTAAGGGGTTTGTTTTAAAATAAACTGGCAGATATGGTAGTTCTAGATCAAACAAGAAAAAAATCAAAATAAAATAAAAAAATAAGGAGGCAGGGGAGACAGTTCAGTAGAATAAGCGCTTGCCTGGCAAGCACAGGATCCTGAGTTCAATCCCAGTACTGCAAAAAATAAAATTAAAAAAATAGATCAAACAAGATTGATGAACAGTTGAAGCTGTTGAAGCTGGATAATGTACATATGGTATCATGAAACTATTCTATCTCCTTTTATGGATCGTAAAATTTTATATAGTAAAAAGGCTTAAAATAGTACACTTCAGACCGGTCATGGTGGCTTATGCTTGTAACCCCAACACTAGGGAGACTGAGGCAGAAGGATCACTGTGAGTTCCAGGCCGGCCTGGGCTACATAGCAAGTTCAAGGCCAGTTCGCACTACAGTATGAGATCCTATCTCAAAAAGACAAACAACAACAAACAAACAAAACAAAACAAAACAAAAAACAAAAAACAAGGGGATGTGTGGCAACCCAGGCTGGGAGGCTGAGAGCATTGTACAGGGACACAACACGGTAGAGTTGGGAAACAACTGATCTCTCAGAGGTAACTAGAGGCAGGACAAACAGGAGACAGGATGATTCAGGCAGGATGTGAAACTACACAGGGGAAATCCTCTGAGAAAATAACAAAGCTGTAGCAATTTCAAGAGAGTAAATTCTGAGGAATCTATCCTCAGAGAGACAGACAACAAAAAGAAATGTTAGGCAAAATCTAGGATTCCTATGCTTAGGTCTATGAAGAGATGGAAAAAACAAACAGAAGGTAGGAAATAACTTACTACTTTAGTTACTAAAACAAAAGGGAACTAGAAGAAAATAAGGAGGAAGGATGGGTGTTATATGGCCCCCTGCCTAACTGGAAGGACTTTACTAAATTTAAATACAGTTGCTACCCTAAACTTTCTCCCTTCCCTGGCCTGATTCCTCACTATTCTTTAACAATGTAGTAAGGTTGCATATGACCACTCCAGAGAAGGTAATGTAACAGACAATGTGTTTTATTTTTAGTTAAAACACTAATTAAGTAGTATTTTTTTAAAGTCTTAAAAGTAGTATTGATAATATACTTTGGAAAATAATAAAACAGGTGGTTGGGGGAAAATATCTGAAATAGTTTTCCAGCATAAATGAAAAATTGGTTCCTACATGATGGCAGACTGAGCTAACCAACTGGAGCATGTTTTCTGATATAAACACTTAGAAATCCTGGGTAAATGTAACAACAAAAGCAACAATGAGATACATAACTGAAGATGACAGAAAGAGGAGAAACAGAAATAGCTTTTTCCAGGAAAAGAAATGTGGCCACAAAAAAAAAAAAAAAAGTGAGACTGTAGGAGACTCAAAGCCAGTGATATGAATACAGGCTTAAGGACTGAGGGCCAGGATTTTAATGCCCATGAAAGGGACAGAAGGTGTGATCTACCATCCTCACAGCAGGCGTTAGAACTGAATTTTCCACTTTATTTTATAGTATTTTTTGATATTCCCAAATAACTTCATGTGTACGCCTTGTCTGAACCAAAATAGAGAATATATAGGCTATATTCTTTGGTGTACAAGCATATTCCTTTAAGACATTGAAAATCTCAACTAGTTTGGCTTTGACATTTTCCAAATATATGTAAAATGTCAGAGCCAAAATTTGGGTCCTACAAATCTTTTGAGTGAAAGCCCAGGCCTTCAAATTGTGTGCCATTTACAGGTTTAAAATAGGAACATGTTCTATGTTGACTATGAGCTATTTGGAGACTTTGAGGACATTAGGAGAGAATAATTTTAATTTTGGAAGGAATGTTGGAAGATAGAATTTGTTTTTCTCTCAATTTAAAAGAAGTCATGAGGTGACATGCCAGTTGTTGCTGTGCTGTCTCTCGGGCAGATGATTGTTCAAAAATAAGGGGGTGGTGAATGAAAGCAAGAGACAGGAAAAGGAATATTGTGGGACTGTCCTGCTTCAAGGTTGTATATGGTTAGATTT
>NW_004524654.1:5121155-5126411 GCF_000260255.1 Octodon degus
CAATACATTGTACTGTGAAAATTCAACCTAGACTTCTAAAACCTGACCTCCAATCCATGCTGGTTATAATTTCATGAAGCGTGAAATTTTAAATACATGAAGCAAATTTAAAATACATTCTAAGGAAGCCAACCCAGATTTTCTGGGGCCATTCCAAAAAAAAAAAAAAAAAAAGATACGGTTCAAGAAAGACTGGACTGATTTTAGGAAAGTCTCTGAGGCTTTTAAAGATGGCAACCTCTCACATTCATTTATACACTCATTTATTCAAAAAGACTTAATGAATTGGGATAAAAAGCAAATAAGGATAAGAAGACAAGGTTGAAATCCCTGTTCTCAAGTTGTTCATCATATTTAGGCATAGATCCATGAGTGAACAGACAATTATGATACAGCGGCATAAGAGCTATAATAGAAATAAGCAAATGGTATTGAGAGTTCTCACCCAGTGTTGTTATTCAGTTTCCTGGGAAACAGACTTCAGATGGAAATTTTCATCCAAGTGGCTTGCTTTCAGGATCAGCAACTGTAGGGAGAAGTAAAAGAAGCTGAATTGGGCAACCAGGAAAGTTGCATTGTGACATAGTTGCAACAAGCCTTCAGTCGTTCCCTGGGTGAATTACAGAGTTAGAATGGCAGGCAGAGTGTAATGAGCTAGTGGAGTACACTTTATCCTTCTATATCAAGTAGCCATTGCATGTAGGCTGCTATTAGGAAAGAAAGCATGACCATGAGTTCTTTTCAACCTAGGACAATCTTTACAATGAAATAAAGCCCAGGCCTATCAGTTTACGAACACTCAACAGTTAAGGGAATGAGACTTTGGTCCTGAGGGAATAGAGGAATGCAAGCAGCACTCCATAACATCCCTGACATCCACCCTCAGGGAAGATTTCCTAATGGACTAGTAGGAGTCTAGGAGAATAGCACATACAGTGCCATGGCAAGCCCGCAGAGAAAATCTTCTGTGAGGTATATCATGACTATAGGAATGTGTACTACCTAAGGCAAAGAAAAGTGCTAGGACTGAAAAGATAAGTAGAGGCCAACTGTGACAGTAATCCCAGAAAGAAGAATGATACTTGAATTGACAAGTAGCAGTAAGTTGAGTTGGTAGTAGCAATAAAAATGGAGAGAAGAGGACAGATCCTAGGGACATGAAGTGAACAAAATTAAGAAAGTTTACAAAATTAATTAAATTTTATGGGTAAGTCAAATTAAAGAGTAGTGCATACCTGTAATCCTGGCCTTGGGAGTGTGAGGACCATCCTGTAAATTCAATATCAGCCTAAACTATATAGCAAGATCCTGTCTCAAACAGACAAACGAAAAGAAAATGATTCAAGTATGTTTAGATCCATCTGTTGATATAAGTCTGGGGGAAAGAAAAGTTTAGTTTTGAATATATTGTCAGTGAAACATGAAGTTCTCTCCAACTACAAAGATCTGGCTCTTTTCTGGAGCTCAAGAGAGAAATCTGGATTAGGGATAGAATTAGATCAATGCATGGTTGGTAGGGAGAAGCCATGGAGCAGACAAACCAGCTCAGGAATATGTATGCCTGCTGGAGTGAGCAGAGACAAAGAAGTAGCACAGTAATTAAGGTGGAGAAAAAAGCAATGGAGGATCATGGGTTACCTCGGCAGGTAAGGAGACAGGGTCAGATTAGAGAGTATAAAGGAAACATGGATGAACTCTCTAGATGTTATGCTATGTGGAATAAACCAGCCAGAACGATAATCACTGCATAATTTTACTTGTATGGGATACCTAGAGTCATCGAACTCAGAGACAGTACATTGAACAAAGAAAGACAAAATGATAGTAAAATAGCAGTCTCAAGAGCTGTTTCTGAATCTCATTCTGGAAAATGCTGGACTAAATAAAGTGTTATAAGTAGGAATTGTGATCATTTAGTATGGCAAAAAGTCTTGCTTGGCCAAGATAATGCACTTAAATTGGAAAAATTTAGAAAACCATAATGTTCTCTTTTAGTTTAAAAATCAACATCTAGTCTATGGTGACTGTTTTAAGCAACTAATTGTGGCCCACACAAGGCACATACAGATTGAATTGGTCAATCACATCAAATAACACATCCTACACAATGAATAGGTGCAATGATAATATTGTGATATGTAAATTTTCCATTTACACATTGGATAATGTTTTATTTAAGAGAGTGGAAAATATTTATGAATTTTGAAGGTCACTGTTAAATTTGAAGAGAAAAATATTATGTAAAAGTTTCATGCTTAAATATTTCTCTAAATTTGAATTTACTATGCTATTCCTACAGTATGCTATCTAAAATATCTTTAAGAAAATATGTTTATATCATGGGCTTCTTTGAATTATAGGGGAAAAATAAGTAAAAGAGCAAATTACCTCCCTTAGAGGAAAAAAAGGGAGTGGAGAAGGAGGTTCTCTTTAGAAGTGTCATAACTAATGCATATGTTTTAAATTTGTCTGAATGGTCTCTGCAAATTATTATCACATATATCAGATGTAATGTTCAAACACTGCATTGTGTGTATGCATTTTTTGTCTAGACATTAAAGTTTATGAAGTACAAATCTAGGGATCTTTGATATGCCAACTTGTGCACATACAAATACACTCACTGGTGCTTGTAGAAGATTTGACTGCTGGACATGATTATGTAAATTTGTATCATTTCTTAGTTATATAAAGTTACAAGACCTGAAGTAGAATATAAACAGAAATGTTTTCACAGAAGTGCCTGCACATGAATTGAGTTTGGACTTTTCTTTCTTTTTTTTTTTTTTTTGGTGGAACTGGGGATTGAACTCAGGCCCTTGCTCTTGCCAAGGAAGTGCTTATTCCACTGAGCCATCTCCCCAGCCCCGAGTTTGGGCTTTTCTATGACAACCTTTATAGTCAGTTTATAGAAATGTAGTGATGATCATAAGAACTCTTCTATTGGATACACATGTATGGTCTCATCATTAAAAAATAACTTCAGGGTCATGAGTCAATAATAACACAAATACACACATTTCTGTGTGACTATATGTATGAATCCCAGAGAACAGGTAAATTTAAAATTTTGATTTCATATACAAGAAGTATGCCATAGCTATCACAAAAATATGTAATGAAGTATGACATAATAGCAAACATGCCTAAAAAAGCCTACATTGTAATCAAAGTATAGGTGTTAGAATATTGAAAATATGCTCCATTAAAATGAAAGATGGCATTATTCCCTGAGCTCTTGAAAATGTGAGCCAATTAAAAGCTGTAAGGAGAAAAGGAGAGGAAATTAAAAGATCAGTCCTTTCTGAGAAGATGTCAAGGTAGTGAGCACAAAGTCATTTCCAACATTTTTGTTGATAAGCAAGAAGTAGATATATCCTGTCTTTATGTTGGTATTACTAAAAAAAAAATGGTTTCTTTCCTTTAAAGGAGAAGAACACAGGACACTTTTTTTTTTTTAATGATTCTACTGCTTGAACTATGTCTACATTCTCAAGGTACTGTTTGAGATCAGTTATTCAGTTGTTGTTTTGACAAGGTCTGACATACTGATTTGATATTTAAATAATTTCTTTACAGTATAGTAAAAATGTTTAAAGGAAAAACATCCTCTTACATTGTGGAAATGCTGCTGTAGTTGTAGATGATGGCCTTTTTCTAACATATTTATCATTAGTTACTATGTGAAGGTTTAAATTGCAAGAATTTTCAGGGTGTTTCTGGCATAATAAAACTGAGCAGATAGATCTCTCTATGGCTTTATAAACTGACCATATTTCATAATATTTTGAAGCCAATTAGAAGACCTATTCAAAATCAATTACTTCTTATTAATTAAATGTTCTAAAATTTTAATTTCTGAAGGACTCAGCTTTGGAAACTCTCTGATAGTGTTAAAATCATTTAAAATTAAAGTAAAATTTTTCTCATGATATCAGACTATTAACTTCTAAGGTGTCTAAATATTTTAAAACAAAATCAGAATAATGATTTAAAATGGTTCACATGGAATATTAAAACTAAAACTGTCTTGGAAAAATCTGGAAAAAGTAATTGCAACAACAAAACCTCTATCTTCCATGTAAATGCCAAGGAAGGAAATAATGTGTTCTTTTCTCTTATATTTTAAACCATATGTTTCTTTGATTTTTTAAAAAATTCACCATTAGCAAAAGGTTTGACCCAAACAAAACCTTAGACCTAAATGTTTTGTCATTGCTATAAAGTGCCACTTTTAAGTGCATATGTATTATATGTATAATTTCTATGACTCAAATTGTCTCCTAAATGAACTTTTTTACAACACAAGTAAATTATTAAAATATGTAAAATATTATTCACCAACAAATGACATTTTTGTTTGTTGGAATATTGTCTATGTGTAATCGTTAACCACTTGAAAAATTTTTGTTATTTATGAACAACTAAACTTTTTCATTAAAATATATCAAGGTATTAAGCAGAATAGGAACTTTAAAAGGACATGCAAGTCTATAAAACTAGATCAAAACATGTTTTTAAAATAGTTTTAATACTTTCTATAATTTTTTTTCAAAAGTTCCCTTGAATAGGTTAAGGAACCAAGTTTTCTAATTAGTATAGCACTTGAGTTATCTGAAAGTTACCAGATAAACAATAGTTGACTCATTTTTTAAAAAAATAGAGATCAAACACTTAGTCTCACATTGCACTGAATACAGTCCATCCCTTTTGTCTTTTGGTAACACAGAGTGCAGATTATGAGTCATGATTTTTAGCGTTGTAAAACCAATCATCAATTTAGCACTGCAGATGGGAAAATTACAGAAAATTGAATTAAGCATGTATTTAAAACATGTCAATTACATTGTGCTTTTAAGTACACTCTTTGTTTACCCAAAGCCAGTTAGAAGACCTTTTCAAGATCAATTACTCCTTATTAATTAAATGTTCTAAATTTTGACACAGAATACCTGAATTTTAAGTCCAAACTTTTTTTTTTCTGAAAAATAGCTGATAGCTTTTTATCAAGTAACTATAATATGGGAGAAAATCTAATTATTTTATTTTTATAATAATTGGAGTTCCTGATAAATTATATTTTTTAATATTTTGTAGAAACATTTAAAATACTATGTGATTTTGTATTAACATATAAACCTACTTGTTTTTAAAATGTTAAAAGCATCTTTGTTGGACCCTGTGACACAAAATAATGTTAACTTCTATTTTATATTATTTTTTTTTTGGTTTTTTTTTCTACAGTTTTATTGATAA
>NW_004524654.1:5126511-5149539 GCF_000260255.1 Octodon degus
AATAGAGGGATTTGTTCTAATGGTGTTTGTAAATAGGATATCATGTCCGCATCTTGTACAGCAATTAACCACTAGGAAGAATGTATGTAATGTGTTAATTATTGAAACTGTACTACCAATTTGGTTTGAAACTGTCTCATTGCTATTTGTTTCTCAATAAAATTATGGAAAAAAAAAAAAAAGAAGTCATGAGGTAGCATCCAGAGTTGGCATGTCTACTGTGTGGCACCAAAATTTCTTCCATATTTCTATTTCTTCGTCCATGTTTTTGTTTGTAGGATTTCACTGTATTTCTGTTATTAACTTATTACCTCCACTTGTTTTATTTTTAACATTTGTTCTAAGGTTTAGAATGTACTAAGACCCTATATGAAGGCTGATTTTTTTTTTTTTGCTGTAAATAAATTGTCTTTAAATTTTTTAATGAAGAGGAAAAATCTTTTCTATTTACTCATATGTTTATCATTTCTAAGACTCTGTTCTTTCATATGAATCCAAATTTCCCTGTGGTATTTTTCATATGCTGAAGAAGTTAGTGTTAACATTTCTTACAGTGCAATTGTGCTGGACATTGTCTCACCCTCCCACCCCCACCATTTTTGAAAGATAATTTCTCTACCCAAGTTTTTCTGTTTTTTAATTACTTTTTAAAAAATGCCTTTCCACTGTATTTTGATTTGCAGAGTTTCTGACTCAAAGTCTTCTGGATTTTTGTTTCTTCCTCTATTCAAAATATACTTTTTTATTATGACTGCTTTCAGTATTTTCTCTTTATCCTTGGTTTTCAACAGTTTGATGGTGATGTCTTTTGCAATAATTTTTATAAGTGTGTGGATATATTCTGTTTAGGGATTCTTGAACCTGTGAATTTTAATTTCCATCATATATAAAAATATTTTTAGTTGTACTAATTCAAACAGTTTTGGTGTCACTCCATCTGGCCTTTCTCTGATCTGGAGCTGCAAGTACACAAGTACTAAAGTACTAGATATTATTATCCCACAGGTTCCTGATGCTCTATATTTGGATGCTCTATTTTGGGGGGGATATTTTTCTTTCTTTTTTTCTGTCCGTCTGTCTCTTTCTTATACTTTTTTCTTCCATGTGCTTTATTTTGGCCAGATTCTATTGCTATGATTTCAAGTATTTTAGTACTTTTTTACTGTATTTTTAAAATTCAGTGTCTAATTTGCCTCTGAGTTTTAGTCCCACCCAGTGAAATTCCCAGTTCAGAAATTACAATTTTAATTCCTAGATTCCATTTTTACTCTTTGATTTATTTCACCTATGGAAGAAATTTATCATTAACTGTTTTAATATTATCAAACACTAATTCTATCATCTCTGTCATTTGTAGCTTTATGTAAACTGGCTTTACTCCCTGGTTACATAGATTATATTTTCTGCTCCTTTGCATGTCCTAGTTCTCTTGTCACTTCTAGGGCATTTTCATGAGCTTCCTGCCTCCTTCATAAGTGCTGATGTTTCCAAAATTCTACTATTGACTCTTCTTTTCTCTGCTTGCATAGTATCTCAGAGTGACTTCACCCATTTCCATAATTTCAATGACCACCTTTATGATGGTTTATTCCAAATCAATCTTACCTTCTCTCTCCCTGATCTCTATCTTCAGGGAACAAGTATCATATGTGTAACTTCTGTCATTCACTTCTCCACCTATTATGTCCCAGAGTCATCTCAGACTCAACATACTCAAAGAGAATATATGCAATTCCCCTTCAAAAGTGTTCAATCTCATTTGTTCCCTAACTCAATGAATGATATCACTAAATTATAATCATACAAGCCAGAAATCTGGAAATCATCCTTAGCTTCTTCTTTGTAGTAGTTATTATGATAACTTTCTCAGCCTCCATTCTTTTTATTCTGGGCAATTACTTCAGTTTTCATTGGGATACCTGTGCCTCCTCATGCCAGCTTTGGGTAAACTGATTCCTTTTTGCTCTAGAAGTAGGCATATGTCTTCATCCTAATATAATTAGCTGCATGTTTACTCCTGCCACCATTTCTAATTTATGTACAGACATGTGCCTCTATTACTGATGCTTCTGGGAAGGGATTTTTCTCTCTTCCAAAAAGAACTTCCAAAAATTGACTCTTCTTGTGTTTCCTTGGACGCAGGTGGTAAAACTTTGTAGCCAGAGGAGTTATTGACAACAACTATTTGAACATGCAGCTAATGCTAAAGAATGAAAGGAAAAAGAAATGTGTCCTTAATGACATTTCTGGGTTGAATCAATCACCCTTGTAGCCACTTCTTTTTCCCTGACTTTCTAGCTAGATGGGTCAATAAATCTCCTTTATTGGTTTATCCAATAAAGAGATTGAGTTTTCTTCAGCTTGCAACCAAAACATCATAATTCATAGCTTTTTCACCGTGAGTCCCAACACAGACAATTAGTCATTTGGTTCTATTCATTACCTTCAGTTCTTTCCCTTCTGCTGCCAGTGCCTTAGTTCAGTGCCTTAATCCCTGTATCAGACCCCATAGATGCTATACTCCAGAGAATGATGTTTCTGAAACACATTTCTTTTTTTTTTAAATTTTATTTATTTATTTATTTGTGTGTGTGTGTGTGTGTGTGTGGCCAGCTTAGCCCACCAGGGGGCGGGCTGGCTGGCACGTGGGGGCTGGGGGATTGAACCGTGGTCCCTGGGCTTTGCTAAACTTGTTCTAAGTAGGTGCTTTAGACCACTGAGCCATCTCACTAGCCCCCCTGAAACACATTTCTTAACAAAATTTTATCTGCTTATAATTCTGCTGTGGCTTTCCACTATTTCCAGAAAGAATTCCAAGTATCTTAGTATATCATAAAAGACTTTTCATGATTTAAACTGTCACCCTTACATTTTTGAGCATTTATTTTTGCTACTCCCCTAACTCCATTCTATGATTGGCAATGCTCATGGTAAAACTATTTGTTGAATCAAAATGCTCTTTGGCCCCATGCACTTGTTGTACTTGCTGTTCTTCCAGCTCCATTTTAAATATTCTCACCCTCTTCTCTATTTCCCTTTCTCTATTAAATTATACAAATACACCAGTCCTCAAATTCAAATGGTCTTTGAAGTATTTCCTAATCTTGCCCAAGTCTGAAAGGAGTATTTTCCTGTTACAATACTTATCACAGTCTATTTGTCTCCTCCTTTGCAAAGTAAGCACTTTAAAAACATGAAAAGTTTTTTTCATATTTTTATCTCTATTTCTGGGGCTCAACAAAGTGCCTGGCACATAGCAGACATTTGGTAAGTCTTTTTTTTTTTTTTTCTTTTTGTGGTCTGCAGGCATCAGAAACTCCATATTGAAAACCCAGATTCTCACTTTTCTATATATGTATCTGATTTCTGAGCATTAATTTTTTTTTTCTTCTAGTGTGTGAGACTCTAGGTAGACAGATAAAACAAAGCACGTGGGGCAGGTTACCTTTAGTCCCGTGGAGAGCCAGTAATGTGCCTTAACTTTCTTTGCCTTCTCATCACCATCTATGCATACCTGGCTGCCCAGAATGGGTGTAGACTTAGCTGGCCAACCCAACAACATACTCATACCTTGGTTCAGAGTTTTCATTGCCAAATAAAAGTTAGCCAATACTCATGTACAGAAAACAATTTTCAACTTTCTGGTTATCTTTGGAACTTATAGGTACCTTACGGAATTTGTATGAAGGCTTTAAACTAAGCAAATCTGTATTATTTTATCATGATCAAATACACTGATCTTAATCAATGAACTTTAACTTTGCTGGTACTAGAGTTAGATATGGCTAATTCAGCAAAGAAATTATGGGATTGTTGGTGGTGATAGTCCTAACACTTTTATGTTCTAATTTGTTAAATTACTGGAAGCAACTTGATTTCAACGCCTTAAGAAATTTGAATGTAAGACACGATTCAACTAAAGTGAAAGAAAAGACATTTGTGATTTAGAATGTGTAAGAAAACTAAGCAACAGGGATGACAAATACCGGGAGGAAGCTGGATTTCACTGGGCACTTGCGAGTGGTAAGGTTAGTTGCTAGGGGTGGAGCAAAGTAGGTGGAACTGGCTATGGGCTGGATCCTGAACAACTCCTTGACACAAGACTGGCCTTGTTTAGTGAACCGCAGCCCTGAAGAGGGTGGCTGAGTCTGTGACCATGGTAACAGGGAGAGGGGTTGTTGAACATCTCTTTTGAGCATGCGCAATAGTATAAACTAGGCTGGATCGTCGGCTACCAAACATCCCTTTTTTATTCTCCTCAGCTGGAAAACTACAATTCCCAAGAGACCTCGCGGCCCCGCCTCCCTCATTGGCCCTGCCCCGTCCTCCTCTCTCAGGCCCCGCCCTCTAGCTAGTCCCCTCCCCTCCCTCCGAGTGTGTGTCAGTGACCCAAGAGGCGGTGTGAGGCGAGGCACCGTGTGGGACGTCGCCACCGCCTCCGCCACCAGGCAAAGGATCCGTAGCAGCCTCTCGGCCCGACCGGATCTGTCTCAAGCCCTCCGGGAGCGCCCCACAAAGCGGGCCCGCGCTTGTCCCTCGGGCCGCGGCTCCTCAGCACTCGGCTCCGCGGTCAACTTCGCCTCGCTGGGCTCGGCCGGCTGGCGCGGAAGGCGGCGACGGAACGCCGGACTGTCTGCTGGCGCTGCTGCTCGTTCACCCCCACTTCGCCCCCACGCTCCGCGTTCCCGGGGCCCGTGCTGGCATTCCGGCCACCAGCAATTGTCTGGTAAGTGCGGGCGGAAAGGGTCGTAGCGGGGCCGGCTAGGGGTGCGGGGAAGCGGGCGCGCAACTTCCTCGGTGGCTTTCCCGGCCGGCGGGTCTTCCAGCCGGCCTGCGTCCCCCCGCGCTCCGCCGAGCGAGGAAGCGGCGGGGAGCGGAGTTGCGGCGCCCGCATCCCTCGCCCTCGCGGGAGGAAGCGCCTTTGTCAGGACCCGGCCCGGCGCACCCTCCCCCACCTCCCGCGCGGCGGCGGACTCGGAGCTCCGCGCGCAGCCGGCCGCGCTCCTGCTGTGGAGGGAGCTCCGCTGGTGGCGGGAGACCGAGCGAAATGAAAGAGAAACAAAGGGGCCGGTGGGCTTTTCTTTTGTTTGTGCGAATCTGGTAACTTCTTTCTCCTTATGTAACGCCGATTTCCAAGTTAGTCATTCTTTTTATTGTTGTGACTATTGTCGTCATCTCTGCGAGTCTCACATTTTCTTTCATCTTGGGATTTAGAACGTTTTAAAAACACTAATTAATTTCACCTCCGGGGCCCTAACGAAGCAAGTTATTACGTCCGTTTCCGAAAGCGGGTAAACTGAGGTCTGGTAGGCTCTAATTAATGGATATCCTTGATCCACTGTGCCTGGTGTCTGAGCATCTGAAAGCATTTATGAGCAATGACTCGTTATTAAATGCCTCGCGGAAAAGTTAAGATTCTCGTTTTACTTACAGGTTAGCTGAAGTCTGAAAGAAGTCTGGGTGATTGTTAGGTAGTTGAAACGGTAATTCTTCTTACATAGTGTTTGCATATTAGAACCTCAAAGGACTTCCTGAAAATGTTCAGAGTGGGGGAAATACTGTACTGTAAATAATAAACTCACCTCACCATCTATTTTTTTTTTTTTTTTTAGGCGAAGGATCAGTGATGGACTGATTTTTTAAAATGTCCATTTAATTAATTTAGTACACGCAAGGAAAAATACCTTGGTTTGAGTACCAACGTCATTATTTAGCCATCAATGTATCAACAAAATATTGAGCATCTTAGCCATATTAAGTTGTACTAAGAAGTGAAATTTTGAGGGCATGACAAGATTGTTTTCATTCAAAGACTGCTTTTTGTTATTCTGCATAATGTTAGTTTTTATTGCAAGTGATCTTCTGTTTTATTGTAATTTTCTTCATTGAATACCACTGAAAATTGAGGAGAAATGAGTTAACATTCAGTTGGCATAGAAGTATGAATTTAAATTTTTGACTTGCGAAGAAGGTGGAGTTTTTGATATTCTGTTCTTTATAGCTCACAAAAA
The DNA here is from genome assembly GCF_000260255.1 of Octodon degus. NCBI lineage: Eukaryota > Metazoa > Chordata > Mammalia > Rodentia > Octodontidae > Octodon > Octodon degus. Next base: position 5,132,523 of record NW_004524654.1, read on the forward strand.
AAAAAACGTTCTGTCGGTCAGCTTTATGTCTTAAAATATTGTCCTGATTGAATACACAAATTGTTTATTTTTTATACATGCTAACAACTTCTGGAGTAAAATTTGTAACTCTGAGCAATTTTATTTATTTATGTATTTATATTTTGTACCATAATGGAAGTTGGCAAAAATTTAAATCAGACATCATTTCTGTTAGATCTTTCCTGAGATAAATAATGATCAGAACTGTAGTTAATAGTGGGTACTTTTCACTTATTCTCAATTGCTTTGAATTTAATTTTGTATGAAGTGGTTACATCAGAAGATGCAAGTGAGATACTAGTGTTCTCCCCAACCCTCTGTCCTATCCCCTTTCTGTAGTTTGTTTAAAAAAAGATTTTAAGTTTAAAACTATTGCAAGTTAGAACAGTTAAGTGTGTGAAACATTGTATGTACAGTAGTGAAACAATTTCAATGTCTCATTTAATAAGTTTAAGGCTTTTAAAGGGGGATCTATACATAGTAGTATTTATTGACTTAATAAGCTGCACATCTGCAGATTTTGGGGTTATCTATGCACTCTTTAAAATTCACTTTTCATCAGTTCCCAGCACTGCTATTCCCCATCCTTCATTGACATTTAAGTAACCTAAACAGTTGGGTTACATTGAACTTTTTCTATAGTATTTACTAAACAAAACAGATTTACCAGAGTCATTGTATGTAGTTTAGAGAAGCTACTAGCCCAGTGTCTTTGCTAGAGCCCAGAGGAGGGAAGTTGATTGATGAAGTCTGGCTTTCACTAGCAGGTTTCCTAATTTCTTGGGGATTCCTTAAAACAAATGACTGAAAAGTATTTGGTGAGAAACTGAGTTTAGTATACCCAAATGCCAGTGAGGCAAGCTTTACGGGAAAGCCTAATAGTGTTTCCATTTGGCTTAGTTTGGGCTATCTTTCAGATTGTCAGAATGTTTGTTCTATGTTCTGTCATTTCTGAATAGGCTTAATTGTGATTATCTTACAACTTAAGTGATAAAAACTGTAATAATTCTGCTTTCTGAACACCTAATGTTTTCAGACGGTAGGTGTTGTAGCAAATAAAAATTTTAGGCCAAAAGATTTAGTATTGAAAACTAGCTTTCTAACATACATACCTGTATTTTACCATGGTGTATCAATATAGCTCTGTCCTAGCATTTCAGTCAGAAAGGTTTATAGGGATCATTTTATTACATATATTTGAAATTGCATTAAACTTCCACTATGATTGAGTACATAATAGCACTGAGGTAGTTTTAGAAGTATCTTTGAGAAAGCTGTGTTATTCCATTTATGTTTTTTAACTAAAGAAAATGAAGCCGACTTAAGAGCCAGTAGAGGAATTGATGGTGTAGCTCAGTGGTAGAGTACTTGCCAACCATGTGTGAGACCCAGAGGTCATTCACTAGCACCATTTAAAAAAAAGAAAGTATGAAATCAACGTGAAGGAAAACTGATAAAAATAATTCAGTATGCTAATAATAATTCAGTATGATATTAATGATTCCTAGCAATGTTTATAAATAAGGGACAAAATTCTAATGAACAGTGATTTCTACTTAGCATTTTCATTTTATCGATTTCCTAGATGCCCTCTAAATATATTACACAAAAGTAAATAGAAGTCATTCTTTCAAGGGATTTGGATGATGCATTGTTTTTCTTTGTTGAAGTTTGACCTCTGCTAGAGAAGTTTCCTCTGACTAATGTGTGAGAACCTTAGGACAAGAAATACTGGTCACTGAAAGATTTGGGTATGATTTCACGTTCTGCCACTACATTTTTTCATGTTGTCTTCAATATATCACCCTTAATTTTTTTCCGTCAGAGGTTGAAAATAATTGCCTAACATTACACTATGTCCTAGATAATTTTTGTTGTTGAATGAATTTATAAATAATAGAAAACAAGACTCTTTGCATGAATGTTAAGGAATTACGGGTTTTTCTCTATTAGCAGAAATAATACCTTGGAACTATTCAGTTAACATAGCTACTTTCAAAAATAAGCTTTGAGAGACTGCATCAGGAAATTTGTGAAAAACGAGCTGTAAATTTTTTTTTTTCCCGGAACCGGGGATTGAACTCAGGTCCTTGCACTTGCCAGGGAAGCACTTATTCCACTGAGCCATCTCCCCAGCCCCCTGTAAATATTTTTTAAAAGACCTTATTTATTTACTTTTAAATGTTGTACAAGATTTTTTCTTATTATGGTAAGTTCCATTTCAGAAAAGTGGGATTCTACATGGTACTCTTATAGACCCCTATAATACTTTACACCTTAGAATTCCATTTACAGAAAAGGGGAATTGGTGCTGGTGCCTATAAATGGGAAAATCCTGACATTTGTTATCATTTCTGAGTTAATCTTGACTATTCATGTAATTTTTTAAAGTATTAATTCAAAACATGTAATTTAGTTCCTCTTCAAAACATTTGTTGCTGAGGTTTTATTTTATAATGAACCTCTTGGAATGTTACTAATTCTAAAAGTATTTAGTATCTCCAGTTTCCCACCATATTTTGTAGCTTTTTTTGGCTACAGTTTTTTTTTTTCTTTTTCGTTAACTGCCTAAAATAAGCTAAGAAATGTTTAAAACATACTTAACAAGAAGTGTAAGGCTGGCGAGATAGCTCAGCAGACTAAGCACCTGCTTAGGCAAGTGAAGAGACCAAGGTTTAATGCCTGGCACCACATGTGTATGTTGGCCCTGCCCCCAAGAGTGCTGAGCCAGTAACTGAGCCTGGGCGTAGTGTCGCATGCATGTACTCGCAGCTATTGGAACTATTCAGTTGGGGAGGCTGAAAACAGGAGTATCAGTATGAGTGCGAGCTGCGTAGTGAGACCCTGTACAAAAAAAAGAAAGTCAGTCAGTAATTTATACTAATAGAGAACTTTCAGATTTATTTTGGTGCTAGAAGTATACTTTTGAAGGTGACTTAATCAGGGATAGTCATCAGGTATCGTCTTGGGTTCCAAATATAATTGCTTGGTGGTAGCTGCCAGAGTTATGTCTAGAAAACTCGATGGGCATCATGGCTCCTGCCTATAATGCCAGCACTCAAGAGCCTGAGGCAGGAGGATTAAAAAAAATTTTTTTTTGAAAAAAAAGATTCTGATACCTCAGTTTTTAAAAAAGCAGGTAACAAGAAGATTTAAAAGAGCTGTAGAAGTCATGGACCTTTGATTCTGCCTTAAGAAAATTCTAAAAAAAATGTATGAAAAATTGGAGAAATTTGGACACTGGATATTTAGTGAGAAGTAATTGTTAATTTTTTTAGGTGTGATAATATTTTGAGAAGACATATAATAAAGTATTAACTAAATATGTGTAGATTTTTTGCTTTAAAATAATTTAGGAGAACAGATAGGAATGGCCAATGTTAAAAATTGTTGAAGGTAGTTAGCGTAGAAATGCATGAAGTTTCTTTTTTTATCTTCTATTTATGTATTTGGTATAGGGTCTTACTATGCAGCTCAGACTCAAAGTGATCCACCTGGGGAGGTCGCAGCTTTCCCAGCACTGGGATTACAAATATGCGCCACCATGCCTGGTTTCAGCTGGCATGGCACGGGGCCCTGCACAGCATGCAATACCAGGGATCAAACTCTGGTCTTTGCATTTGCTAGGCAGGTACTTAGGACTGCTGAGCTATCTCCCAGCATCAAAATTTCTTACATTCAGTCTACTTTTGTGTATGTTTGTAATTCTCCATAAAAATGTTTTCTGCATACAAGTAAAACAAAAGGGGGGGGGGAGAAGGAAATTGCAGAAGTATGAAGTACATAGAGGATGAGCCTACTCTGAAAAAGACCTTGTTGAGGCAGGCATGGTGGCACACACCTATAATCCCAGCCCTTAGAAGGCTGAGGAAGGAGGATGAGTTTGAGGCTAGCCCGAGCTATGTAATAAGTTCAAGGCCAGCATTAAATACATCGTATAATAAGACCTTGTCTCAAACAAAATAAAACCTTATTGAGAAGATAATACATACTTAAATAAAGACCTAAAGCTGATGACAGAATTAGCCATCTGGGTCATGTTGCATTAAGACATTCTAGATTGAGGGAACAGCAAACACAGTGGCCCTGAGAAGGAAGTGTGTTGGCTAGACTACAAAAAACTAGAGTGGCTGGATTAGAATGAAAGTAGCCAGTGATAAGTCAAGATGGTAAAAGGAGGATAGAGGACAACAAGTTGTATAAGGATTGTTTTAAAGTAAATATATATGCATGCTTACCTAAAATAAGTCTTCTATTTTAGAATAGTCACTGTGAAAGCTATACCTGCACTTACTCAACAGCAGTTACATTACTCAATATATTCTATGATTTTTTTAAAAGTTGTCTTCTAAATCAGTCTGAGAGCCACATATGAAAATAGTTGACTACTTTGTATTTGCTCCTTGTTTTTAAGGAAGAAGTGGTCATTAGCCACATACACTTCATCTTATTTGCTAGATATGATTGAGAAATGACTTTAACAAAAACAAGAAATAATAAGGCTATTTCTAAAAATTGTATCCATTCAGAGAAGGCAGTTACTGTTTCTAAAAATCAGATCCGGGGCTGGAGAGATGGCTCAGTGGTCTAAGGCACCTACTTAGAACAAGCTTGGCAAAGTATCAGGGACCGCGGTTCAATCCCCCAGCACCACATGCCAGCCAGCCCCGCCCCCTGGTGGGCTGAGCTGGCCACACACACACAACACTCTCTCTCTCTCTCTCTCTCTCTCTCTCTCTCTCTCTCTCTCTCTCTCTCAAATAAAAAAAAAAAAAAAAAAAAAAAAAAAAATCAGATCCACTCCCCCAGACTAAAAAGGCATTTTACTAAGGTTCTAGAAAATTGTAGCATCATTTGGAATAAGGGTATATCCTCTGAGAGTGACTGGTGTGAAAGGTGCTACACTCATTTGGATATTACATTTTATCTAATACATTAAAATGAACACATATGCATACAAGATCATGTGCAGTTACTACAAATAAGTTTCATTTGTATTACATTTAAGACTTAAAGGGATGCTGTTTTTATATGTAGTAAAAGTGTATCTCACTGTTGCTATGGTATGTAATTGGGAAGCTGAAAGACACACGTGACGTTAAGGCTTAGTTTGGCTGTCAGATCCTACATTCATATTTCATTTCTCAGATCAGCTTCACAGTATAAATCTTTATTAAAACTTTGGAAAATTTATATCTCATCCAAATTTAAGTACCAAAGAAAAACCTTCAACAACTCCAGATTTTTAGAACAAATTCTACTCTAAGACAATATGTATTCTTAGTTTTGAATGGTTATTATACTAGTTTGTTCTTTTTTTTTTCTTTCTTTTTTGTGGAACTGGGGATTGAACATAGGCCCTTGCGCTTGCCAGGAAGGTGCTTATTCTACTGAGCCATCTTCTTGGCCCCCTCCTAGTTCGTTCTTATAGGGTTAGTTTTTCCAGCCTGGGGAACTAAATTTAATTTCATTAATTTTTTTTTTTTTTTTTTTTTACTTTGCTGATAATGATGGATAAAGAAAACTTATTTTTCTAGTTATTTGTAATGATGAGAGAGCATAACTTTTTCATTTATGTTTTAATATTTGTAATTTAGTGGTATTAAGTACAATTTTTGACCTTCTATTATATAGTAAATTATAGGGACTGGGGAGATGGCTCAGTGGAATAAGCACTTCCCTGGCAAGCGCAAGGACCTGAGTTCAATCCCTATTTCCACAAAAAAAAAAAAAGAAGTAAATTGTGTGTTGCCACTAAAACTGTAAGTACATAACTATATAAGGAATACTTTTAATAAAGCCTCCTATTTTAAACATTTTTTAGTAAGTTGTTACAAACCAGGCTCTTTAATTTCTATACTTTTGGCCTATTATGTGAGTGTATGTATGTATATATAAATAATCCGACCCATTTTTATTGTGTATATACAATTGATTGAGCTGCTACACTGAATTATTTCATGTATTTTAAATACCAGCCTATTAGCATGGATCACAGTGCTGTGTTTAGTTCCTGGGCTTCCCATTAACTCTCAAAGGCTAAAAAGCTGTCTTTGGTTCATCTATAGAATAAAAGTGGCAGTAGTTTTCCATGAAGGAAAGGTTTTGATATTCGATGACAACCATACTGAAGTGTGGCTTTACATTGGAAATAGCTTTCAGTCTGTTTGTTGGTTTGGTGGTAGGATTATGAATTTTTTTTCATTTCCATTTTTGTGGAATTAAATAAAAACTTATGATGGAAAAAAAAGAGGGGGTAGGGAATGAGAAAAAAAAGGGAAGAAAGAAATTGATTCTCAGAAAATAGTAAACATGCCAGGAATAATTCTTGTAACTTGGATCTACTTAAGCATCCATAACCATTAGCGCTAGGAACTAAATTTTTAGGAGCAAAAGTAATGCAACTGTCATTTAAAGAAGTTTGTTTGCAAAAGGAACCCCCCCCCCCAAACCAGGGATTGAACTCAGGCCCTTGCGCTTGTCAGGCAAGTGCTTATTCTACTGAGCCCCAGCCCCTAGTGTTGATTTTAGCATCGTAATCATGGTACACTCTGTAATTATTTTGGGAAAAATAGATGAATAATTAAGACATATGAAAATTCAGTATTATTTTTGTAGACTTTTGTAACAGTAGTTTCCAGGTAGATTTCTAGGTGCATTATGAAACAGTCATCATTCCTTATTCTACCTCTCTCATCTTTATTTATTACTCTGTTACTCTCTCTCTATGATTCTTTGTCAGCTGCAACCATGCCCATTGTTCTTCCATATTGTCTTATGAAATGGATTTAGAATAACTTAAGTGCTTAAATAACATATGAATGGGAAATACAGCAACTTTTCTGTTTGTGCCTTTCCTACTTTTTAAACTTTCCTTGCTGTGTTTTTTTGGGGGGTTGGGGGGTTGTGTTCTTGCACGCATGTGTGTATTGGAGGTGGAGATGTACTCTGTCAGACAGACACTAGGAAAGTACTAGAATTACAGGACTTTTTTTTTTTTTTTAGCTTGCTAATGTAGGAAACAGTGGTAAACTTACTGACTTGAAAGTTTGGTAAAAATTCTGTATCATCTAGGACTTGTATTCCTCAACTAACAAAGCTTGATAGCATAGTAGAATTTCAGAAGTATTCTCAGCTCTTAGTGTTGTTGTCAATTGGAGACTTCATCAATACCATGATATAGTTAATTATACATGATGCTAGAGGAAAACACAGCTATTTTTTGACAGCCAAGCTGATGAAAAGATAGCTACTGTGGTATGTATAGTACAGTGTATATCTATTCCTTCCTTCTGCAAGAATGAATTATGAACTGGTTGGTCCCAGTTTTCCTAGTTGGTTATTCTAAGGCCTAACCTATCAGTTTCCTTTAGGAAGCAGAGTTAAATTCAGTGTTTTTGTTTATTTGTTGTTGTTGGGTTTTTTTTAACAATAAATGTGAACAATTGAAGATGCTTTGTTGGTTTTTTTAAATCTTAATGTTGTTTTCCTGGTTCTTGGAAGATATTAACTATCCTTAGTGCTTCCTGTTCCTCTGAGTTTATGCCAGAGTTTAAATGCATTGCATGTACTAGTAGCACTAAAAGCTGATTTTCTGTCATTCTAGACTATTGTTAACATAATGGGTGTCTTTTTAATTGTTTCTTGATGTCATTCTTTAAATTTATCATCAAAACTCCAAAATACTCAAATTATAATGTAATTAAGTTTATCATTCATTAGAATGTGTTCGAATGTCTTTTGTAAATAGTGGTTGCTTCTAATTGAAATCATAGCCCTATATGCAAAGTTTAATATATCAGAAAGTTTTTTAAATGACTATTTCACTGAAATTTTATTTGAGATAGCATGATTCATTCTGTGAACTAGTCTTATCTGGTCACCAAAGTAGTGATGATAAATTTCAAAGTGGGCTTTTAAACTATTGAACATAGAGCAGATCTGTAGCTAATGATACTGACATTTTTCTGACACACAAAAAAATCACATTTTGCTAAAATGTCTTGGTTGTGTCTCTTTTAGAAGTAGCATGTTGATTTATTTGCACATAGTTTGGCGATTAAAGACCCATCTCTTAAGGCTTTAGCTAGAATTTGCCTCCTAAAACTGTCTTTTAAATGGCTCTCAAAAAGGATTAGCTAGGTTTCATAACTGAGTAGGCTGTTAATGATTCAGTAAGCCCCCTCATTTTCCTCCTACCCCTTTGTATTGAAAGCTCCTTCATAGCGTCTAGGTGCCCTGAGTCATCAAGGGTAAACTCTATAAAGAAGAATTGTCATATGGAAAATTTTACCAAGTAAAATTGTCAGGAAATAGTCTGAGTCAGAGATCATTCATTGATCACAGTGATACAACTTAGAGGTTGTGGGTTTCATTTAAATCTTTCAATGTACTTACATGTATGTCTTTATTACAGGATTGCAAAGTCTATAATACATTATAAAACCTTTTTATTCCTAGTTAAACTTTAATTGATTTGACTTTTATTATCTATTACATGAAAAGAACATTTTAAAGTTGAATTCATGTATCAGGAGCTTTTTAAAATTGAATGAAGTTAGGGAACCTAGAGTTCTGGTCTATTTTATTAGGCATGTGACTTCATATATATCATTTAACATCTTTGGGCCTTTAGTTTCCTTATCTTTTCAAGGTCAGGTACTCTATAGGACTTACATCCTCTTAGGAAACCAATCCATGGCAAATCAATATAATGGCTGATCTGAAACCAACTTCAGATTCCTTTTTGATACAGCACTGTCAGAAACTATATAGTTGACATTCTAGATGAAATCTGTTTGTCATCTCAATCATGTAATTTCCAGCTTTGAAATTCCACAACTTTAAGTAGTTTGCATATAAAAAGTTATTTTCTTTGAGACTGTTACGTCTTTACATTAAGGGTGCAGGGTTGAAACTTAACTATATGAATTTAAGAGTTCTTTGTAGTCAGGGATAGCATGTTTATGTTTCATGTAATAATATTTAAAATAAAAAATTAAATATTCACAGGGACATTGTAAATTCCAAATGGGATGTAAACAAATCAAAATGGTTAGTGATAATATGATTTAACTTCACTTCAAGGTCTAAATGTTCAGTGGCATAAACCTCAGGTTAGTGAAGTTCAAAGTGATATGTTTTGAGTACATTCTGTAAAGTAGATAAAACAAATGCTAGACCCAGAGATAAGAACTCCCTGTTCTGGCTAAGCAAACAGTTTTTTTTAAAACCTGGTTAGGTCTTCGTCTATATGATCACACCAGTGTTTCTTAAACTTTACTGTATTACATTACTTACCTACAGGTCATATTAAAAATTCATATACTCATTTTGCAAATCTGGGTAAGGCTTGAGAGCCTTCATTTTTATTAAGCTTCTATAGCGGCTATTGCAATGGGACATAGACCACACATTGAAAATACTGAGCAGTTGCCAAGGCTCCTGATTTAAAGGAGTTGTAACTCTACTTCTTTCTCTCCAACTCTTATTGCCACTCAGTGTGTTCTTTTGGAATCCTCTTACTCCTGTACTGAGTCCCTGTTTTTTAAGTCTAACAGCTTCTTAATTCTGTGGGTTTTCCCTTTTCTGAACACTTGCCCTACCCTATACATTGTTCAAGTTATAAGTAAGGCAGTATCATAGAAAGTGGTTTTGATAATAAGAATACTGGATTCAAATCCCTCCACTGGTTAGGAGCTTTGTTGATATGAGCAGTTGACTCAGTGTACTTAATGTGGTAAGGTTCTGAATACCTTCCTAGCAATGCCATCAAGGTATTATGTTCAGCTCTCAGTGCTGTCAAGTATAACTAGGTACTGAAACATTGAAAGATATTTTTATTATTCTTACTGTTATCCTGACTTAGTTTGGTAGAAAGAAGAAAAAAAGGAAAAAACTGTCCTCAACCCAGACCTCCTATATGCAACACTTAATTTTTCATCTGTCTACTGAAAATAGTAATTCAAATCCTTTAGACTTACCTTACCATAGTCAAACTTATTTTTCTTTCTGTACTGTTATTTCTCTTTCAATCCTGTTTCTTTCTGTACATGCCTTTCAGGAACATGTCATTTCTGCCTTGATTTCTGAAGACTGCTTTCCTTTATCCTCATTGATAGCACTTGAGGTTAGCTCTTCATCATCTTTCATCTAGGTTATTTTTTATCTGATCTCCTTGGTTCTGGTCTTCACATGTTCCTCATACATCCTCTAATTGTTTTGAGAATTTCCTAAAAGTTCTTTTTTTCAAAACCTAGTATTCCTTAAATACCTACACTGTAGCAAGCAGTGCAGGCATTGATTATATGGTGAAAGAATACAAGTAGTTCAGTCTTTATTTATTGTTTTTGGTGGTACCAGGGATCAAACTCAGGACCTTGTGCTTGCCAGGCAAGCACTTATTCCACTGAGCTATCTCTCTGGCCCAGAAGTAGTTCAGTCTTAATGAAGATCACAAACTAAATATTAAAGCCAATAGATAAGAACATACAAATGTAGAAGTAAATACAGAATAAGGTGCTATGAAGGAGTAACAGGAATGTTTTGTTATATTAGGTAGTTAGAGAAAGCTCTCTGAGTGCTTTAACGCTTGAGCTATCTCAGAAATGAGAAGCCAACTAGGTAAAGAGCAGGACCTACAAATACTGTTCCAGACTTAGACTTATATAGAGTACAACATGAACAAAGACCGCAACAAGGGAGAGTATATTGAGTATGTTTTAGATGTCAAATGACCAGACATACAAAAGAACAGGATAAGACATGGAAGATGAGGGAGAAGAAGGTATTAATAAGGACATTCAGGTTGCTAATAGGAGCTGTTACTGTGTAACAATGGTGTTATTTACTAAAGTACAAAGACTAGGAGAGGACATGTTGGGGGCAGACAATGGAGCCACTTTAATTTGCTAAAGTTAAGAATCTGAAAAAAATGAGTTATGCTGGTCCACTGCACTGATTCTCCTTTTCCTATTAGAACTGTTCCAGGTTGTATTTTGGTTTACACTGTTTTTACAGTTTACCCAGCTGACCTCTCTAAGCTTCCTCTCCCTCATCTTCCCTTCATTATGTTCTTAAGCTATAATGAAATTCTTAGTTTTCTCAGAATAGCTTTAGACCTTTGTGTGTTATTCCCTGTGCGTGCAATACCTGTCTGACTGAGGCCTTTTCATTGAAATCCAACCTAAAATATTATTGTGTAGAATTGGCTCTGTGGGAGCTTGGGCCTCTTTATTGAATGCCTTTGTGATAGCATTTACCATATTGTTTTAGAATATCTCTTTTTAACATCTGAACACATTTTACTAAACAAAGAGTATGTATATAAGAGATCTAAGCTTATCTTTGTGTTTCCAGTATCTAGGAAACATAGGTGTTTCTCAGAAAATGAATGAGTGAATGTTGTTTTTATAAAGGCATCCTAACCTACCTTCCCACCTTCTAAACTGGGTTGTGTTCCTTGCTTCTGTGAGACCCAAACACTACTTTTATATATTATTTTGACATTTAATTGTCTGACATAAGTTTCTTAAGGGTGGAGATAAAGTCTTAGCTTTTCTTGTCTCCCTAGTGCCAAATAAAGTGGTCAAGTTGTAATTGAGAAAATTCCATTATAGTTTTACTGTAGAATTTCTCACAATAACATCCTTAGTGGATGGGCATTAATGAATTATTGCAGTAAGGGGAAGGAAGATCCAGTATCATTAACATATCTCAAAGGCTTACTTGCTGTTCTTGACTATTGAAAAGTTATAATAATACTAATTAATAAAAATCACATTGTTTATATCCACATTTCTAAGTCCAGGGACATTCATGTTACTGAACTTGTTGCCAGGCTGTGTTTTGAGATTTTCCTCTTACTCTACTCTTCCTAGGTTCATCTCTATGTTGAAGTCATTTCCAGGTTTGTATTTCCAGCCCATATTTCTCCAAGTTCCAGACGCTATCTGTCTGTCTGTCTGTCTGTCTGTCTGTCTGTCTGTCTGTCTGTCTGTCTAGCTAGCTAGCTAGCTAGCTAGCTAGCTAGCTAGCTAGCTATCTCTGGCCATTGATGTCTCAGATGTACCTCAAACTCCCATGTCTAGGAGTCCCAAAAGTATCAGAGTACAGAGGGTTTTGAAGTAACTTACTGCCTTTTATAAAAGTTAATTTCCAGCATTGTTTCTCTCTCCAAAATTCTTTTCAGCATAATTTCCATGTAGTTATTTCTAAACAGTTCATAATAATTCTAATAATTAGAAATGAACTATCAGAAGAACTTTAATGTGCAAGTTACTTGTCTCGACAGCCCTTTGAAGTAAAATAATTTCAAGAGGTTGTAATAATTTGAAGTATAGGGTCTTAAGATGTCTCAGGTGCCAGATGCAGATGTCAACCCTACCACTTTTATTAGTTCTGTGACCTCATGCAATTTATTAAACTGATCTAGGCCTTACTTTTCTTCTTTATGAAAGAGGTGATAATATTATTTATCTCCTAAGAACATTGTTAGGAATTAAAGAAAAAAATTTAAATGAAGAAAAAGAAGGGATTAAAAAATATGTAAAGCTCTTTGAAAACTACATAATGCTGATGAAGACTTCTTATATTATTGTTACTCACTATTCTAGATTTACAGGTGAAGAGACTGAACCTTAGTGAAGTTGGTTCTCTTCTACACCTATTAAACGATGGTGCAGTAGTCCATCTTACTCCAAAACTCTTTTAACCATTGAACTTTGCTTCAGTTTAAATCATTATTTCAGTCTCATGTATACAGAATCCATATTTATGGTCTCATTGTGATCAGAAGACTATTGTAATTCACAGAGGCACTTTCTTGATACTTAAGATCTATAACTAAAATATGTAGTCTCACTTCAATATGATCTGCAAAGCATGAGAATATACATCTTCTGTTTTGTTCTATGTGCATTGTTTTTCCTCTATTCCTTGACTAAAACCCCTAGACTGTGACAGAACTAGTTTTAAATAAATTTTTGTTTGTTTGCTTGTTTCAGGAATTGAACTCAAGACCTTATACTTGCCAGGCAGGTGCTGTGCCGCTGAACTACATCCCCAGCCTTTAGTTTTTTTGTAGTGATTTTAGTTGTTCTGTCTTACTTACTTATGTTAAATCTTATGCTAAATATTTTCAGAATGATTTGGAGGTTTGATAGCCATAACCTCAAAGTACTTAAAATCAGGAATTTCTGAGAATATGATTAACTCTCACCTCTTTTGAGATTTTGTAATGTTTTGTCTGTTGCTGTGAACCCAAAGCATTTTAATTTACCTAGGAGTTATTCTCTGAATTTTAATTTTTATCAGCTGCTTTTTGAATATAAACTTTGATTTTAGTATTTTGATGTCTCTTTTCTGTATATAGTTGAATCTGCTTAATTTTATAAGCTTTAGTGTCTGACACTCATTTATGCTTATACCAAAAATAAAAGGTACATTTGGTTGCTGTTTAAAACTTCTACAAATGATTTGTTCTCTCCATCTTCCCATTAGCTATTATTTTCTTTTTTCCATTGTAAGTTTTTTATTCTTTTGAGGCAATTTTTTTTTTCTCTCCCTAGTAATACAATATGAGACAGAAGATACAGAGTCTTATAATAGCCTTTGAAGCAGGGGAACCTTCAGAGGAGGGCAGACTTTGAAAAAAGCCAGAGTCATATGAGAAGGTATTGATTTTGAAACTGAATTCGGTGACTGATCAATTTATTCTTGAGAACAGAAACACATTTTAAATAGTTTTGTATCAGTTAAGACTCTTTTTGTCCTCTTTTGAAAACAACTCAAAACAGGATTAAAAGAAGGAAAAGATATGTATTGGTTTGTATAAATTGGTCCAGAATACATGTGGTTTCAAGAATGGCTCCACCCAAGTCTGAAATATTATTATCAAGATTCAACTTCTAAACATTTCTTAGCACTGCTTCCTCAGTTTTAGCATTATAATCTAGTAAGTGAGCAAAAGATAGCTTCTACCCTTTTATCCCCTAAATCCTCAAAGTCACAATTGGCTGAAAAGAGTGACCCTCTTTCATTAAAGCTCTAGCATTTCACTAGCTCTGGCCAGGCCACTCACTCCCCAGTGGCTAAGGGAATCTGAAGCTCTTAAGTTTTGAGACTACAGTATATGAGAATGTAGTTAACTCTACCAGATAGACATAAACTGCAAGTAAAAGGGTTTTCCTTCAAAAAGGAAATAAATATACCATTTTATTAGAGTGGGGTGAATGTTTAGTGGGCAGCAAAAAATGATGTCCATAATGCTTGATAGTACTTTTTCCATTTTAAAAATTATTCAACTAGGAAAGACTTTTTAAAAATACTCTAAAATGTTCCTGTTCTCTGTTTAATGCTAATTTTTGTTTTGTATGAATCCACTTCCAGATTACTGTTTTTTTTTTTTTTTTTTTCTTTTTCTGATACTGGGGATCGAACTCATGACCTTGCATTTACCAGGCAGGTGCTCATGCCCCTGAGCTATCTCCCCTGCCCTAGATTACTATTTTAAAACAATATATAAATTTGAATTGCTCAGACTTTATCTCTGAGGGCTTTGAAAATGTATCAAAATTTGACGCTACATTAATAAGTACAATATTATTTTTGTTAGCTCTAGTAATCAAATTTGTTGATACTTGGTCCTTTAATGTCTTAATGGTCTTTGGAGCCAAGAAATTAATAAAGAACCATGAAAGCCAAGGTCCTCACTGAAGTTTGGGCCTTGAGGAGAGAGAGACTAGGAATAAGGGGCTAGGAGCACTAGCAGGCTTTGTGTACTAATTTCTGTAAATTGTTTTAGTCTGAAAATAAAAACTTAAGTTGTTAATCAAAAGAAAGGTAAGATACTTATGGCTTGACTACTTTTTAACATCAAAAATGTAAGAAATGAAGTGGAAAGTAATGCAGTATAATCTCTAATACATTTAGATGAGTTCTTCTATTTCTTATGTTAATTTGTATGTGAAGGAAAATATCCATTCCCGAAAGACTTTAGCATTCCACAGTCTCTAGGATTTTAAGTTTCTTGACCCCATAGAAATATTTATGCTCTCTTTACCAAATTAAAATAAATATTTAATAAAATCTAATTTAGCATTCTAAAAAATCTCATTTTTCTTTATTTTTTCAGTATTAAGCACTGCAAAATGATCTGGACAGTTTCTCCCTTAGAAATGTATTCAGGTTTATTTATTTATTTGGTACAGGGTCTTACTAGGTGGTTCGGACTTGTAGTGATCCTCCTGTCTCAACCTCCCCAGCACTGGGATTACAGGCATGAGCCATCACGCCTGGTTTCAGGTCTGCACTGCATGCAGTACCAAGGATTGAACCCAGTTCCTTGTGCTTGCCAGGCACAGGCACTTCAGTTGCCTAGCTATGTCCTCAGCTATGTATTCAGTTTTAGTAGGTGATGTAACATAAGGTTATAGCTAGCTGTGATGCAAAGCTAAACATACAGTGTGTGAAAGAGTTTGGGATAAACTGTGGGCACTTAAAATAGATTATACCTGGTTTAGGAAATAAAGACTCCCTGATTGAAAATGGCATATCAAGCAGGTATTGAAATATTATTAGATTTTTTTTCTGAATTAGTAGTGATAGCATTAAAAACATTTCATTGCTGAACATTTATTATATATTATTTCACTTTTGTCAAAGATACCCAATGTGTGTGATACAGAGAGGGATAGCCTTGTCACTTTAAATTTGGGTAAAAGTTGGGAATCATTTGCATTATGGCAGTTCCAAAAGGCACATAGTTTGAAAATTTAAAAAATCAAAGTTAATGGAATATATTGGGACATGTCAAATAAAGAGCTTTCTACTTCAACTACCACAATAATTCTTTGTAATACATAATAGAACTGAGAATCACTTTTAACAGAAAAGTACATTGCAAGATGATGGCTTAATCTGTCATTTAAAGGAATTCTGTGGTTGTCGGAATCAGCAATACTAGCAACTATAGACTGTATTTTACATCTTCTAGAATTGGCACTGTATTTGTTGTTTATGTAGGTGCATTTTACAGATAAAGCATAGTTCATATAAACTCATCTTTCAGAGACACAGTGACTTTAATGAGGGTTTTATAAAGTTTGCAGTTAAACATTTATTAAAGAATAATTTTAGAATTAGAAAAAACAGAAAATAGTATATTCTGTGAGTTAAGAATTTCAGATTCCAGCAGTCTTTTTAAAAAAGATATTAAGCACAGTTAGATAAAGTCGGGCGCGTTCAGGGTGGAATAGCTGTTTAAGCGCAATTAGCTAAAACCTATTTGAATATGGTTTTGATTACAGTTTATTGGCTTATATAAAAAAAACAGTTTAAATAAATATGTCTAACTTTATGGTATTCTGAGCCTAGTATTTTTCCCACTGAATGCCAGGGGTATTTTAAAATGCCTCTATTTGTATTTCTCTACAAAAGATTGTTCTAACTGTAAGTTTTAAGTGATTTTCACAATTTATTGCCATCTAAAAATTTCCCTTGACTTCACATTTTGTTCTGGATATCTTGGTTTCTTTCCTCCGCCCACACAATTCTGAAACCCAAGGAAGCAAGAGTTGCAGAGTAATTCAGTGAATTTAAGAACCCTGGCTTTTTTTCAAAACAAAATAACCTTTATTATAAGATTGTTTTTATTGATACCAAAAAAGGGTAGGCTTTGGCAAGTGTTCAATAAATGTGTGAATAACCTAATTGATTTCACTGGAATGAATAGGAAGCTTTGCTGTTTGTCCTTGTAGATATTTGGCAAATAAAGTGATGATGAAAGGTTTAAAAAAAAAATTATAAACTCAAATATCAGCAATTTTATGTGTGTCTTTTTTCTTTAAAACGAAAGAGCAATATAATTAGGCTTTTGTTTGTATTTATAAAAAGGAATCATGTTAATTTATAAAGCCCAGCAGTTTGAGAAATGTTTAATATATGAAAATATTGAGATCCTTGCTGAGAATACTAAAATATATGTCATTTAAACATA
>NW_004524654.1:5149639-5167590 GCF_000260255.1 Octodon degus
AAATATACTGCTACACATTGATTGTATAATAAAATCCCAGTAAAGGCAAGTGGCATAATTATGACAAATAGGAACAAAGTAACAATTTTTAAAAACTTAATTATAGATGTCACATTAGTCCAACTCAGTCTTTAACTCCACTTAGAATTGTAAAATTTTAACATCTTTAAGGTCCTGTAGAAAAAAATTCTGTGGGAGAATAAAGACAGAAACTTTCATGGCAATTAAAATGTGTTTTATCACTCAGTTTAACAGCAGAAAAATTGTTTAACAATTTCTTTTAAGACTATTATATGATTGAAATAGTAAGTCTCAGAAAATTCTAGAGGAGAAACCTTTTCATTTTATTAATGCCTTCAATTTTTATGTATTTGGTACAGGATCTCACTATGCAGCTCTGATTCATAGTGATCCTCCTGTTTCAGCCTCCCCAGCACTGGGATAAGAGGCATGCTCCACCACACTGTTTTATTAGTGCCTTCAAAATAGGAACATTTCATATTAATCTTTTAGCACTATATAGGGCCCATAGAAGATATTTATAAATATTTACTAAGCTAGTCTGATTTTTAAAAAATTTAGGTAAGGCAGTATTATTTTTCTGGAATTTAAATCTACACCTCCTCTTCTACTCCACTCTTCTATCTCAGTTTTGATACAAATCGGTTCTCAGATTTGATTTTGAAAAAAATAGGTTGATAATTTTTTTCTACCAAGTATTGGCCTGAGATGACATTAAGGCGGGGAACTTGATGTAAAAATGGTTTTTATGATATCTAGTCTATAAGAATGATTCTAAGTTATATGAATTCATATATAAGCCATTACAGGCCAAGACATGGTAGATAAAAAGTCCTGTTTGGTCTTGTTATGTATTGTAGGCCAGCCTTGAACTCTTGATTGTCCTTCCTTCGCCTCCAGGGTGTTAGGATTAAAGGTGTGTGCCACCATGCCCAGTCTAGATAACTCTGTTTACTCATCAGTCCTAATGATGTGTGAAAGGGAAGTTAAATTGCAGCTTGCAGTTATCAGCTGTGCCAACAACCTAGGTTTCCTAGGTTAGTTCCCATTTCAAGTAACCCTTTGACTAAGAAGAAAAGAACTATAGTTAGTAAATTGCAGTTGTCACAAAGGAGGTCCAGTTGGAAATAGTGGATTGTGGGAAAAATTAAATAACATTTAATTTTTTTTTTTTTTTTTTTTCCGGAACCGGGGGTTGAACTTAGGCCCTTGTGCTTGCCAGGCAAGTGCTTATTCTACTGAGCCATCTCCCCGGCCCCTAACATTTAATTTTAATGCAAAGAAACTCTAAGAAGACATCCTTTGCAATTCAAGCTATATTTATCATTACTAAAAACAAGATTCATTTAACACTGATTAGATATTCTGTGATGTTGTGGTCTATTAAAGCATAATGCCCTAATAAAGTTTGTACAGAATCATTGCCTCTCTGGAAAGTTTTCAAATAAATTCTTAATGATACAGAACTTGATGAATTTTGTGCTTTTGTTAATGCATATTTTATAACAGCCTGGGGTTTAGGGTAATTTTTTTCAGGACTTGATAGTCTATCATTGAAAGAGTGGGAGGATCAATACTTGTTATAGTGTTTCTTCACAGTAAACTATTTTTCAAGCAAAATTTTGTAGATTTGGTGTACAAATATTAATAGTTATGAAGTTACTTTAGTTTTGTTCCAGACCACTCACTCCAACTCTTCATCCTTATCTGTAACTAAACTCATGTTTGCTCAAAGTTGTCGTTCTCAATGCCTAAAAATATGAAGATTATATCCAATATAAAAGATTTTATCTGATCAATTTTGGACTGGCTGGTTTTATACAATTTAATAATCATTCTCTAGCTTTATATGTAATTTATTTCTTTAATGTACTTGCAT
Source organism: Octodon degus (assembly GCF_000260255.1). NCBI lineage: Eukaryota > Metazoa > Chordata > Mammalia > Rodentia > Octodontidae > Octodon > Octodon degus. The sequence continues at coordinate 5,151,540 of NW_004524654.1, forward strand.
CCCAGAATTGTGTGTGCAGCCCAGCTTACTTAAGGGAAGAGTTAGATTAACTCTTCCCTATTAACTCTTTCTATTAATCAGTTTTTTTATTGATCTATTCTTGAGCCATTTACACTAAGGAAAAAAAGGGAGGTGCAAAGCCATCTCTCTCTAGTGACATGCTTTTCCTTTCCTTGCTCTTGGGAGAAATTGAACAGTAACATACACAAATGCTGAGGGAGTCCTCACAAGCCCTCATATTCATCAGCATAGATTTTTATGAGTGGGAATTATCATGATATGTCTGGAGAAATAGTAACTAGAGAGAGAGAGAGAGAGAGAGAGCCAGATTTTGTCTTTTGTGACTTTCAGTTTATAGCTTACATCATCTATTCTACCTTAACAGTATATGCCATATTTTTCTCTCTTCATCATTTGTTTAGCCTCTCATTTATCACTTGATTCTATTGTAAAATGTATTTCTTTGAGAGATGATTGCCCCTAAATCCCCTAAGTAAATTTTATGTATGCCACACAGCCTATATTTTGGATCAGACTATCCTAATATTCCACTCAAATAGTTTACCGCCGTAGGGCCTGTGGGGATGGCTTAATAGAATAAGCGCTTCCCTGGCAAGCACAAGGGCTTGAGTTCAATCCCTGGTTCTGCAAAAAAACAAAACACCACATTAGTTTACCATTGTAAATAAGTAATAAGCAGACAAAATTTTAAATTTGATGTAACACATTATTTTTGGCCTACACACTTTTGTCATACTTATCTTCTGACTTTGAAGGAGGTAGTAGGTTTGTTTATTTATATAGTATAGAACAGGAGAAAGAACATATGCTTAAATTGAGCTTTCAACTTTTGCCATTTAGTTTGTACATGACCATAAGCAAATTTTTTTATCCTGATTTCCTCATCTGTCATAGGACAGTAAGAATTGAATTTAACGTATGTGAAGTTTTATCCCAGCACTCAGGAGGCTGAGGTAGAAGGATTGCTATAAGTTTCAGGACAGCCAGACTACATTGTGAATTGAAGGGCTATTTTGAACTACATAGTGAGACCTTTTCTTAAAAAGGAAAAAAAAAAAGTTGTGAAGTTCTTAGTGCAGTACCTGCTATATACATTCGTTTTCTTATTTTCTGAAACCTCATTAAAGGATTTTAATTAAGTGAAGTTTAATCCTTGTCCTGTTTCTTATTATCCACAATATCAGGTATTTCTTAAATTTCCAGCTGCATCTCACTCAGTTACTACACATTTTCTATACCAGTGATAGTCCTAGCTTTTTTGTGTGTGTGGCAGGCTCAGTAGGGCTGATGCAGCATGTAGTGCCAGGAATGGACCATGGTCTCCACACCTGCCTAAGCAGGCGCTTTAGACCACTGAGCTGTCTCGCCAGCTCTAGTCTTGGCATTTATGAAGACGTGGTACTTGATTTCCACAAGCTTATTCTTTATTGGTCTCCTGAACAAAATCCTTTATTCTCAGGTACTACTGACTTAGCCATTATTGAACATGCAGTATGCCCCATATCCTGCCTCATCTTTATCTCAGCACAGTTTTTTCTTCCCTCTGAAATACCTGTTTGAGGGCCAGGGAGATAACTCAGTGGAATAAGTGCTTGCCTGGCAAGCACAAGGTCCTGAGTTCAATCCCCAGTACCACCAAAAAAACAAAGCAAAACAAAAAAATCTATTTTTCATTTATCAAAATCTGGTTGGTTTTCTAGGTATCAACTCAGATAGCTCTCTTTTTACAAATCATTCCCTGGATCCTTTTTCACCTAGATGGTAATATTTTTCTTTGAAATCTTAACAGTACTTGTGATCTTTTGCATTAATATTATACCTATCCTGTACTGTCCTTTTCTTATAACTATAAATCAACAAGTGTTGTTGACCAAGCTTAGGTCTAATGCACATTTCTTCAAAAGGATTGGGTGGATTTGACGTGAAAAACTGGACACGTGTAGATATTCAATAAAAATTTACTATAGAATAGCAAATGCCGTTTTTATGAATTGCATTGTGGGTTAGAGGAGCATCATCCTTGAGGTAGAACTAGGGAAAAAAATAATTTACACACCTGCTTAAGGTGTGACCAGAGGCAAAGGACTGTGACAAATGAGTCCTTGATTATATCCTTGAAAATACTGAAGATTCATTAGAGAAGAAGCAAGCTATCAGAGGTCATTTGTGTTCAAGGGTAAAATCAAACCTACAGTACAACAAATAAGAAAAATAGGACTGTGAGAGAAAAAAATCGGAAAAGGCATAGAAATTGTGAGGTAAGGCCAGCCAAATAGCTCAGCAGATTAAAGCACATGCATGCAGGCTCAAGGGCTGGCCTGCCAGGGTTCGATCCACAGGCCTGCTGTACCACAGTGCGCTGAGACAGCAGTTGAAACTGGGCATGGTGGCGCACACCTGTAATCCCAGCTCTTGGGAGTCTGTAAACAGGCGGATCACTCCGAGTCTGATCTAGTAATGAGACCCTGAACACCCTGTAGACCCTTTCCTAAAATACAAAAAGAGAGAGAGAGAGAGAGAGAGAGAGAGAGAGAGAGAGAGAGAGAGAAATTGTGAGGTAAATTGTACCTTGTTTTGGATACCTAGTGAGGAAGTGATTTTTCAAAGTTTCAGGGTCCTGAAAGTATATGATTGGTCTCTGCACTCAGCTTAAATAACTGGCACAGGTTCATCTAGACTCAAGTCAAGAGTAAGATAAGGAAATTTATGATAGTATAGACCAAGCTGGATATGTAAGAGTATGGGAAAGATCACTGAGATTCAGATTTATTTGCCAAAGTTTAGTCACTTTAATTTGATTCCTGTCAGCCAAAAATGCTACTTAAAAGTTCATTAGATGTTTGGTTTGGTTTGGGGTTTGGGGGTTGTTGTTTTGAGGTGGTGGTGGTATGTTTTTATTCAGTTGGTGGGGAAGGTGTTAAACCCAGGGCCTGATATATGGTAGGCGTGCTCTCTATCCCTGAGCTATACCACCAGCCTTGGTTATCGTTTTTTGCCTTTGACTGACCTACATGATGTTATTAATCAAACATCACTGGAAATAAAAGCATATGTAAAAATAAAAAGAAAGGTGTTTTTAGTAATCAGAGTTCAGACTGGGGGAAAAAGCTTAGAAATTTAATCTTTTGTCTTATGAATATGGTTCTTTGTCCCATTATTTTAAAAATCTCATAATAGGAGAAGATATGGAGGTTTTGTCTTTAATGTCTTCTTAAATCTATGTAAGAAAAACATTTTCTTAGATTATTTGATACTAACTAGAGCTTGAGTATATAATTTTTATATTCTTAATGCTTGATTTTTAATTTTTTTTAACTTTATAAAGAAAAGATATTTGTTTCATGATTGTGGTTCTGGAAGGCATAAATAGCATGTTGTCTAGAGAGGGACACCCTAGGTGCATCACAGCACAGCAGAGAAACAGAAAAATGCATGCAGGAGAAGCCACATATTATGTGGCCTTCATAATCTACTTTTCTATTGACAGAAATCTCTTCTACAGGAACTTCAACCATTCATCTGTAAGTGATGCCCTGTAGGCTTAACGTCTTCTTCTGGGCCCAGTAGCTGAAAGATCTACCACTTCAGTGTCTTTACATTGGAGATTAAGTTTCCAGTGCATGAGCATTTGCACACTCTATCTTCAAATCCTAGCATTTACCTCTGGCAGGCATGTGTAACCCGTGACCCAAACATTGCACATAATTATGTTATAATGAAAATATTCAAAGCAAAAAGGGTTTTAATTTTATAAAAAATTATGTGCAGCCCAAGACAATTCAGTGAAGCTCAGGCAAGCAAGGTGAATCCAACTTGCAGACCACATGTGGGAAACAGTTGTACAGTTTTGTGGGGGATTAAATAAATTATGCATGCAGAGTACATGGCAAAGTGTATGGAAAGGGCTAGACAAATGTTCAATCCATAATTATGACTTATTACTACTGTTTCTTCACTTACCCATCACTTTAAAACTTTATGTTCATGTAGATTTTTAATCATTAAGGTGGTAATGTTTTAGTCCAGAAAGTAACAGGTTGTGTTATGAAATCAAGTTTAAAGTATAGTCAGCCACAGTTATATTGTTTTTTTTTTTTTTTAATGCAGAGTCTCACTATATAGATCCAACTCAAGACTCTCCTTTTTTCAGCCTCCCAAGTGCTAGGATTACAGGTGCATGCCACCACGCCTTCTCAGTCACCTCAGCACACCCTGGGGGTTGCTCTCTGCCTAAGCAGGTGCTTTAATCCACTGAGCTTTCTGGTTGGCCCCACAGTTACATTCTATTTAGTATGAATATTGAACCTATCATGTATGGCTTCTTGAGCAATTTCATCAAGCTTAGAATTACTTGACATAGGGCTGGCCAAATAGCTCAGTGGATTAAAGTGCCTGCAAGCAGGCGCAGGGACCTGGGGTTCAATCCCCCAGCCTGCTGTGCTGGCCCCACTCCTGGGGCGGGCTGAGATGGCAATTGAGACTGGGCATGGTGGCACGTGCCTGTAATCCCAGCACTTGGGAGGCTGTAAACAGGAGAGTCACTATGAGTCTTATCTAGTAGTGAGACCCTGAACACCCTGTAGACACTTTCCTAAAAAAATACAAAAAGAAAAAAAGAAGAAAATTACATGACATGATCCCCAGATAGCAAGGTCTTAGAACACAGCCAGATCATCTTTTCAGGTTAAGGTTTTTTAACTGAATGCGAATCTTCATTGGACCAGCAGGATACCTGAGCAGAATTATTTTACTATAACCTAAGTTAGCCTGCTGCCAGTTTCTAAAACAAGCAAATGGAGAGTTGTGTAGATTTGCTGAACAACAACTTCAGGGCATGTGATGACATAGTTATGAAATGCTAGAAAGAATAGAGGTAAACTTGGCAGCTATAGGATATGATTCATTTTGTTCTACAGCTTTAGTGCCAAGGTGCTATTTCAATGATGTTCTCCTAAAAACATAACCCTTCTGTAAATCAGAGCTATTGTCCTGTGTACACATCGTTGAGAATCCTTTGCAGATAAACATATTGCCACCAAAGAGTATTTTTATAACTCTGTAAAAGATACCTACTTACACATGGAAGATTGACTAATTCTAATTAAGGTCACAAAGGGCAATTACTGTCTTTCCAGTCAGTTATTATTAGCAATGTACTATTCCAAATAGTACAATTAAATTAAATCTTAGCTAGTCTAGATAGCCAGTTTACATAGATAGCTATGACCAGTTGTTATCTGTAAAGCTTAGGGTTCTGGTAGAGTAACTTTTCACAATAGGGTTGAACATTTGAGGGCTATTAAAGAACTTTAATAAGTACACAATCCTGAGTTCAAGCCCCGGTACCACACACACACACACACACACACCACACACACACGAACTTTAATAAGAGTATACAGTACTTAGACTTGATTTGTATTACATTTTGCTGGATGGCTTGCCTAGATGACTTGTGTGTGCAGTTTCTTGAATAGGTATGAACTAGCATTTGTTCTTAGGACTCGATTTTCACATTGTCTAAAATAAGGGTTGGGGCTAGGGAGATAGCTCAGCAGTATAAGCACCTGCCTGGCAAGCACAAGGTCCTGAGCTCAAATAAATAAATAAATAAATAAATAAATAAATAAATAAATGTCTTGGAGATGTGGTATATAGTGTTTGCCTAGCATGTGCAAGGCCTTGGGTTCAATCCCCAGTACCACAAAAAAATAAAAAAAAATAAAAAGATCTCCATGTGCAACCATTCCCCATTAGAAAACACATTTCTTTTTCTGAGGAAAAGTATGGAGAAATTGGACTAGCAAGCAGTAACTCTTCAAATGGAATTTACAAAGGGGCTGAGAGCAGCAAAAGTCATTAGATAGAGACCTTTCCACGACTATTTGATGAAGCTTATCTAGTCCCAGCTTACCCCGAATACTACTTCTTTTCTTCATGTTCGTTAACACCCAGTGAGTCTTAATTTATTTAAAGTACAAAGCTACAAATATACAGGGATTATCAGTTGACAGTGTGATTGAATGTTCACCTGTTTCTATGCCTGGGTTAGTATTTTGTGATCAACACCCCCCCTCAACACACACACAGGTTTACTTAATAGTGCTGAAAGAGTATTCTTCTTTACATATGAATTGTTTTTTTAATGAAATGTTTAATTGTTACACTTAAATTAAAATGGGCTGTTTTGTTAATTTAGACAGCCTATTAAATAGAATACTCTTTTGAAATACTTTATTTTATAACTTAATGTTAACCCTGTATTAAAAATTAATCTTTACTTCCATTTACTTCTGTTTTTTCCCTTTTGGGTCAAAGACTTCCTGGGGGAGGAGTAAGGGAGAAGTGAAGTGAATTCTCACTTTAGCCAATAGAAACTGGAATTATGCAGTGTTTACCTATTTTGCGTAATACAAGCCCACCCACACACATTATGAGGTGCTTAGTTGAAAGAACACGGAGCAGATAGCTATTCCGTATATGATTCCAAATGTAATTGGCAGGTGCTTTAGTACTATCTGGATTTTATCCTCTGGTGAAAAATGTTGTTCGTATAGCAATGGAATAAAAAGGTAGGTGTTCTGTGGCTTAATTTTAAATATCCTGTTGTCGATGTTTTAGGTTAAAGTAAGCTTGCAAAAGGAATGATTTGAAGCATAATCGGATCGTTTATATTTAATTTTTCATCTTCAGCTTTAAAAGAATGTTTTATGAATTAAATTTCCTTCCATTTTAGGGAAAGGGCTGGATAAATCTCAAGCTCATCTCCCATCAGTCAGAAAGCCTAAGAAATATAACTACCGGTGTTTATTGTCTGTTCATTATATGTCAACAGAATACTGAAAGCTTTTCATTTCTAATCTTTTTGCACTCAAAGCTACAGTACTTAGTTTTTTACATGTTTTGGAACACAATGCTTTCTATTATTTTCTTTTCAGTTTCAAATTTGAAAATTATAATGCTCTTAGAAGGAAATTGTTTGGTAGCCAGAATGATTGGTGCTGTCATTGTACATCAGTTATCCATTGGCAGTTTGTTCTCCATCTTCATTTTTTAGCTATAAATTTTTTTTCCCAAGAGCCTCTCAAAAATGATATCTGGACCTTTGTGATAATTACATTTTATTATTTATTATTTAAATATTATCCTAAGGTAGGAAATCATAAATACTTTTTTAGAGTAGTAACATTCATGCTTTATAGGGAGTTTAAATAATTTTAGTACCTGAATATTTTTATTCATACAGTAGGAAGAGATTTAATATTCAGGTCTGATGATTGAGTAGGGGTACTCTTTATGCAAAAAATGAACAATCTTAAGTTTCTCATCAGTGTTATTTTCGGAAAATTTTTATTTTCATTAAAAGAAAAACTTTTTCTTCACATAGGAAATTCAGGAAAAGTTTAATCTAATTTCTAGCATATTAACATTCATAATAATTTTTATCCAATTTTCTCATCTATTTGTAGGGGGGGAGTATTCTCTTATATACATGTGAAATGGCAATGACAAGAGAAAAGTTGCAAATTAGAGGAGAAATTGATCATACTAATTTACCTACGTGGAATATTTGTAATGTGATAATACAGCAATAATCAGAGTGGAAAATGGAAATTCATACAAATATCCAAGCTATACGTGTTTATCACTTTCCTAATGAACAGAGTTAAGTAAGAGTAACATATTGAATGATTTAAAGTATTCACTGTGCTTAAAAAAATAATGTGTTCTTAGCCTCCTCCACACAGTGTCTTTACTGTCAAAACAAAGTTATGGGGAACACATCATAATTTGGTCAAAGAAAAACTACTGTTTTAAAAGAACTTTTTATAAAACAAAAAGATGAAATATTTTTGTGACAGTAAGAATGGTAATAATTGTTATCTCTTTTTATAGGTGTTAGGAGATACATCTCTCACGACCCCAGATCCCGAGATGGAACCTAGGCCCTTTACACTGAGCTATAGCCTCAGCCTTTAATTTTGTTAGCGAGGGTCTCAGTACTGTGTGTTACTCACGCTGTGCTTCAGTTTATAATATTCCTACCTTAGCACCCAGAGTGCTAAGATTATAAGTATGTGTTACTCTTTCCAGCTCTAATTGTCATCTTTTTAAAAATTGTACTGTACCTGTGATCAAACTCAGGACCTTGCACTTGCCAGGCAAGCGCTTATGCCACTGAGCTATCTCCCTGGCCATTTTTTGTCATTTTTTAATAATGATTTCTCTCTGTTGATAGTTGGCTTTACTGAAAAAATTATATTAAGAGATTTGACTTGTAATTGTGAAGCTCATTATGGAATTTTGAAATTAAAAGATTTTTAAGTTAACTTCTCTATAAGAGGAGTGCATACATGTTGCAAATGTATTTGATTTAGATACACTATTATTCCCTATGGAAACTAAACATTTATATAATAAATCTTCAAGCAACTGTAGTTAAATGGTTTTTTTTAAAGGCCTTTGATTATGGTTTAGAGTCTGATGTATATATTAGGAGCAGTAGAGTAGGGCTTTCTATATGGTATTCAAATTTTCTACAAAGAATGTTATAAATATTTATTAAGATGCCAGAAAGTAAATAGGAATCTCCAAGACAACAATTAAATCTTATGTGATAAGGCAGTATCATTATTAAGTCAACAAAGTATTTAGTAAGATATATTTTATATACATAATTGAATAAACTGCAGGAATGTAACAAATGCTTTTTTTGTTACATTTTATCTTTAAAAATACTCTCACAATTGAATAATTTCAAGATATCCAAAGAAGGAAGCAGTATATTTGGTGAACGAACCAAGCACATGGCCCAATGTTTGAACTTCTTTGAAGCTTGCTTGTTCTCATTCTGTCCTCATGACAAATCCTTTGAAGTGTGGCAAGTATTGTCACCATTTTGTAGGATGTGAAAATCGTATGCTACAGAGCTAATTTGTAAATTTGAAATTTCGTTAAGGAGCCTGGGAACTGTGGATAGCCTTTATTATTATCAAGGAGCCAAGTTCTCAGGATTGGCTACATTTGGGACTTCATGAGTATCTCTTCTTTGAAGGAAATGCTATCATAAAGAAATAATTAGTGATTAATTTAAGAAGACTTTGACTTTGTAGCTTTTTAATATGATAAGGTTTAAAATGAAATATATCTGGAAAACCTAGTACTGCTTCTTATTCTTCATTCTTCTCCCTGTTTCCATTTCTTTTCCTTTCCTTTTTTTTTTTTTTTTTTTGTATGTAGTTCAGGCTAGTCTTCAACTCACTGTGTAGGTTGGCCTTGAATTGCAGCAGTCCTCTTGCCTTAGCATCCCAAGTTTTGGGATTATAGGAATGCCCCACCACGCCTGACTCTAAATTCTTATTTTAAGAGTTGGATCCATGTGAATAGGTAGAAGTAATATTATTAATAGTATGGACCATATTAGTAAGACTATTAAAGATTTCACTATGAGTATTAATTTAGGAGCTATGATACAATGGAATATACATGTGTTTTCTGAGCCAAAACCTAGTCCGAGGAGGACATTCAATGGTAGTGTTAAAATTGTGCTCACTCCTTCCTTTCTCTCTCTGTCTCGGAAAAAAAAAAAAAAAAAAACAACATAAAGCATGGTTCTGCTACATTATGTCCAATGTATGAGTGAATCGCTTTTAGATATTACTTTGTCCAGTGAGTAGCCCTACTTGTGAAGTAACAGCTTGCCTGAGAAAGCAGTTACATAGCGGACAGTTTTGCCTCAGAAAAAAAACATGAGACGATAGGCACTGACTTGGCAAGACCAGACAACATGGAATTCTCTTACCTACAAGTTATGGGAAGGGTGAAAACTGGCATTTTGACTCTCAAATTTATATTTTGTAATGCTTTGCGTTAGATGTAAAGGTGCTTTTTTGTTCTCTATTTTTGTCTTTTTAAATCTTTACTTGAATTTTTTTGGGGGGAGGCGGCACTGGCTCAGGCTGCCTAAAGGGCAGGTCTAGTATGTCATGTGGAGGTGGGGATCAAACCGTTGTCCCCTGTGCCTCACTGAGTTTGCCCAAGCAAGCGCTTTAAGCAGCTGAGCTAACCATCAAGGCCCCGTATTTTGAAATAATTTTAACCTTACAGAAAAATTGGAAAATAAATGCATTAAATTTACATACATCTTTTATTCAGTTTCCTTTAATATTAGCAGCTTATATAACCACAGAATATTTTCAAAGCCAAGAAATTAAATTAACATTGGCACAATATGGGTTACCCAACTGTAAACCATATTCCAGTTTCACCAGTTTTTCCATTCTTCCCATAATCCAACTCAGGATCCCATACTGCATATAATTGTTGCATTTTTATAATCTCCTCTAAACCTTGATAACTTCTCTTTCTTCCATGTGTTTCATGACTGTAGGACTAGTTAACACATAGTTATTTTGTAAGATCTCAGTTTGTCTGGTGTTTTCTTGTACTTAGATTGAGGTTATTCACTTTTTGACACCATACTTCTTTGTATCATAATCAGTAATATGTGATATTAAACTGTCTTCTTCCAGTAATGGCAAAGCTTTGAGACTTCATTTTTAATGTAATTGGTACTGGGTCTCACTACACAAGTTGGACTTGTAGTGATCCCCCTGCTTTCAGCCTCCCCAGTGCCACCATACCTGATCTCAGTAGTTGGCTCAGTGGGCCCAGGGGTGGGGTTGGCATGGCATTAAACCCTGTCTCTGTGCTTGCCTAAGCGGGTGCTTAGCCCGCTGAGCTATCCTGCCAGCCCAAGTACTTTCCATAACTGCCTACTGTGACAGCTGTCACAGGCAATGTTAAACTCAGTCAGTTGTTTTGTTTTGTTTTGTTTTACGGAACCGGGGATTGAACTCAGATCCTTATGTTTGCCAGTCAAGCATTTATCCTACTGAGCCATCTCCCCGGCCCCAATTTTTTTGCAGAACCGGGGACTGAACTCAGGCCCTTGCGCTTGCCAGGGAAGCACTTATTCCACTGACCCATCTCCCCAGCCCCTAAACTCAGTCAGTTTTAACACTGTGCCAGATTTCTACCACTGTGAACTTACTGTTTTTCCCTATATAATTAATAACCTTATAGTTTGAGACTATTGTAGCCTTTTTTTTTTTAAAGCAATGTCACTTGGTTAGTGTTTTAATAAAGATGAAAGAAAATCCAGATTTTTTTTTTTTTTCTGAGAGTAATTTAACAACCCCAATAATTTTTAATCAATGATTTGTGAAACCTGTGACTTATATAAACTCCTGGAAATGATGGCCATCATTTAGTGTACCGTTTTTCATTTTCATGGATTGGTATCAGTTTAGTGTTGGGGGAAAACATTTCATTTATTTCTTTTCCTACCTTAAATTTTAGCCAAGGGACTTTTCAACTCAGCTTTAAACAACTAATTGTATTACTGAGAAAGTTAAATGGTTAGTTATTACCATAGAAGTCCATTCTTAAATGTCTGCTCCTTCTAGAACAACAGCATTATTTATGTAAGCCAGCACTGTGAAATACTTTATGGTAAAAGAGGAGTTGGAAATTTTTCGGTTTATTTTTTAATTTAGTCCCAGTATAGTCTTTCTCCCAGTGTATTTTAAAGGTTGTTTTCAGCATTTCCAGAGTGGTAAAGCTTGAATTATAACCTTTGTTTGCTTAGCTATAAAGTGAGGGTAATAATAGTTCCTATCTCATAAAGGGTGTTTTGAGGCATAAATTGGTTAATAGTTGTAAAGTGCTTAGAGCAGTGCTTGGCACAGAGACAGAACCCAGCATTAACCATTGTGAAAAGAGACTACCAGTATTGAATGTTGACTTTAGAAAGTGGTAGAGTTGCCGGTGAATAAACTTTCACCCTCTCTTTTTGTTCCAAGTAACTGCCAAATCCAGCCAAATTTTCTACTTTCTGCAGAATTTTATTTGATATTCTAATGGTTACTAGGGGAATTTTTAAACTTGCTTTCTGAGAAGTATGTTATCATTTTAGGAACTTTGGTAGTCTGAAATTGTTGAGTGTAGGCCAAGATTAACAGGAATAATAAAATTTTGAGTTATTTGTGTTTTTAAAATACATTTTCCAGGTGTGAAGAATTGAGTATTTCAAAATAGGTTGATGAGACTGTATTTAAGTAACACCTTCCCTAATCAGGAATACTGCCTTGTAGTTTTTCTTGGCTTTCACAGTCAAGGAACACATGAAGCCGTTTGTCCCTAAGCAGTCTGGACTCAATTCTAATAATGTTTTTCTTCCTGGTAGTACCAGGAATTCTGCCTCAGTGCAATACCATCCTTTTCCCCTTGGATTCTCTTCTTCCTCAGAGTTCCACTTTAATTACTGATGGATTTAATGTCAGTCATTACCAGAATTGACAGAATAAGGAAGTGACAGCTTCAAATAATCTCAAAAAGCACTAGTCATGGTTGCAAAGTTGTTAGTAGTCTATGATAAAGTGTATTATTCTGTACTTTCTGGTTTCTCTTCTAAATGGTCCCATACTAGTGTCTCTTACGTAACAGCCCATTAAGTCTTGTCTGGGTGTGAATTAGTGATATCAGAAATTCTAGACTACTTCATCTCTAAGGAGCTAGTGTTTGCCCATTTATAAAATTATTGTTCCAAATATAGCTGTGATGGAAATTAAATGGGATAATGTATATTGTAATATATGGATTTCAGTTCTAGTTCTGCCAAATTGCTTTTGCCTTGAGGTCAGTCACTTGGCCTTTCTAACCCATTCAGTTCCCCTGACCTACAGAATGGAGATACCTGCTTAATCTACAGTGCTGTTGTGAGGGTCAAAAAAATAAATCTTGTGTGAAAGCATTTGTTTATGTACAAGACAGATCTTAACCGAAGATTGATTCATATTAACACCCCCCTTTTGACTTAAGAGGTTTTCCCGTTTTCTAAAAACTGCTTTTAGTTTTTCTAAGTATGGGTCTCATAGGTCAAGAAGATGCTTCCTTATCTGCCTCTAGCACTGGCCTTGTAGTTCTTTTTATGTCCACCCTACCTGTAATCCCTGTCTTTTGACCATTTGAAAGAGATAGTCATAATAAAAATTTTAAGTGCACAAAAATTATAATTAATTGCTATTAAGGCAAGATAATAATTCTCCCATTCTCACAGTTACTCTAATCAATTATAGTAAAATACCAAAACTGTAACAGTTACCTTCAAAATTACGTCCTTTAGTAACAAAAGGCATAATATAAATAACCTTGTAAGAATCAAAGTCAGTATGATGTTAATAAACGAGCCTCTCTTGTTATGGCAAATTCTAGTTCAAGCTTAGAGCTTTGTTTATCACAGAATGGAATTGTTGGAGTAGTTGAGAGATCCTCCTGAACCATCTGCAATGCACTGGCCAGACTCCTACTGTGTGAAAATGTCAGTGTGGTCCAGGCTGAGAATCCATAGTTTGAGAAGCAAACACTTTCCTTGGGAAATATGTTGTTTTCCCATAAGGATGAAAGTAAGTCATCCTTGTAAGTGATAAACTCTCAGCATGTCATTTGGCTATTCCGTGAGGAAAAGGAAGGCTGGGAGTTTGTGCAGGTGGTGCCCTTTATCTTGGGAATATGAACACAACCTTTACTTCCTCCACTTCTGTGTTGAGAACCTAAAAGATGGAAAGGGGTAAACTCCAATAGTAAAGTCCAGCCAACCATCTCTGAAATGTCTTTCTCTTGAGTGTAAAAACACTGTTTATTAAACTTTCTAACTATGAAAAAGTGATTATATTTTCACTCTTCCCAAGAAACTGCTATAGATTTGCTTATATTCAAGTATTAGCTGCATTGGTTTCATAAAATGGCTCCACCACAAAAACATCTAAACAGTTCTTTCCGTTTGAGTCATCCTTTTGAAATCAACCACAGGGAGACTGTCGTGTAAATAGAAACCTGTTTCATCAGAGATAATATATGCAATCCACATTTTTTCAACATAAAGAAGCATTATAACATTTTCATGTTATAAAAAATGTTCTCAATGCCCCTTTATGCCTACCCACTCACCTGCCAAAATAGAGGTGTTCAAGAATCGTGTAAACATCTACATGAAATTTGTATTGTCCCTCACTTGGTTGTTTTGGTTCTTTTTTTTTCAGGGCAGGGATTTTATACTTGTTTAATAGGTGGTAAGCAAAAGGCTACGTGCGTGTAACTAGTAGAAGAAAATGCGGAGGCTGGGGAGATAGCTCAGTAGAATAAGTGCTTGCCTGGCAAGCGCAAGGGCCTGAGTTCAATCCCTGGTTCTGCAAAAAAAAAAAAAAAAAAAAAAAAAAAAAGTTATGTTGAAGAACAATGATTGATTTCTCAGCCTCCCTTTTGGTCAAACTGAGTTACGTATTGTAGAAAGTCTTTCCTTTGGGAAGTTTTGATACAAAGATAACTATATATTACTGGCCTTCAAAGAATGATTAAAGCTGGCCAAATAGCTCAGCAAATTAAAGCACCTGCAAGCAGGTGCAGGGGCTGGGGGTTCAATCCCCGGGCTTGCTGTGCCAGCCTAGGTGAGACAGCAATTGAGACTGGGTATGGTGGCGCACACCTGTAATCCCAAGGAGGCTGTAAATAGGCGGATCACTTCCATCTAGGAGTGAGACCCTGAACAACCTGTAGACCTGTCCCCAAAATACAAAAAAAATAAATAAATTAATTAAAATAAAATAAAAAGAATGATTAAACTGTTATATCATTCAAATTAATAAGATTATTCCCAAGAAATAGGTGTTTTATGGCTAACTTTTAATGTTTTCTTAAAACATACAAAAAATAACACTACAGAATATGCTTCTTGAAAAAACTTGTTTTAATGAAGTTGAGTTCTAACCATGGAGAGATACATGTTTACTTTTCAGGATTCAAATAGAGCTTTAAAGTAATAGATTTTGTAGAAAACAGCCTTATAATCTGCCTTAGCAAGATAATCCAACATTTTGTCCAGTCTTGGGTAGAATTAATGGTGTTATTTCACCTTCTTAAAGCTGGATCATACTGGGATATGATCAGACCAAGTAACTTAATTGAAGACCAACAAGTGGGACCAGTACTTGAGGCATTGGGATATTCTTTGTACACATATCCATTTCCAAATCTCGAGTACATGACTTCATTTTGAAAAATTAAGTTTAAAAATATAGAAATAATATGTAAAGAGAATGAATGCAAAACCACTATCAAGCTCTCTTTGGTGGTGGTAAAAATTCTTACTGATGAATCTTCAAAATAAAGATTGTATCAGTCTCTTTCAAAGGTGCCCTTTTTCAGGTACCTATGAATATGTTAGAGTTGCAATGAAAGACACTAAGAAACAGAGTTTGGCACATTTTATTTACAGTTAAAAATGCCAGTTATATATCAATTGATTATATGCCATTTTAAACTTAAGCTGTTCTCTTCAGTCATTTAAGTATATAAACAACACTTTTGAATTTTTTTTAAATGATAAGAGAGAAATAGATGCCAAGTTTCTCTGATTGAAACTTTGATGTCACTGATAAAATAATTCAGTATTAGATCTTTTAAAGGACCTAAGCAGAGTAAATTTGGAAATATATTGCTTTTTTAGCTAGCTTGGCCAAAGGCTCTTAAAAAGTATAGAATGGAGGATGTATGCTATCCCTATCTTTACTCTTCGTTTTCTTTTTGTTTTGTTTTGTCTAAGTTAAAAAATTGTTCCTTTTGCTACAGAGGAGGTAGAACTAAACCTATACAAAATAGTGCAATACATGTTATTTGTAAATTTTTATGTTAGTACCAGATGGTTGATTATATATTGTCCAGCTCCATAATTCTGTTCATTCTACTTTAGTCTCTTCACTTTTAGAGATCAGGATATAAGTTACTTCATTTAAAGAGAACTTAGAACACAGGCTGATATTTGCTAGACATGTGATGTAGCAGTCAAGTCATAGAACATTTTCAAATTTTGTCATCCTATTTACTACTGTTTAAATTGACTTTTACTTTAATCTTACTTGTTGAAAGAAATTTTTTTCTACTATACATAGAAATAGATGTTTCTTTTTTTTCT
>NW_004524654.1:5168115-5177938 GCF_000260255.1 Octodon degus
CTAAATTTTTAATTATTGCTTTTCTTAGGAATTTGTCAGGGCAGTATTCTTATGTTTGATGGCAGGACCTTAATTGTCTAAAAGTTATAGCTAAAGCCACTAGTTAAGTTTCTGTGTCTTTTAAAACTTGAATGCTTCTTAGGGAGCAAATGGTTTAACATATACCAAAAAAGAAGGCCTTGCTACATGGAACCACAGTTGTTCTTTGGCTAATTTGAGTTTTTTGTTTTTGTAAACACATAAACTTTGAAATTGAAGTTTTTACTTAGCATAGCATCTCTCAGTTTCTTTTTCTTAATAGGGAACTTTATCATTGTAGTTTATGTACTTAAATAAAACATTTTGATACAATCCTAGTGTCTGAACGATATATTCCTGTTCTAATATAAAGATTTAGTATTTCATCAGAAAAAGGAGATTTATCTGGGGAAATGAGAATGTTTTTAGTTCATTTGAATACATGTGTTTCATTAAATCACTTTTAAAATTTTAAAAAGTAAACACATTTGTCCAAATTGTTTATCCAAGAGTATTTTGACACTCTTCAGAAATTAAAGGGGGGGGGGCGCGGATGGGGCCAGGGAAATAGCTCAGTGAAGTAAGTGCTTACCTGGTAAATGCAAGGTCCTGAGTTTGATCCCTGGTACAACCAAAAAAAAAAAAAAAAAACAACTAAAAAGGATCAAATGACCTTTTTCCTTTGACTTTTTTTGGGGGGGGAGGTACTGGGAATCAAACTCAGAATCTCACACTTAGGCGCTGTGCCACTGAGCTAATCTCCCCAGCCTTCCTTTGACTTTTCTTATTCATTTAGCTCTGTGTTGTTGTCTTTCCAAAGTTGTTACTATATGAGTATACTGTATTTCATTGAGAAGTCCAGTCATTGAAATAGTTTGCTTCCCCCTACAGATTAGGAAATTGTTTCTGTTTTAAAGCTATTTTCTTTGACGTCAGTTTTCAGTTTAATTATGGACTTGTCTGATGTGGATGACTTTAGGATTATCCAGCGTGCTTCTTGAATCTATGGTTTTCTCTTTCCAAACTTTTCAGTCATTATTTTGAGTGTTCTTTCAGCTCTGTTCTTTTTCTTCTCTCTCCATCTTCCAGTTTAGGTTTCTTTATTAGGTCTTTTCCATTTTGCTATTGAGCCCATCTAAAGCTTTTTTATTTTGGTTAGTATCTGTTTCTAAAATTCCTCCCTCTTTATATCGTCTGTATTTTTTTCCCAGTCTCTAATATGTTTTGTAACTATTTACAGAAGCATTTTACCATGGCTACGTTCAGCTCTTTGTCAGATAATTCTTAAATCTATCATCTCAGTTTTGGCCTCTTCTGACTATTCTTTTGCATTGTTTTAAATTTTTCTAGTTCTTGAGATGAGTGATCTCTGCATAAAACATTATATTCTAAGGCTTCAGATATTTTCTGAACTTCTGTTTCCACTGACTTTTCTGACACTGCTTTAGTAAGGCAGTAGGGGGTATTTTTTCATTATTGGTAGGTCAGAAGTCCAGGTTCTCTGCTCAGATACCTAAGGAAGGAAAATCCTTCTTACTACAATAGTATGGAGAGTGAGTGGAAGTCCAGGTTACCCCAGGTGAACTCCATAACATACTTGGGTGACTATAGGAGTACGCCTAGTTGTCATAGTGAAAGTCCTAGAACATTGTATCTCCTCATTCTCATGTACAAGATGGAAGTTGCAGCTCCCCACTCAACTTTTGCTAGGAGTAAAGGTCCCTACAATATTTTCTGTAGTGTTTGCTGGAATAGGACAGTTGTTTTCAGAAGTCTTGACTTGTAAGGCTGTGGTCTTTTTATTGTTTCTTTAACTAAAATTTAAGTTTTTGTTGTGACTTTTCTCCCCATATACCAGTTGACATTTCTACATTGCTGGTTTCTTCAGCTTCAAGTCTGGGGAGTATTAATAAAAAAGAAAACACAGAGAACTCATTGTCATATTGGTTCTTGAATCCTGAAGTCCCCATCTGTTCTGCTTTGCTTCACTTTTTGTGTCATCTTACATTGTATGTACAATGCTCAGTGATTTTGTTGTACTTTGCAGAAATAATAGGGAAAAATGTATTTCTTATCTTCCTGTAAGTGCACAGTCCCACATTTACATTTTGACCTATTTGTATCGAATATATAATCATTATTGAAGAAAATATACTTCATTTATCATGTGATGATTTGAAAAATAATATTCTCAAGTAGACTACTGGAAAATAGTTTAAACAAATTTATTGTTCATATTATTAATGAAAAACTTTTTCTCTCCAGGAAATAATGCAAAAAGTGTCCCAAAGTTCCTGACCAGTGAATAAAGATTTGAGAAAGACAACCAAGCTCATGTTCTCTCCTGATCAAGAAAATCATCCATCCAAAGCACCAGTAAAATACGGTGAACTCATTGTTTTAGGGTAAGACAGCAAATGAAACATGAAATTTGTTTCTAGGTCAAAAGTACATCTTTTTTAGAATTTCTATCTTCCAAATAAGAATTTCCTATAAGGTTAAGATAGTTACAGTTTTTGTATTTCTGCTATTTTTATAAGTGCTTAAATACTATATAAACTGCCCCATCCTCACCCAAAAAAGGGTATAGTTTGCCTCTTCTGTCCCATCTATTAAAAAACTTGCCTCAACCAACTTTACTGAAAATCTTTTTCCCTTTTTCTGCTTCTCATCATTTTGTGTAGATTGTTTATTTCTTTGCTTCTGTAAGGTAGTTGTTGCTTTGTGGTTGAGGTCCAACTGCACTGTGCTTCGTGATGAAAGAAGAGACTGAATGAAGCCCAGGACCTAGCTACTTTTTTGCTTCAACAGTAATATGCTTAACTTCTATAAGAAAGTCTGCAGATAGAAGCATAGATAATTTCCGTTTATTCATTCTAAACTTGCCATAATTTTTCAAGGATGGGGAAACAGTGTTGGTCTATTAATTTAAGCTGAGAGAGTTAAAGAAACTGTAAAGATACTGTAGCTGACTGAGTCAGGAGTCCTAGATTTCACTGCTTATTCCAACAGTGCTAGCTGTGTGACCTTGGGCAAGTCAGTTATTTTGGACATTAGTTTCTTCCCCTGTAAAAGACAATTAAGATCATGTACAGCCCTTTATTTTTTGGACCCTTTTTCCTCCTCAAAATAACAAACTTAAAATATTATAAAGTTAAAATGATCACTACAGTATTACAACTTCAAGTCAAAAGACAAACAGTATTAATGACAATTTCTTAGTTGCTAGACTTTAGCTACTAAAAGTACTAAGTTCTTCTGACAGGATATTTGAGAATCTTTGAAGAATAGAATTTAATGGTAAAAAAAAATTGAAATTTTTGGCTGGGGAGATGGCTCAGTGGAATAAGCGCCTCCCTGGCAAGCGCAAGGGCCTGAGTTCAATCCCCAGTTCCGCAAAAAAAAAAAAAAAGATTATAAAAAAATTGAAATTTTTCTAAAATCATAAGCAGGGCAGGGTACTCTATTTAAAAAGTTCAGGGGGGAAGATATAGCTCAGTGGCATAAGCACCTGCCTGGCAAGTACAAGGTCCTGAGTTGGATCCCTGGTACTGCAAAAAATAAAATAAATGTATAAATAAAGAAGTAGTAGAGGCCGGGGAGATGGCTCAGTGGAATAAGCACTTCCCTGACAAGCGCAAGGGCCTGAGTTCAATCCCCGGCTCTGCAAAAAAAAAAAAAAAGAAGTAGTAGAAGTTCTAGACTTTTTAATTATAAGCATTCTTTGAAATATTTGGTTGGCTGGGGGTGGGGAGATAGTTCAGTAGAATAAGCACTTGCCTGGCAAGCGTAAGGGCCTGACGTCAATCCCCGGTTCCGTGCAAAAAAAAAAAAAAAAAAAAAGTATTTGGCAACATACAACTGTAGTGTGCATTTCTGCTGGTCTATGGAAAGAAGCATTTAATGCTTTAATTAGTTTCATCTCCTTTTTGTAGGTAATATGAATAACTGGTTGGAAGACAAAACTGTGTATTACAACAAATACTGTGACATTCATATTACTTTGTTAAGTGAAAATCTGTATCACTTGTAAGCTTTTTCTGTTTTAATTCTAATTTGTACTCTCCTTAAAAATAAAAGTATTTGATCATTAAAAAAAATAGAATTTAAAGACTAATTAAGAGAGGGAAAGGAAAAGAGCTAGGAAACATGACAGTGACAAGCCATACAGTTCTATGTAGAAGATGGGTAAGGCAGTGATCCTGAGAATCTCCGGAAGATTTTTGAATTTAGCAGTTAATTGGAAAGATTCTCACCCTGACTAACTATATATACTGACACCTGTGAACTAAGCAACTGCACTGAAGATGGCAATTTGTAATAGTAGGTTCATGCTTGGAGGGCCTGTCATTCTAATCTTCTGAATACAGGCTGCTTGTCATGACATGCCAGTTGCTGCTGTGCTGTCTCTCGGGTAGGTGATTGTTCAAAAAGAAGGGGGTGGTGAATAAAGGCAGGAGACAGGAAAAGGGATTGTCCTGACAGTTGTGGTATTGTCCTGCTTCAAGGTTGTATATGATTAGATTTTTGGACTTAAGTGTAAACATAAAAATTATATAATTCTTTATGTCTATTTTTAAAATATATTCTAATTTTTAAATGTTTTTTCATCATATTCTGTAGGGACTTAAAGTTCATCATATCAATACTTGATGAAAAATACCTGTTCCATGTTATGCCTAAGATGTTTGATATTCAGACAGATAGTGAGGTTAAACTTAACAGCCTAGGTTGTATGGTAATAACAATAAGCTTCTCTTCTGGAGGGTTAAGAATCTAAGTTCTCCAAAATTAGAGAAAAAGGAGGGCCACAGGGAAAGCCAATGTTTTGGCCCTAGCCTTCTAAGGTCAATTAAGACTCAGGACATAGGGGCCGGGGAGATGGCTCAGTGGAATAAGTGCTCCCCTGGCAAGCGCAAGGGCCTGAGTTCAATCCCCAGTTCTGAAAAAAAAAAAAAAAAAAAAAAAAAAAGACTCAGGACATATGAGAACTTGTACTGTAACGTCACGTAACTCAGTAGTGTCCCAAATTTTCTGAGGAAGGAGATTATGGGGCCAAAGAGGAAAATGATCGATGATGTAGAGTGTGCCTAAGGAGAGTCACATGGAGAGAAAACATTCTCACAGGCTTTCGCAGAAAGCACATTGGCCAAGCAATGGCCGTGACTCATCCACGTGGCTGACACTGACAAAAGATCTACAATCTGAGGTACAGGATCCAGGATAAATCCTGAGGGGATTTCATTGACCTTATCAGACCCAAAAGCAACTCTTGTTGCATAGGTCTTGCTTTATCTTGGTCTTAACCATCCAGCAGAAAGTTATAAAAACAAAGTATAAGAAGTAAAGCCGGGGCCGGTGAGATGGCTCAGTGGTCTAAAGCACCCACTTAGAACAAGCGTAGCAAAGCACAGGGACCGCGGTTCAATCCCCCGGCACCACATGCCAGCCAGCCCCGCCCCCTGGTGGGCTGAGCTAGCCACACACACACACACATACAAATAAATAAATAAATAAAATAAATGTTACTTAAAAAAAAAAAAAGAAGAAGAAGTAAAGCCATGTTGTTATGTTGAGCTGTAGGGGACTCAGGTCAACAATTTCTGACATTGCCAGTCAAGCGGAAGACCCAATACTATTATGGACTACTGGACTCCTTTCGAATATTTTGCTGAGTTAACACACCTATAATATTCAAATAACAGAACTAAATAAAAGGGATACAGATGAATGTCCATTTTGTATCTGTGTATTCACAATGGTTAGGATGGATATATAGTTACATTCTCTTAATGAATAGATGGATTTGTTCTAATAGTGTTTATAAATAGGATATCATGTCCACATCTTATACAGCAGTTAACCACTAGGAAGAATGTATACAATGTGTTAATTATTGAAACTGTCCTACCAATTTGGTTTGCAACTGTCTCATTGCTGTTTCTCAATAAAATTCTGGGGAAAAAAGAAAAAGAAAAAATAAAGATAAATAGAATTTGAAACTTAAAATATGGCTTTAAACCACCTCTCTTATTGTGGAAGTTTCTCAGTTAAACATTAACAACTAGTCATCATGTCTGTACCTGGTTCTTGGTATCTTAAAATACAAATAATGCTTCTTCCTAACTCTGGAAGACACGCAACTGGATAAAGTTATCCATTTCCTGCTGTTGTCTCTTAGAAAAGTTTTGAATTCAGGAAGGCAGCATGAGAATAGAAACCATAGCATTCAGAAGAGTGAGTTGTGCAGCATAGAAAACAGTAGTGAGAGGCAGGAAGGAACCCACACTGAGACAGCATAAAACATAGAATAACAAAGTTAAGGTCCTGCTTTGTACTTGTAGCAATGCTAGCAAGAAGGGCTTTCTGCCAGGTCAAGATTGTTTTATGTTTTATAAGGGGTCATTACAAGTTCAATAAATGGCAGTCACTGGGTAAACATCCTTCTTAGCTTTAAAACGTAAGTCTTGAGCTGGGGATATAGCTCACAGCACCTGTCTGGCAAGTATGAGGCCCTGAGTTTGATTCCCAGTACCAAATAATAATAATAATAATAATAATAATAATAATAATAATAATAATGTTCTCTTTGTCAGCCACTGTTGCAGGCAATTTATAGTCAACTTCTCCCACCTCAAATCTGTCCATATTCCCTGCCTCATTATTGCACAGACTGATCAGCTATATATGGGAGATCATCAGGCAAAAATATAGTCTAGATTGGGGAAGAATGAATGAAGATTATTATGAAATTACTGTTTATGCCTCAAAGAAGGGATAAAGAATGACAAACATGACAGACTTACCAGGATTCATATTCTGCCTTTGTGTCATGTGTGTGAACTTTAGAAAATAATTCCTTTGAGCTTGTTTCCTAACCTGTAAAAAATGGAGCCATGGATGCCAGTAGTCTTCAGTTGTGAGCGTCCATTAAATGAAGTGATGTATAGGATAGAACTTTGTAGTGTCTGGTGTGTAGTAAACACCCAAATGCTTTGGTTTTGTTTCAATCCTTGCTTGCGTCAGGACATATATGTTATCACAGAGAGATGGTTAGAAAGCCTACACAACAGAAGTGTATTTTGTAGACATCTCAGTCGGACAGGGTCTGCTAGCATAAAGAGAAAGAGTGTGTGTTTTGTATTTAGGTAGCTAACACTTAACAGACAAGTCCAAATACTTATTTCAAAGGTTTAGCTATTTAAAATGTTTGGTTCACAATTAAGGGAGATCCTATTTTAAGCAGTACATGTTCTTTTAAAGGTTGTATTAGTACATACAAAAACATGTACATGAAGAAAAATAGGAATAAAGGAGTCATAAGAAATCAGATATGCTGTTTCATCAGCTTATGATTATCTTTAGTAAGAAAGTAAAAACATAAATAACACGATGCTGTGTGTAATACACTTCTCTATGACTTTAAATGTAGCTAGAAAGAATAATAATTTAGTTTTATATCCAGGCAGCTGGTCTGGAGATCGGCAGTTGCTAAAAGGAATCTGAGACAGTTACAATGTGCTAATAGATGAATTGATTCTACAGGGCAGTGTAAAATATGTTTTATAATTATATGATTCTTACAAGAGGTCACCTAAATTTTTTTTCCCCCTCTCAGGTATAATGGGTCTCTCCCAAATGGCGACAGAGGAAGAAGGAAAAGTAGGTTTGCTTTGTTTAAAAGACCTAAGGCAAATGGGGTGAAGCCCAGCACTGTGCATATTGCGTGTACTCCTCAGGCTGCAAAGGTAAAAAAATGAAAATAAAAATGTTAAAACTAAGTAAATTAATTTGGAGAAATTGCACGACTATGTTGCTTATATTTTCTAGCATTCCCCTTACATTACTGCTTCAAAATTTTTCCTTGAATTGGAGAAGAGACTTTATAGACATGATTGATATTTGAAAGGCTGTGAATGAGGGAATTTGGGCATGTTTTCAAATGCAGAACAGGATCAATGGGTGGAAATTAGAAGGAAACATTCCTATTCCTTATTTTAAAAGGTGGACATGTCCTGGGTTTTATCTGGTAATGTTTAGAATTGTGTAGCTATCCACCCTGAAAGGTAGGGAGATGCTAATTCTGTTAATGCAGAGGCCTTGCCCAGAATGGTGGGTTAAAAAATGTCATGCAAAACTTGTGTATTTAAGCATCAGAAGTCTATTTGGGTGAAGTAATATTTTAACTAAAGATCTTTGTCTAAGATTACTTTAGCTGTGCACTTTGGTGTGTATGCCAGTATGATGGGGGGTATGACTCTCATAGATTTTATCCCAGTCCCTTATAAAAGTAGATCTCAGTAGTTATTAGATTGAATCAAAGTGCTGCAAGCAAATACTGAATGTTATTTATAGTACAAGTTTTTGCTTCCCTGGCTCTATTAATGCATCTGTGCCTCTTTTTCTTTCCCTACCTAAATCTCCAGAACCTGGACCACCAAGTTAAGGCATTTCAACTTTTTCTTGCAATAGTAGATAAACGAGAAAACCTCAGATCTCCACATTTCTTTCCTACCAGTTTTATAACAAACTTAATTTGATATTTTGATGAATACATTAAAATTAAGGAGTTCTTTGACTCTGGAAGTATCTATATCTTTAGCTAAGTAGCTCTAGGATATATATTAATATTATGTACTGAGACTTACCTTTCTAGATTAAAAGAGATGGTAGGCTCACAGCTGTAGTTCCTGCAAGCAGTTGGATATTTTCTATTATATTCATTTGGGGGTACAAAACAGAGTCCTCAACCTTGACTAGATCTTCTCTGTTACTATTTGGGAATCAGTGAATGTTGAAAGGAGACAGTTTCTTTTTAGGTGTTACTTTGCTTCTTTGCAGAGAAGGTATGGATTGAACAGGTGGTGAAAATGTATGGGTTACTTATCCCAGTCTGAGAAGTTTATTGCAGTATTTCCTACAGGAGTGAGCTTGCATTTTGATGTGCTGTTATTATCCATTGTATAGGATTGTAAATAAATCAGAGGATATTTATTTAATGTTTTTGGACCCTTAATAGCAAGTACCATTTGAGCCCTCAGATATTTGTGACAGCCAAAAAATGCACTTTCATATTTTCAGATGCCCTTTAGATCGCTAATACTACTCTCTGGTTGAGAACCATTATAAAGAAAAAATATTTATAGTCTCTACCTCTAAAATGTCTAGTTTTATATCTGTCTTTTCATTTTTTTAATCATCATGTCCCTCACTTTTTTTTTTCCATAATTTTATTAAGAAACAAATAGCAATGAGACAGTTTCAGTAATTAACACATTGCATACATGCTTCCTAGTGGTTAATTGCTGTATAAGATGTGGACATGATATCCTATTTATAAACACTATTAGAACAAATCCATCTATTCATTAAGAGAATGTAACTATATATCCATCCTAACCATTTTGAATACACAGATACAAAATGGACATTCATCTCTATCTCCTTTTTTGTTTAGTTCCGTGATTTGCCTCACTTTTTCATTGTTATTTCCTTTTCATTTTTATCAGGCAACAAGAATCTTAAGTATCAAAGAATTGACTCCTTTTTCAATTTTAGAGGAATATATTAGTGAGTTTGTGATGAAAAGCTAATTGTTCAGTCTGGCAATCATCTGAGATGAGTGATTAAAAACCTTGCCTGAGGGCTGGTGAGATGGCTCTAGGGCTGGTGAGATGGCTCAGTGGTCTAAAGCCCTACTTAGAACAAGTTTAGCAAAGCACAGGGACCACGGTTCAATCCCCAGCACCACATGCCAGCCAGCCCCGCCCCCTGGTGGGCTGAGCTGGACACACACACACACACA
>NW_004524654.1:5178322-5179877 GCF_000260255.1 Octodon degus
CTTATTCTGCTGAGCTATCTCTCCAGGCCCTACCCTGCATTCTTAAAGTTGAATCAGCTTTATGGACAAAGGGGAATAGGGATGGATTTATAATCTCAGTATATCTGTATACACAGTTTAATTTTTTTGAACAAAATTAGAAGCAAATATCATATTAAGCCTTGATAAAGCTGGGTAGTTAGTACCCAGGTATTTATTTTCTGGGAGAACTTGAAAATTAATGTTCTTAATCTTAAAGCTTGTTTTAAGGCTTTTCTTCACTAAAAATTAAAACAAAGTAAAACATTAAAAATACCAAACTTAATTAAGCAGCTTTTTTTATTTAGCTTTTTATGTGTAATCTTTTTTTTTGTCTTTGTATCTGTTTTCCTTTTATGAAATCTGTTTTCACTTCCTTTGTGCAATGACTAGCTTTTCCATCCCCTCCCATGTTATCGAGTAATAGCATAGAAAATACTTGAAAGCAAAACATGTAGCAGTGTTTTCAGTTTGAGGTAAGTCAGAAGTACAGTCATAAACATTGTACCCATTTCCTTTGGTAATGTTTAATCAGTATATGAATTTTTCTGGACCTGGCCCACATAGAAAAACATTTGTCATCTGTACAGTTACAAATTGGTTAGAAAACCATGTAACTCTGCTTATTGATTAATTTTATAACTAAATAATTTTAAATAGGATTCTTACCTTGCAAGATTTTGTATTTTCTTCTTATCAGAAAGGTACTATACATTGTTTTCGGTTTCTATGGAATTAGGTTTTGATCACCATATAGTTTTAAATACTTAATAAAGGAGACGCTGATTTTACAGTTTTTACATTCTTACTCTGCAATTGATTTTTCTGTATCCATTCAGTCTGAGCAATGGCATTGTCACAACTCAAGTCGTACAAGAATTACTAACCTCTACCCTAAACTTTAAGAGAGAAGTAATTGTATCATATGTGTGGCAAATAGTTTTCATTCTTTAATGAAAAGACTTTCTGATTTGGTTTACCTACCTACTAATTTTTGCTATTAACCTTTTCATTTATAGGCAATAAGCAATAAGGACCAGCATAGCATATCATATACTTTATCTCGGGCCCAGACAGTGGTGGTTGAATATACTCATGACAGCAACACCGATATGTTTCAGGTATTATACCCTATGAATATTTTTCTTAAAATAGTAAAAAAAAATCTATTGTCAGTGGTATTTTTATGGTCAGATTAAGGATTATTTTTAAAATGGATTGGTGTCTCAGCTTTACGCATAAAAGTCATCGTGGTATGATTAAAAGATGGGCTCTGGGATCAGAATTCATGTTAAATATTAGTCACTGTATACCTCAGTGCAATAGTGTCTCCCTTATGACTGTTAGGAAGCTCAAATGAGTTTGCACATGTAAAGTACTTAGAGCTATGTCAGCTGTGTAGTAAATTCTTAGTAATTGTTGGCTGTTATTATCCAGAAATAGAAACCAATAAAAGGGGCCAGGGAGATGACTCAATGGAATAAGCACTTCCCTGGCAAGCGCAAGGGCCTGAGTTCAATCCCCAGTTCCACCAAAA
>NW_004524654.1:5180037-5181812 GCF_000260255.1 Octodon degus
AATTTTATTTATTTATGTGTGTGTATGTGTGTGGCCAGCTCAGCCCACCAGGGGGCGGGGCCGGCTGGCATGTGGTGCTGGGGATTGAACCGCGGTCACCTGTGCTTTGCTAAGCTTATTCTAAGTAGGTGCTTTAGACCACTGAGCCATCTCACCAGCCCCTCTTCCACTATTTCTCATCTTCCTCTCACGGCAGCAAAAAGTTGAGGCAATGAACAATCTGTTAATCTTTTTTAATACTGGATTGTCTAAAAGAAAAAGATAATGAAACTGGATTTTTTTTTAAATTCTAAATACCAATTTCATTTTGATATATATTACTTTCAGTTAAAGTTATAGACAAAACTATTTTCTGTCCATTGGTATTTAGGCAAGTTGTTATGGTTTTTTCATGCATTTAAAACTGTACCTTTTGTGGTTTCACAACACCACCTCTACCATGAACAGAAAATTGATGTGACTTTTTTGCTTGGTAGTACTTTAACAAAGTAAAACGGTGAAGAGTTAACAGAAATTGGTTGCGTTACTTCGTTACCATTGAATTGGTTGTGCACCAGTTCAATGTCTGGAATCTTCATGTAGCGGAAGTACTTGAAAACTGCCTTCTACTGCTATGGCATTCCTGTTTGCTCTGGGAAGATTAACACCACGACTTGCTGGGTTGCTTTCTCATGTGGATATTTTATCACTTTTCAAGTTGAATAAAATTGAACTTCATTGTAGTTTACTGGATAAAGTTATATTATTGTAGAAAGCTAACTGCCTTTATAGGAGAACAGAAGATGGAAAATGTACAAGTAAAATGTACTGAACCAAAATAAAACAAAACCCAAAGAAACTCCAATTTAGAGAAAAGATAAGCCAGAAGCATGAATGTAAGCATGCATGCAAATACTGGTGCACTCCAAATGAGTGCTGTCTCTAATATTATACGAAGATTAATTTCATGAGTTCAGTAATTGTATTAGTTATTTAAAATGTGGTCTTTGAGGCTGGACATAGTTGATACATGCGTATAACCCCAGATGCTCAGGAACATGAAGTAGGTGGATCACAAGTTCAAGGCCAGCTTAGGCAATATAGAACCTGTCTCAAAACAAAATAATCTACATAGTTTTCAAATATTTAAGCTATACATTTTAAATAGATATTTAAATATTTAAACCAGATATAGTACATGCTTATAGACCAAGCAGTTGGGAAGCTGAGGAGGAGGACCGTTGTGAGTTTGAGGCCAGCGTAGTCTACATAGTGAGTTCAAGGACAGCCTGGACTACATAGAATAGAGACCCTTGTCTCCAAAAAGAAAACCATACCAAAACAAAATAAATCAGAACTATATAACTGCCTAGGATCTAGTCATGAACAGTCTTGCGCCCCCCACCACTCCACAGTACTTCCTGCACCCCGCCTACCGAGTAGGAATTTCTGCCGAGTTCCGGGAACCCCCAGACCCAGTCCTAGCCCAGGTCCGGTGAGTGTGTGGAGAGCTTCCTGCTGCCTTGCGCCGGCGGGACCAGTCCCAGCCCAGCCGCAGCGTGGGCCGGACCCTCTCCCACTCCCTTGGGCCGCCCCCCACCACTCCGCAGTACCTCCCGCACCCTGCCCGCCGAGTAGGAATTTCTGCCGAATTCCGGGAACCCCCAGACCCAGTCCTAGCCCAGGTCCGGTGAGTGTGTGGGAGAGCTTCCTTTTCCCCCTACTTAACCTTGCCCCTCCAGGCACAGCTCAAGCCTGGCATACAGGCCTGGGGTGTAACCCTGCAGCTGCAATCC
>NW_004524654.1:5184347-5186508 GCF_000260255.1 Octodon degus
GCTTAAGTATATGCAAGAAAACAGAAATTATCCCATGCACATTATCTGACCACAGTGCAATGAAACTGGAAATAAATGACAAAAGAAACCAGAAAAAACATTAAATACATGAACAGTCTTGCACAACTGGTACATGAGATAAAAGAATTGAGTCCCTGCTTCCTTCCTGTTGATGATAGGCAAAACTGGATATTTTAAAAGAAACCTACGAAGGATCTAAATTGCTTGATAATGTTATTCTTATAATTATTGTCCCAATTTTCCATTTTTCTTTATTTTCCATGATTAATCATGCTTTTACTAAAAATAATATAAAACTCAATAAAATTAATAATAGAAAACAAAAAAATAAAAATAACATAAAGATTTTGATTCCAACAAAAACCTAACAAAGTTTTAGAGTGATTTTCTGCATTTTATTTCACTGATAAGCATGGTTGTATATAGCTTTTTTAAAAAACCAGGATGGACATGGTGATACACACCTGTAATCTTAGCACTCTAAAAGGCTCAGGCAGGGAAACTGCAGGCTTGAGCCCAACCTGGTCAGCTTAGAAAGACCCTATCTTAAAATTTAAAAAATATAAAAAGGGCTAGGGGGAAATGGCTCTGTGAAATAAGTGCTTCCCTGGCAAGCACAAGGGCCTGCGTTCAATCCCTGAAAAAATATATATAAAAAGGGCTAATGTAACTCAGTGCCTAAGTTCTCTGCTTGATTACTGCAAAAAAAAATTAGAGAGAGAGAGAGAGAGATAAGAGGGGAAGAAGGAAGGAGAGGAAAGAAGGGAATGGAGGAGGAAGGCAAGGGAACGTAAGAAGGAAGGAAGATTGGTTGGTTGGTTGGTTGATCACAGACTGGAGTTTTGGCTTCAAAAAAATACCCTAATTGTTATTCCTTATCTTTTGTAGTTGGTTTTCTCTTTTTCATAAGGGTATAGATTTTTCTCAGTTTCACAAATCATGAAACCATACCTTTTCTATAGGAATGGTATCTATGAAAAAATTCAAATATTTCTGCTTCAAAAAGCTTACAATATATCACATACCCAAACTACCCCAGTAAATTCTTTGAGGACCTGGTTTTATAAACATTTTTAATTATCTGATTTTTATGCTGAACATTTTTTTAAGTTTCAACTCATCAGCTATTCAAACTCCTTTATTCCATGTTTAGGTACTATATTATGTCTAAATGTAAAGTACAGATTTCTGGTTGAGGGGAGAAGGTCTTTAAAGCCTTTTATCTGGACCCTTTTATCAGATTAAATAGGGTTTTTGCCAGAAACCAGTAGAAAACCAACTGGCAAATGTGAGATGGCATAAAAATATTAGACAGTATGGTAGCAGATTAATGAATGAGCTACTGGTAGTACTGGATATACTTTATGTACAGAAATGGCAAGATATCAGGCTGGGTTAATAGAAAGTGAATGCTTAATTAGTTTCTAACTCTAGTTGCATATTTGTGTGGTGATGGGGATCAGATCCAGTGCCTCACACTTCTAGGCAGGCACTCTGCCACTGAGCTACCTCCTTAGCCCCCAACATCTATATTTTTAAAGCCAACTGTAGCATTTGGAGGAAGAATTAGCTGGCATTTATCATAACAAAATCATATTTTAACATCTGATCATGTTTGACTAAGTTTTTCTCTTTATGAATTTTAAGCTTTCTTCATTCTCTCTTGTCATTACCAATATTGCTTTGATAACTCAGTCTTCTCCAAGACCCAGATCAAGTGTGGACTCTGGAATTCTTTCCCAACTAAGTATTGTTTCTGCCTGATTTTCATTATTAATTTTCAGACTAATCCTTGGCCTATAACTGTCATTTAAAAAGCTTTTCATCTTGGAAAGTCTTTAATTTCAAAGGTCTGGAGCATTTTCTTTGGATATCATTATCTTAAAAATTAAGGGGGGTATCCAATCTTACATATTCTACCTAACCTAAAACTATCCAAACTAAACATAAAGGCTTCATATTTGATTACAGGACCAAAATACTAAAGGGTTTTATCTAAAAGTGTGCTGTTACAAGGAACTCTTGAGGCTCAGCTATGCAAAGAATTACTTTTTTTTTTTTTTTTTTTTTTTTTTTTGAGGAACTGGGGATTGAACTCAAGCCCTTACCCTCGCCAGAGAAGCACTTGTTCCACTGAGCC
>NW_004524654.1:5187388-5192487 GCF_000260255.1 Octodon degus
TAATTAATTAATTAATTAATTTAAAAATAATAAATAAAATAAAAAAATAAAAAAGAATAATCCATGATAGACACATTTCTACACAAAAGGGTTAAAGTTCGTAAACATCTAGAAATCTCAGCCATCTGAACTTTATCTCCCTGAAGGTTTCGTAAATTCTGTCATAAGTTCTCACTTTATTCTGTGTTCCAAGAGGTGATTACATCAGAGAGAATCTTAACAGATTAGTTTTCAAGAATGTAGATGCTCCCAAAGTTTTTTTTTTTTTTGTTTTTGTTTTTTTTTGGCGGAACTGGGGATTGAACTCAGTCCTTTGCACATGCCAGGCAAGCTATTATTCAACTGAGCTGTCTCCCCAGCTCCCAATACTCCCTAAGTTAAATGTGGTAAATTTAAGCTTTAAGCATTTCAGAGGCTTCATGTTGCACTATCTATATTGCTTTTCTGGGATAGATTTTCCATTGTATTCTTTGAATAGTCTTACAAGTATTTTTGTTTCCTATAGATTGGTCGGTCGACTGAAAGTCCTATAGATTTTGTAGTAACTGACACAGTTCCTGGAAGTCAAAGCAATTCTGATACACAGTCAGTACAAAGCACTATATCAAGATTTGCCTGTAGAATCATATGTGAACGGAATCCCCCTTTCACAGCACGGATTTATGCTGCAGGATTTGATTCATCAAAAAACATCTTTCTTGGGGTAAGGTGCTTTTTTTCCCTAAATGATACATTCTCTTATACTAGTTTCTGTTTCCAAATTACAAATAAATGGAGGCTCACTATTATTCTTTCTATAGGAAAAGGCTGCCAAATGGAAGACATCTGATGGGCAGATGGATGGCTTGACCACTAATGGTGTTCTTGTGATGCACCCACGCAATGGGTTCACAGAAGACTCTAAGCCTGGAATATGGAGAGAAATATCCGTGTGTGGAAATGTATTCAGCCTGCGTGAAACCAGATCAGCTCAGCAAAGAGGAAAAATGGTAAGTAATGAATAGTAGCTGCTTATGTACTTTCCATGAACACAGGATGAGTTGCACTGAAAAAATTTTGAATATTTTAAAGAAAATCCTGAAAATGTTTCCAATGCAAGGAACTAAGTGTATCAAACACTGGCTACCAAATATACTAGAGGATAATATCTTGCTGTTTCAGTTAGGAAATTATAAAAATTTATTTATCTGTCATCTTATGTTAATTATTTTCAAACCTAATCTGTCCTAGATTAAATAGCACTTTGACTTTTCTACTTTTCATTTTGGTCTAAATATCTTCAGCATATTTAACTAATTAAAAGTATTAGGCTGTTGCTTAGCCAGACTTTTACTCATAAATTATCTGTAAGGCTAAAAAGGTATGTTTGCAATACATAACATTTACGTTCCTTGTATGAAGTTGCTACATATATAACACATCCTAATTCCTATTCTCATTCCTATTCTCATTCCTTTTCCCTCCTCTCCAGCATCTTCCTTCCATGTCTCAGTCCCCTTCCTATTACTTTTTATTTTTCTTTTTATTTATAATGAGTTTCTCATATAAGGAAATCTATGTAATATTTAAGCTTATGTGTCTGATTTATTTTGCTTAACACTGTGGTCTCTAGGTGTATCGATTTTGCAAACAAACTAATAACAGTTTTTTTAAAAAATAAAAGTTAAAAATGTGTTATGAAGTATGATAAAAATATACAATGAATGTTTAAATTTTAAAAAAGTTATTACAGTGACACACAACTACTATTCCCCCTTAGAATATTCCCCTTTGCTAAAAACACACCCCATCATTTTTGCCACTTTTTTAGGTAATTCAGAAAGTCCTCTTTCATGAATGTCTTAATAAGGTATGATAAATACTTTTGATGCTGCTGCACAGTGCCATTCAGTGGGCAAACTCATGAAAACATGCTATTACTCTATGTCATCATCCATCAGATCTGGCATTGTACGACTTCTGGCTCTTCCCCCAAAGTCAAAATTAGTAAGAAAGGTAGATGTTCAAAATCAATTTAGGGGCTGGTGAGATGGCTCAGTGGTCTAAAGCACCTACTTAGAACAAGCTAAGCTAAGCAAAACACAGGGACCGCGGTTCAATCCCCCAGCACCACATGCCAGACAGCCCCGCCCCCTGGTGGGCTGAGCTGGCCACACACACAAAATGAATGAATGAATAAATAAATAAATAATTCTTTAAAAAAAAAAAAATCAATTTAGGACATAAAGGGAGCCACAACTGAAAGTTTACAAAAGAGGACTTGTAGGACTGCTTCAGAAAGTGGCAAGACCAGTGGGATAAGTGTTGAAAGTAGCATATAGGAGGGTTAATGTGTCTTGAGGGTAATTAATGATATACTACAATAGATTTTTTTTTTTTTTACTCGTCATACTGTTGTTTTAGAGAGTTTTTTAGCTTGAAACAAAAAAGGTCATAGATGTATTTTTAAAACGGAAGATTCAACACATCAAACAACAGGACATAATGGTGCACATTTTGGGTCAACAACATGTATTGAAGACCTGTCCAACAATGAGGGTCACCATGGCCCAAAACCTAATATCCTTTTTGAGGAGTGCAGCAATCCATGGACAGCCTGAGATGTATAGCTCATTCCTTCTCAGCTTCTTATAGAGTCTGTCCATAGCCAATACTACAATAGATTTTAAAGATTTAAACATTCACCATATATTTCAGTCACACTGCATATTGTTCAGTGTTTTATTCTTGATTTTCAAACTTACTAAAGTTTCTTGAATATTTAATGGATAATCCTAGGAAACTTCATATCTTGAGTAAGAAACCAAAAGTCCTATGTGGCCAAAAGTCTTAATGTGAAAATCCAAAATGTGGTAGTGAATGTGTTTTTTGTGTGATTTTTGTCTCCTTTAGGTGGAAATTGAAACCAATCAGTTACAAGATGGCTCATTAATTGACCTCTGTGGTGCAACATTGCTGTGGCGTACTGCAGAAGGCCTTTCCCACACTCCTACTGTGAAGCATTTAGAAGCTTTAAGACAGGAAATTAATGCAGCAAGACCGCAGTGCCCTGTAGGGTTCAACACACTAGCATTTCCCAGTATGAAGAGGAAAGATGTTGTAGATGAAAAACAACCATGGGTATATCTAAACTGTGGCCATGTTCATGGCTATCATAACTGGGGAAACAAAGAAGAACGTGATGGAAAAGATCGTGAATGTCCGATGTGTAGGTCTGTTGGCCCTTATGTCCCCCTGTGGCTTGGATGTGAAGCTGGATTTTATGTGGACGCCGGCCCTCCAACCCACGCATTTAGCCCTTGTGGGCATGTGTGCTCAGAGAAGACGACAGCCTATTGGTCCCAGATCCCACTTCCGCATGGTACTCATACTTTTCATGCAGCCTGTCCCTTTTGTGCACATCAGTTGGCTGGTGAACAAGGCTACATCAGACTTATTTTCCAAGGACCACTAGACTAACAAACAGTTGTCCTCCAAGACTACGTTATAAATTTATAAGCTAAGTGAGTTGGGCTTTCCAACCTGTTATCCACATTACGGTTTCTCCGCTCTGGTTATTTGCATTAAGATGAAGAATTTTTGTAAACATTTATAATAAATAACAGAAATTTCTGAGCAAAAATCTAGGAAATTCAAGTAAATGAATTTTTGAAAGTACCAGACTTCTGAATTCTGAGTTTTTGAAAATATATTTTGAGGAAAAAAAGACATAGCCTAATTTGATGCCTTCATTTTAGTGTTTTTGAATCACCCATCCTCAGTGTTGAGAAATTGTTTTGTATAACTGAGGGTACTGCTGGTTCAAACTATGTTAGTTTACAGTTTGTTGCAAACATTGTATAATACAGCAACATGTATATTAACATTTTTTCTATTTATCTTTATTTTAGAAAATATCATAGAATGTTCTTGATAGAGTAGAATGATAATGATGGTGTCACACCTTTGGTGTGAATGGTAGCTTAGTGAGCGCATAGCTCGAAGATTTGTCAAGTTAGGAAGGACAAGAAAGCCTCTTTCCCCACCCCCATTTAAGTGTAGAATTTGGTAAAATATCTTCAAACCAAATTCACATTACCATTGTGTAAGAAGTGTTTGTTTTTAACCACAATGAAGATAATCAGGAAAGATTTTTTTTTCTTAATATTTCTCTCAAGTGTAGTACTATAACAAAACAATGCTAAGAAACATTTTATATACTCCTTTGAATATGCAATTTAATCTAGATTATCTATTTTTCTCCCATGATAACTAATCTTTTTTTAGTATCAGTAACATTTGGCAAGTTTATTTTTTGAGTATAAACTGGTTCATCTGTTCACTGTTTCTAGAAAAAAAAGAAAAAGCATAAATTAACAAGAAAAGAGCATAAATTAATTTGCTTTTAGAAAGAGAGATGCTTAATTATTCTGTATGTGGTTTTATCCAAGCATTAGGAAAATCTAGAGATATAAAGGGTTGAATGACAATAGTGTCCCCCCTCTTTCAATCTAGCAGACTAGCCTTAAGTGGGCTTGAATACTAAGGGGTGTTGCCACAGTGTAATCCAAGTAAAGATTTAATTAGCACATAAGCACCAATGACAGCAGGGTAGAAAGGGACACAGTTGAAAGATCTGTTTATGCTCTACTCCAGTAAGTCCTCTGTTTCAGAAGCAAGAAAAAAGTTTCTTCTCCTTTCAAACCCCTCTTTTAAATGCACCACAAGGAAAGTACAGATCATTGCACTACATCAACCCCTTTTTGATACTTGCAGAAATCAATATACTTTTAAACAGGATCTTTTTTTAGTCTTTTGATTTCCTTTAGTTTGAAAAGTGTATGATACTTAATTGACAGCAAATTTTGTATGTGGTAGCATAGCTTTAATTTATCCTATTACATCACTGTTCTGAATTTTTAAAAAAATTTTTTTGGTTTAAAAAAACTTGTCACTTAGAAGCCATGAACTATTTTATTTTACTTTGTCAAAATTCCTTGTTTTTAAAAATGGTCGTTTGGGTTCACTCAGGAAATGCATGTCAGGAAACTTGTACAATAAGTTTTTTAGTAGTGTTGTATCCGTAACTGCTGTTACCTTTTTTTTTTTTTTTTTTTTTT
>NW_004524654.1:5192587-5202627 GCF_000260255.1 Octodon degus
AGAAATATAATTGATTTTGAAGTTTTCTAGATTGTCACATGCTTTGTGACTAATGCAAGGAAATCAAGTCCTGTGTTGTATTTGTTCTAGTTATTTCTATTCAGGCTATATATTGTAGCTTAATTTTTATTTGCAATTAATTTATTCAGACTAAGTAAATACTTTTCAAAATAGATATCTGAGTTTGTCTCTGTGAGTTCCTTTTTGTATAACAACAGTGGGCGTGGGACACCAGAAGAAAAACGTAGGGGCCAGTGAGATAGCTCAGCAGACTAAAGCACCTGCTTAGGTAAGCTTAGATAAGTGCAGGGACCTTAGTTTGATCCCTGGCACCATATGCCACACCAGCCCCGCCACAGGGCAGGCTGAGCTGGCCACAGAGTCTGGGTGTAGCAGCTTATGCCTGTAATCCCAGCACTGGGGAGGCTAAAAGCAAGAGGCTTACTCACTATGAGTCCGAGCTGCGTAGTGAGACCCTGTAACAACCAAATACATAAAAAAAAAAAAAAAAAAAAAATTGTCCAAATGCCAATCAGATGACAAATAGGTAAACTGTGATCCATCCATATAATGAAATGCTACTTAGCAATAGAAGCTGTTACTATGTATAATAAAATGCATGAATAAAAAATAAGTGAAAACTAGCCCAGTCTACCCCGTATTTTAAGAATACTCAGTTGAAATAGATGTGGAGTTTACAGTTGATACAATTTTTTCTCTCTTTCTTGTAATACTGAGAATGGAACCCAGGGCCTCTTGCATGCTAGGCAAGCACTGTACCACCCCTGGTCTTGTTCTGTTTCTTTTTAGTTTATTGGTACATATGTATAGTACATAATATTTACATTTCTTGTGTGGAGTTGGTATGTGTGCACAACACCTCTTAATTCCTTTCTCATCCCCCTTCCCTCTCTCCCACCTCTGCTCATTTCTTGATCCCCTTTCCCCTGTTTTTGGTACATGTTTCAAGTACATAGTGTATATATATTCTTTGTGTGGAATTGGTACATACATATAACATCCCAACTTCTTTTTTTCACCTCTTATTCCTTCCCCTTCACTTTTGAGAATTTATCTTCCTACTATTATCTGTTTTATTTGGCTTTTCATTTTTCCTGTGGGTTTGGAACAGGGGCTTGCTGAATTTCCCAGGTTGGCCTTGAACTTGTGATCCTTCAGTCTCCCAAGTAGCTGGGATTAGTGGAGTGTGCCACCACACCAGGCAGTATGAGACTTGGGAATAATCCCTTATTTATTAATAAAGGAACTTGATGGTGGTTAAAAAATGAAGCCCTTCTCTTAAATGAAGTCTCCAGAGCGTTGGCTTTTTGTAGTTGCATTGTAAGTACTTCAGTGATTATAAAGTTTCATGTTCTTTCAAAAGCACCTGAATTTCCTTGTGGCAGTTGGGAAAAACCTGGTTCACTTTCTATCAAATTCAAGTTTTAAAAACTTAGGCAGTGTAAATCATTAGATGTTTTCTGTTCAAGTACTCTGAATGTGTTTTGTCATTTTTCCAGTGCCTTATAGAACACTTATTTGTACTAAAGTAATATCAGTATTTTAAATCTTTAAAATGCATTTTCAAAAAAGAGTATCCTCATGGCTTAACTCTTATTGAAGCTGTTTCATTTTTAAAAGTTACTTAATGTATGTAGGGAATTCAGTTGCCTTTCCTCTGACATGTTAGTCATAAAGTAAAACATAACGGACAGACATTCTTTTTACCAGTTTATCTGAATCTTCTCACATGTAGAACAGTATAGAAATAAATGATAATGCCAATACGTAACATCTAATACTTGCATATCCCTACTATCCTCTTTCCTCAAAATACCTCAAGAAACAAGAGTGACCTATGACCTGACACAGAGTAAAGGCAGTAGTCTATCCTTTATTCTTTTACATGTATAAGATAAATAATTCTAACACTTTGACCCTTCATTTCAATGTATCTTGTGCTGCTCTACTTCAGAAATGCTAGTTAATAGATCCACAGTCCGTCCTTTTCTCTGTATACTCTTAAGCATTAACCCTGTAGTAAGTCAAATGAGCAAAACTACATAAGGGTGAGCTGTATCCCACATCCCCATTTTTGGAATTATTCATATGAAGTGTATTTTAATAACCTGCCTTCAAATTGTATCTACTTACTCATAGAATACAATACTATGCACTGAATCCTGCAGTAAACAGTGGGTGATACCAGGAAGAGAATATCCCTACCTTGACGAGAATTATTACCTTGATGAGTATTATAATGAGAAAAATAGGAATGAGTAAGAAAAAAGTAAAACAACATGAGAGGTAGCAAGAGTGCTGAGGGACAATTAGAAAAGACAGGTACAAAATATATGTTGGGGGTGTAACATTTACTATATCAAATGGGAGGGCCAGGGAAAAACTCACTGGGAAGGTGGTATTTGAGTAAATATTTGAAGGAAAAAAATTTTTGAAGGAGCTGAAGGGTAGGGTTACCTAGGAGAAGAGCATGTAAGCAAAGGAAAGTCACCATAAGGATCTCGTAAGGGAAGCCTGCCCGGAATACTGCTGTAACAGCAAAGAGGCCAACGTGGCAAAGAGGTATTAAAATGGCAAAGTAGTAAAGTTAAAAGACAAAAGTTCAGGGGCCAGGGAAATGGCTCAGTGGAATAAGTGCTTCCCTGGCAAGCACAAGGGCCTGAGTTCAATCCTGGGTTCTGAAAAAAAAAAAAAAAAAGACAAAAGTTCAGAGGGAGATTTGGGGTGAAATTGTATTACGAAAGGCCTCCTGAGATTTGGGACTTATATTCTGAATGGTGTGGATGACTTCAGAGGGTTTTGAACATGAGGATGACGTGATCTGAGTGATACCTGAATAAAATCCAAACAGACTGAAGGTGAGGGTAAGAAGACCGTTGGAGAGAAAGGATAGTGGCCAGGATCAAGGTGGTGACATGAAAATTGAGACGAGATCAGATTTTGGATATTTTTCAAGACAGCTGTCGGCATTTCCTGGCAGATCAGCTATGGAATATGAAAAATGATTCTACTCACGTGTCAGGGTATATAGCTCTGGTACAACAAAGTCCAGAGTTTAGTTCCTAGTGTGTACACACACAGACTTGGTTCAGTCAGCTTCAACAACTGGAAGGATGGAATTAATAAGGGAATAGGCACTCCAATGGTGTAGTCAAGTGAGGCCCCTCCTACACAGGACTTGCCAAATGTAGAAGGTCTCTTTTTTTTTTTAACTACTGAAGTTCCCAATTATGATTATGATCAGTTTCCTCTATACACCCTATGCTAGTTGAGAAACAAATCAACAGAGTATTCCTTTGGGTTAATGGTGGACTTCCTTTCATTGAAATAGAGTTAGGATACTCTCATGTTTCTCTTTGCTTTGGCTATTCTCTGAGGAAATGAAATTCTGTTTTGAACTGCAGTAACTTCCTTCGTCTAAAGTATTCTGAGTTTCTCTTCCTTCTCACCCATACACACCTTTTTATTTGGCTTTTGCCTTTTTAAATAAAATCTCCCCAGTTTTTTTTTTTAATCAAATGTGACTACTTAAAATCCCTTTTGCAGTGGCAGAGTACAGGTTTATTTCCTTGGAGTTTTACTTTTAATATTTAAGTGCTTATGAAAAATAATTCTTAAAGCTAGTTTATAAATGCAGCTTTTAATATCCCAACTCCCCAAAGGAAATATGCCTCTCTTTGATAACTGTCAACAGAAAAGAGTAAGATCAAAAGAGTTTCCTAGTAATTGTCATAAAATATCATATCCAAACATTGTGTCGGATGATGCGAGAATGCTAGATTCCTTAGGTCTATATTAGGTTGTAAACCCAGCTACGTAAATCAGGATTAAACCACAGCATAAAATAAATTCATCATAGCTAACACTTGTTCACTCTGTCAAGCACTATTCTAGGTGTAACATGCTAACAATATTAGATTTAAAACTCAAAAGTTCTTTAGGAGATAGGAATGTTTATCTCCATTTTGCAGTGGAGACTAGCCATAGCAATAGAACTTGCCCAAGGTTCTCATAGTTTGTAGTGAAAGCCTCAGAAGTTGAACTTGAAAGTCTCATCTTATTCGTGTGTACACAACCACCATGTTTTCTGCTTCTCTCCTTTTAGTGTAGAATATATTTGAAGGAATTCTTTTGTAGGCCAGTAAGTATCATGTATACTTGATACTTACCCACGTGGTAGATGCTCAAAAGCTATTCCTTGGATGATGAAAGAAAACTGAGAACTCGGCTTTTAAGCTACCAAAACAATTTCCAAAT
The DNA here is from genome assembly GCF_000260255.1 of Octodon degus. Taxonomy (NCBI): domain Eukaryota; kingdom Metazoa; phylum Chordata; class Mammalia; order Rodentia; family Octodontidae; genus Octodon; species Octodon degus. Next base: position 5,196,866 of record NW_004524654.1, read on the forward strand.
GAGCACGTTAGCAAAAAAAAAAAAAAAATCAAAAGAATGGTTACAGAAGCTTTTTTATCAGAAAATGCATTTACCAAGTTGAAAGAGAAAAAAAGGAGACAGTACACAAATAGCATTAACTGGAAGTTTGATAGGACAGCAAGAAGAATACTATAAATGATGACAAGAGAGACAAAAAGGATTATTACAAAGAAAAGAGAATACCAATTGTCATAAAGCTTGTCAAAAAAAAAAAAGTTTGTCATCATTTGATTTTTTTTCAGAGCCTATTACTGTTAAGGAAAGATACAGAAGGCAGCCAGTAATGAAAGAGAAAATTAAAATTAGATGTTCCTGAAGTTGTATCACTGTATTACTGTAAAATTGATTCTGAATATAAATTCAGGAGATTTTGAGAATCAAGTTATCCTAGTTATGTAAAATGATTTTTAATAGATGTATTAGAATATCAACCTTATGTCTATCCTCATTCCCTTCATTATCATAAACTTTAGTCACCAAGATTTGTATTTCGTGTTGTGATTATTGAAGCAGAGACAAGTAGCTTTTATTTCTAAGTTCCAATTCTGCAGAATGAAAACAACCTTAATTGTCATGCAAATAATTGTAGGGGGTGGTCTGCTTCAGATTTCATTGTGCCTGGTTTGGAAATGAAAGACAAAAGTAAGAAGAATCAAGAGTTTTTCTAGGTGCAGTGGCATACTCCTGTAGTCTCAGCTGAGAGAACTGCTTGAGGCCAAAAGTTCAAGGGCAGCTTGGGTAGAAATACCCCAGTAACCACTTGTAACCTTCTAGTGTTTTACATAAATCTGTGATGAATCACTCAGCAAATGTGAGTGCACACTCAATGACACAGATTTTATTTTACTTTTCTATTTGTGGTGAAATAGTTATTTTGGATACCACATCTCTAGAAATTCAATGTATTCAGAGGCTCTTCAATTTCACCTGGCTTCTTTGGCAGGTTCTTTTTTGATAATTAGTTATTTGAAATGGAGGTGATAATGAAGGACTTCAAATATAGTAATAATAACTATTGTCAAACAATTAAAATTTTTCTTAGTTCACAGTAGAGTTGAATAATAGTAATCTGAACTCCAAATGGTCATAAAATTGTTCAAATCTTGAATCATGGGGTAAATCCCTGGGTGGAGAGAAGTTGAACTGGACCAGGTATACAGGGACAAGAAAGTGAGATTGTAGCATTGGCATCAGATATGTGTACAGTACTTGGGAACTCCCAAAGCAACAGATGGCTTAGGTGGTAGCTGAGGAGGGGTAGTAAGAAGAATTCCCCACTGTGAGTGTTAGCACCATGTTAGAATTGATGAAGTATTCCACAGTTGAGTTTGCACGACAGTTGGAAGGACAGAGCATTTCTTGGAAAAAGGTCCAAGCACACTGACTCCCCTACACACACACACATGCACACACATGCATACCAGATAGATTCAAATTTTAGAATAAGTATAACATCTCAAAATGACTAGTGTTCATTTGCATGTGTAAATTCTTACAAGTTTGTTAAGTGTCATTTCTACATTCTACACAGCATGAATACAGATGTTGATTATATTATTCATTCAAAAATTCAACCATAGCAGGAATCCTTAAGTGTACTATGCAAAGTTGGTTTCTTATTGCAGAGTTAATACAACTGAAGTGATACTGCCCTTGGGATATGGCCTTTTGCAGAAAAGCATTAAAAGAGTTCTTTAATGCTTTGCTGTGAGCTTGTGGGCTTTTTCTTTAACAGAGCTAACAATCAAAAGTTTATTGGGAAGTGCTTGTATGGTTTCATTACTGCTGCTGACTTCAAATGTGGCCATATTTATTTACCAAAATGTTTTAATTCCTCTTCAAATACAAAAGAACCATTGAAAATGTTGTCTGGGTGGGATTTCACAGCTTCAAACAAGGCACAAATCCAAGCCTTAATCCAGCCTGGCCTCTGATACCAGTCCTTAGATGTTCCTTTATCAGAGTAAGTAACAATGGGCCGTTATTCACTGTAAATAAACTAGGGACTAAATGAGTAAAGGGAGTTAGAAAATATCAAGATAAGCAGCCTACTTCTCAGGATGTAGTTTCACTAAAGCCAGCATTTCCTGTAACTTTGTAACATATTACTTTCAACTCCTTGGCTCTACATGTGGTTATGATCCTCATTACCTGTAATCCTATGGCAGAAATTATATATTTACACACACACACATACACCTATATATATTTCCATTTCTTCTGGTATCAATGAGTAAAGTTGGGTTCTACTTATCTTAGTTCCTTAGGTCTCTGGTGTTGGTCTTTATGTGAAAGTAGACTTGTTGAGCCTCTTCATTTCGGGAGTTCAGTAGCCTCTTTGAAATAGAATATGTTAAATGAATTATGATGGTATCTTTGTTCTGAGGACCTTTTTAATCATTCAGTAGTTAATGGAAAGGATAACCAAAATAATTTATAGCTAAAACACTTCAAAGTATTCTTGTGGGAGTTGAGTTAGGGGGACAGCATCCATAGCAGTGAACCAACATAGCGAATTCCCTAACATTGCAAGAATCTATCACTATTAGCTTGTATTGAAACTTAACCATATGTTGAACTGTGACACCAATTGGAACAGCACTTTGATCTACAAAAATGTTATTGTAGTTCAAAGAAATGTAATTGGTGCATGTTTGCATAATGCCTTCATTATGATTAAGATTGAACCTGCTAACCAATGAAGTGTACTATAAGATGGGATACCATGAACAAGAGAGTTGATATAACATGGAGAAATATGCAATTTTCCTCTGAGAATATTTCATTAATTTAAACATTGGGTCATTTGAAACTGTCAATTAACCTGGATTTCCAAATATGTAAGTGCACCATTTAACCACAGGACCCAGTAGTTGCCAATAGGTTTGCACAGAAACAACATTGACACCTCACTGAATGCAAACATTTCCAGATAATGTATTTTGTTGCTTTGTTTCTCTAAAGTTTCTCTATGTGTAAGAATGATATAAGTCCCTTCCCTGTTACAAAAATAAAGTGACATAAGGCTTTATTTACAGAGGTAAATAAAGGCAATTTTTTTTTAATAAAGGTAGTTTAACAAAGGGAAATTCAGGCAGTGACAACTCATCGTGGGTAGAAATTACACATTAACTTTTTAAATTTTTTTTTCATTTTAATGAGAAGAAAATAGCAATGGAACAGTTTCAAAACTGGTTAGTAGGACAGTTACAATAATTAATACACTCATATTGTTGTAGTTTTTCAGAGGACAAGATGCAGACATGATATTTTAGTGCAAACTTTCTTCTCATTGAACTAACAGAAAGTAGCTATATATCCTATCTTGTATATACATACATTTCTTTCACTACAAAATGGTGCTTTAGGAGGCCAGGGAGGTGGCTCAGTGGAATAAGCGCTTCCCTGGCAAGCTCAAGGGCCTGAGTTCAATCCCCAGTTCCGCCAAAAAAAAAATGCTGATTGATCAAAATGGTCCTTTATTTATGTCCCCCTTTTTTGTTTTGTTTTGTCAGAGATGGTACACATTAACTCGTAAGGCATTCTCTTATGTGCCTCTGATTTCATAGTTCATTGCCAGCTAGCACAGCATTTATGAAGTGCCAGCACTTTTTCTTTTCTGGTGATGTATCTGAAAACTAACCTTATCTTGAGTGCCAACAAGATAATGCCATATTTTTGTGGAATTTCAGATCACCAGTTCTCTTTCAGATAGAGATAATACAGGTAGCTCTAAATTAATCTTTGAGCCTATTTCTTTTATTCTATGACCAGTAACCTCACAATATGTGCCAAGAGCTAGTCTATACTAGAATAGAGCATGCGTAGTGCAGTACATCATGCGCAATATGATTAGACAAACAGCTCAGAGCAAAATTCTTTTGTAATTTTAAATTAGTAATGTGATGTGAACTTGTATGACTGGTACTGAAACCACCTGATTTATTCTGCTTTTTAAGGGCTGGCAAGGTTTTAGCAATAGAGGAATGGTTTCCTTGTCTTGAAAGGTTTGTGCAAGAGAATAACTACAGGAAACAGCAGTTTGTGCATAAACCTGAGTAGGTTATGGAAAGTAAGAGGATATCTGGCATTCAGTCAGCCTGCAGTTAAATATTTATTGAATATTTGAGAAGCTTAAAACTGAACCCTTGTCAATAAAACTTTGGAAAAAAAAAAAAAAAGAAATCTATTACAGTAAAATACACATTGAAAATAAAAAAAAAAAAAAAACCTGAACCCTTTATTGTGTGGTGGAGACCGATTTTTAATCTTCTAGCAACCTTGAGATCACAGAATAGGTGAGAGGGACTCCACTTTTGAGTAGAGTAGTAGGAGTCTTTGCTAACAATCATGGGATTCTTAGGAAAACCTCCAACAAGGAGGCCTCTTGGCAATGTATACTGGAAAGCAAGTTTTAACTTGGTCCTTTTTTCTGCATTTTTTGATACTTTTTAAGTATCAAAATATATAGTGTCCTCTTAAAATTAGGGTTTAAGAAAAACATTAAAGCTATCTGGAGAGAAGTCTTTTCACTCATGGTGAGAGTGATTGTTACATTGATTATCTTTTAATTGACTGAAATGTTTATCCACTAAGAAAGGGAAACAGGCATTGAATACCAAATACCTACTTTGGATTCATTTATTCAATAACAATATAGGAAATTAAGTGAGAGGTACCTGAGATATAAATTAAGATTTTTAAAAATAGACATGGTTTCTACCTTCACAGTGCTGAACATCTAGTAGAAGGTAAACAAGCATCACAACATGGTGTGGTAAGTGCTACGATGTAAACAAAATCTGTTGGGAGCACAAAGGAGGGGTACTGAAGGTCAGATGGCTCCCTAGATGGAATATGCCATCTAGAGAAGAGGGCGATAGCCAAGGTAGAGTCGGTGGCAGGTGGTGGTTGTGGGCTGAGGATTCCCAATAGAGACCATAGGTTAGCTCAGCACCAATAGAGAATGGCATGTAGTTGAGAAACTGAAGTTGAGCTTGCTTAACTGATGAATAAAAGGAAAGGAATTACAAGAGAATAAGCTAAAGATTCAGGAAAGACATCAGACAGTGTTTTTGTTAGCCACAACAGGATGTTGAGCTTTATCCCAAGGATCATGGGAATCAGGAATAACAAGATCAGATCTCCATATTTGGAAGATCACTCTGGTTACACTGTGGAAAATAGGTGTCCAAGATCACTAGAAGATGAGAGATAATAGTAGACTAACCCAAGTAAGAGACAATGGTAGGGAGTGGTAGTAAAGGAGGGCTGAAAGAGGGAAACAGCTTTTGAAATGAAGTAGATGGATCTGAAACATTTTAACCTATTTAAGGTAAATTTGTCAGGATATTAGGGGTGATGCTGTTCTATTGGCAGTTGAATATAGGAGTCTGAAGACCCCCAAAAGAGATGTGCTTTAGAAATAAAGATTTGGAGAAAATCAGCATACGGTCCTTAAATGAGTCAGATTCCTAGAAAGGGATGAACTAGACAGACTGAGAAGATTAAGATTAAAGGAAAAAAAAAAAAAAAAAAAGATTAAAGGGGGTAGGGGGAAAATAGAAGTCCATAACAAAGACTGAGAAAAAGAAATGTCAGAGGAAAAAAGAAAACCAGAAAAGATCGATAACACTAAGGCAGAAAAGAATGCTTTAATGAGAAGTGGCATACAATACCACATGACTTAGGAATGAAGTAAACTGGGGATACAAAAGTCCACTAGTAGAGCTACCAAAAAA
>NW_004524654.1:5202727-5208434 GCF_000260255.1 Octodon degus
CTTTGATCAGCAGAAGTCATATTGCAGAGGTTTTGAAATGATCCTTGTGAATGAAGTAAAGATGGAGAAAAATTGAGCAGTATGAGTATGATAGGAAGAAAAGGAAGAGGATGGAGGGAGAGAAGGAAGAAGGAGAAATGGGAAGGGGATACAAGGTTTAAAGAAACTGCTTTTTTCTTTGTTTTGCAAGTGAGAGCTACTTGGGGATGTTTGAAAACTAAAAGAAATCAGAGGAAAAAGACAATGGATAGAAGGCCGTCCTGAGTAAGAGGGAGACCTTAGGCAGCTAATTCACTGTAACTGGAAGAAAAGAAAAACCAAAATAGGTGTTGCAGGGCAATGTGGCATGCATCTCTAATCTCAGCTTTGTTTGTTTGTTTGAGACAGGGCCTCACTGTGAAGCTCAGGCTGGCTTTGAGCTCACTTTGTAGCCCAGGCTGGTCTCAAATTCACAATAATCCTCCTGCCTCAGCCTTCCAAATGCTGGGATTAAAGTATGTGCCCACCTCACCTGGCTTCTAATCTTGGCTATTCCAGAGGTTGAGGCAGGATGATTGCAAGTTTGAGGACAGACTAGACAATTTAGCAAATAGTTCTTTGGAATATGGCTCAATGGGAGAGCACTTCAGTCCCTAATACAGCTTAAAAAAAAAAAAAAAAAAAAAAAAAAAAAAAGGTGGGGTAGGGGGTTAGAGCGCAGATACAGATCTTGGAAGTAGGCGTGCGGGGGTAGTTCTTACCTAATATTTTATCTTGTCCTTCTGAGATAAGCAGAGGAAAGATGGGTAAAGAGTAAGATTTGAAGAGCATGAAGAAGCCTTGAAGCGGCTTCCAGAGAGAACACCAAAGACTGCTGGACAGCAAAGAGGGCTCAGCTGGTGCTGGAAAATGTACTTGGTAGAGGCACTAATATGCTTTGTCATATGCTTTGGGCATCAGTATTTAGACAGCTTCAGTATGGGGTGGGGAGCTAGATTGATCCAATATTTTTAAATTAGTCATGTTTCCTTGTAAATGATAGAAAAGTACAAGTAACAGTTGCTTATGTTAATTTCTCTTTTACATAGAAGTCAAGTAGATGAACAATGCTTTGGATATAGCTTCATAGTGTCAGGAATCCAGACTTTCTAGCTCTTTCTTTGCCATCCTCAGCATTTGGCTTCAATGTCATGATTCAGTATGGTGTCTTCAGCCCCATCTATTGTGTTTGCTTTTTAGCCAGCTGAAGAAAGCACCAAGAGAAACACATCTGCTGCTTCTACTTAAATCTTTTGACTAGCAATTAGTCCCTTACTACATTTTTTTTTTTTTTTTTTTGGTTTTGTTTTTGGTACTGGGAATTAAACTCAGGACCCTGCACTTGCCAGGCAAGCACTTATTCTACTGAGCTATCTCCCTGGCCAACCTCCCTTACTACATCTAATCATGAAGGAGGATGACAAACACAGCCTTTAATATGAACGACCATGGACCCAGTTAAACTTTTTAGCCTATTTTCAAAAGAATCTATGGGAGATACCAAGAATCACCACCATTGTAGAATTTAGCTGGATAGAGATAACAGAATAGGACTAAGGCATAAACTGTAGTGTGGATAAAATAACAGAATAAATAGTCTGAGTTGGGTTGTAAGTAAAGAAAAAGGGAGCCAGTTAGGGAGAAACTGAGTAGCCTAGTGATTTTGTTGAGGTTATCTAACCTATTCCAGTATGACTTTTGCTTTGTTTTTGTTCTGTCTGTATATTGTTATCACTATACTTTAGTTGTCAAATTCAATTTATTCCAAATTCATATTCAAACACTGCAAAGTTTGAGAGTTGAACATATTTTTCCCATAAAAAATTAATCAACCAAATAATTGATTCTGAAGTCCAAAATTTATAAATTTATTTTTCCAGGACATTAACAAATTTCACTATGATTTCTTTAACTCAATTGTGGTTCTCACAATTGTCTTCTTAGTTTTATTGCTGGTGTCACTTTCTTTGGAACCATGGCTATAATGTATTATGCAAATAAAATGCAAAAAATGCACATGACAAAGATTTTAATGTACTAACACAGGACTATATATTGTCTGGGAGAGAGAAGGCCTTAGGCTTAAGCATCACATCTTTGTGTTTTGGAGGAGCCCGTACAGGTTTTTCAAGTTGGATTTTGGTTTGACTATTGATCAAAGTCATAAACACTGAGTAGATTTTTTCACTATGATAGTCAAGTAGTGGAAAGTTCAAGCCTGGAGCTGTTCGACAACCAAGATATCACTGTCTAGTCAAGGCTGGCCACAAATTTGTGATCCTTCTGTGTCAGCCTCCCCCCAGTATGACTTTTGTACTTAAGGAAATCAAACATGACCTAAACCAGTGCTTCTTCCTCAGGGTACTATTGGGGCAGGCCAATTTTTCTGTATGTATGGCCATCCTGGACATTGAGACAGGTGATGCTCCTACTCATTCCTTTGCTGCCACCTAAATGTCATTGGCACTCCCAGTCATAACATAACAATATACAGTCATGCACCACATGAGGATATTTCAGTCAGTGGCATGCTGTGTATGGGATAATGAGTATACCATATAGCCTACCTGTGTAGTTGGTTATACCATTGCTGCATCTGGGTGTTATTGGGTAGTCTGTGGACCTTTAGAAAGTAGGACCTTATAGAAAACCCTTAGGCCTCTGAGTTGTGGCCTTAAATGGGCCTGTGAGACCCCCATCTCCTCTCCTATCTCCTGGTTCATGATGTAACCTCCTCCATGTACTCCAACCCTTGCCAAATGCCCAGAATATTGTGCCCACTTTATCTTGGACTGGAACCTCCAAAACCATGAAACCAAATAAACATTTTTCCTTTATAAATTGTCTTGACTATTTCATTATGGTGATGGAAGGTTAATACAACCCTATAAGTGTGTGTAGGTACTTTCTATAATGTTCCCATATTGATGAAATTGCCTGATGATGCATTCCTCAGAATTATTCTCACTGCTAAGTGATACTATGCTACCAAGGAGGCAATACCATCCCCAGTGATCTACATTAACCATGGTGACCACAATCCCCTTGCTACTTTGATCATTTAAAGGCTGGACAATTTAGTTCTGTGCTGAAGAAATTAGTACGTGTCATTCTGCTGGTCACCATGATTTGTTCAGGATGTTCCAAATAATAAAAAGTCAGGCTTTTGTTTGATGGTTGAGGACTCCTCAGTCCTGAGTATAACGAAGAAGCACATAGGCCTATTTGCTGCTGACATCTATCCTATATAACCACTAGTGGTGGCAGTCCCAAAATTAAAAAAAGTCACTTAGGGTAATGGAATGGAGAAACAGAAATACACGGTCTTTAGTAAGTCTGAACTACAACCACCTCCAAGACCTTTGTGACTGTTAAATCTTGAGTTACTTGAACCAGTAAATCTTATTAATGTTTAAACCAATTAGATTTGAGTTTTCTGGTACCTCCACATACCAATTAATAACAGAAGGAGGATAAAATGGTGGTGGCAGCAGTAACTGTGTCCCCAGTTTCTCTGCTTCTAGGCTGGTCCCACCCGCAGGTGGGGTGGCCTATGTTGAGTGGCGCCCACAGTGGCGAAGGCTCAGCTCACATGTGGAAGGCCCTCACCTTTTTCGTGGTGCTCCCTGGGGTGGGAGTGAGCATGCTGAATGTTTTCCTGAAGTCGCACCACAGAGAGGAGGAGAGACCCGAGTTCATCGCCTACACCCACCTCTGCATCAAGACCAAGCCTTTTCCTTGGGGAGATGGTAACCATACTCATTTCTATAACCCTCATGTGAATCCACTTCCAGCTGACTGTGAAGATGAATGAAGAGAACCTGGACCATCATTACCTAGGCATCAGGCAGCATGGCTCTGACTTGGACAATTACTCTGTACTAGGACTAGAAAAGCATATGGGACCTTAAGCTCACTTTCCTTACTTGTATCAAATGATGACCATCATATTGATCTTCCATCCCTTTGCTTGTGCAAGAGATAGCCTAAATAAATAACTTAAAAATAATAATAATAACAACAGAAGGAACTGAAGAAGGTTGAGTCAGGAGTGAAATACATATAAGGAAAGACATAAATGAGAGTAAGATATGATGGATAGTTAAAAGAGCTTATATCTTGGGTAGAGACTCTGGAAAACAGAAAGAAGTCAAATGCTGAGTTTGCCCTGATTCAAGAGATTACAGGAATTAGTTTATTCTCTTGGACTGGGGGTTAAAAGTAATCAGAACAGTGTTAGCATTGTTCTACTTTAACTCAGTGAGGTTAATATTACTCCAGTGTGTAAAGAAAGAAACTTGAAATTCAGCCAAGGACCTAAAGCTAGTAGTTGGCAGAGGTAAGCCTTATCGAGTTTGACTCCAGGACTCAAGTTCTTCCCATTACCTCCCCCATCGCTATGTGATGCCAAATGGGTAGAAATAACCAGAGTGAGGACAAATATCGTCAGTCCTTCCGAGGCTTTAATCCAGGATATCAGGCAAAAATGACCAGGTCAGAATGATTGTCTCCTGTCCATCTACAAGATTAGGGTCCTGTATTTAGAGTGCAAAGTGTAGCTAGGTCTTGGGCTAGTTGGGGAAACAAGACAGACAGCTTACAGAATCAACATCAACACAGAGGAAAGGAGTGAGCAGGAGGTACACCAAGAAGTGACTTGAACATTCCTGTGAGTTGAAAAGTATTTAATGTTGTTTTGATTTCTGACTAATGTGGAACATATGCAAAAGGTACAGAAAATATACACTGAGAAGAATTTTTCTTCCTCTTGTCCCCCAGTTCCCCTTCCTAGAGGCAATTGCTACTGTCAGATTCTATCCTTTTCTTTCTGTCTCTCCCTTCTCTTCTTTATAGGCAGCAGGACATCAAGCTGAGTTCTCTTCAGCTGGTGATAATCCTCCTAATGTAGTGGGATTAAATGTACCCACTAAAAATTAAATATACAGGGCTGGGGAGATGGCTCAGTGGAATAAGCGCTTCCCTGGCAAGCGCAAGGGTCTGAGTTCAATTCCCGGTTCTGCCAAAAAAATATAAATAAATAAATAAATATACAAAAATTGGCAATTTTACTTTCTGTAATGACTTCTTTCTGGAAAGTCCCCATTCCTCATGCAAGTGGAAATGCTTGATCTTACTAGTAAACAATCTCATAGTCTCTATAAACAGGGAAGATTCTCCCTTGGGACATTACTTAGTCTTTTTTTTTCTTTTTAGATTTTTTATTTTAATGACAGTAAGAGAAATGAATTTTTATTATCAACTGAATTGTATGGAAAAATCAAACAAAATAAATTAGACCCATGTTAAAACAGAAGGTCAGCTAAGTGTCCAAACATAAGGATATAATGGACACAGATAAGTATCAATTCCTCAGTCTTTTTTAAGAAGTTGAAGTCTTTCAAATGCAATTTCGCTATGAACTGGTCCAGATATCAACAGCACATGCGAATGCCGCCTAACAAGGGTGGTGATCAGGGACACGTTTCCTTGGTGCTGCTTTGATGTTGTTATCCACACGCAGAATCACCTCTGCTGCCTCAGCTGCACTCAGCAGAACCTGCCACTTCACTTGGAAGCTTTCTGTTATGCCCAGCACTGCCATGTCGCCAATGGTACCTTCCTTCATATCTAGTCCAGCAGTTACTCTGCCTTCACTATGAGCAGCTCGGAGCTGGGCCACCAGATCTGC
>NW_004524654.1:5209347-5214776 GCF_000260255.1 Octodon degus
TAAATAGGAATCTGCTAGACTCCCTCCCAGCTTCTTGATGACATGTATCGCCTCCAGATTACCAGAACCTTTCAGCCTGAGAACAGCTTCTACAGCTAACTTGGTAAAGTGGTCTTTATGATGAGGAAGAAGCTTTGACGATAAGGTTGTTCCTGCAATATTCATCAGGTCCTGACGGAACTTAGCTTCATCAGAACCATGATCTACTGCACAACTCAAGAGAGCCTCTCTCGCAGCCTTCGTGGCTTCTCTCCAACCGGCAACGATGGTCTGTGGATGAAGCTTTTTTGCAATTAAAGACTCAACTTCCCTTAGTAATTCTGCTGCTAGAACAGTAACAGAGGTAGTGCCATCTCCAACTTCATCATCTTGAACTCTTGACATATCAACTAGAACTTTAGCAGCTGGATTGTCAATCCCAATGTTTTTTAGAATAGTGGCCCCATCATTGGTTACCATCAGAGAAGCATCTCATCCACTGCTTAAAAGAATTTTGTCCATGCCCTTGGGTCCCAAGGTGGTCTTTACCAAGTCTCCAACGGCGATGGCACCAATAAACGGAGACAGACGAGCTGTCTCTGCCCTCTCTTCATCTGCTCCAGCCTTGAAGATGTTAACAGGCACAAGGGAAAGGGATGCCATGGTTCCGAAGAATTCGGCACAGAAGCCAGCCCATCGCAGCTCATGCCCGGCAGCCCATTACTTAGTCTTTTAAGTTTATTCCCTCATCCTAGGATTCTCCTCTGTCCCTTTCCCAAGATGTCATTCCAAGTGCAGGGCAATCTGCCATTTCCTAGGCCCTCCTTTCTCCCTGGTAAGGAAATTCTTTTCCTTGGCCTGTGGGCCTACATTGATTTGAGCTACTGACAGTCACAGTTCTTGCCACAGCCCTCAGTGATGATAAGCATGAGACACACGCTTTCTGGACCCATAGATAGGTTTCTTCCAGCCCATTCATTGTGTAAGCCTCCATCATTCCCTTGCTGGATATTCTCAGACCATGCATGCATAGGTTTCCAGGAATTGAAAGAACCATCTGAAGGCCTGTCAATATCTAATCAGAGCATTTCCACTTCTCTTTAATGCCCCAATTTCAAATGGAAAGTGGGTATATATGTCTTCTGATCAAGGGCTCCACCTCTGCTCACTTGGGACAACCCTGTGCTCATAATGCCCCAACTTCCTGTGTGTTGCTTAAACTTACATCTTCCTCTCCAGTCATAGGGAAATGCCTCTGACATCATATCCTGTCTCAACCCTTTCTGTAATCTACCCAGGGGCAGTTCTCTAAGCATTCCCTCACTAATGTATACAATGCATTTTTTCCTTTCAATTAATTCTGGCTTTTGATAATCAAAATCACTCGATTTCAAACTATTGTTAATTTTCTTAAATCCTATGCCAAAACTTTGAACTAAATGATGACTTGTATTTTGTTGGCTGGAATTTTTTCTTTCTATGACTCAGTATGTGCTGCAGATTCAATGGGTGGGGGAACCATGGGGACCAGGGTTTACTGGGAAGGCAAATACAGTGGTTTAATGTCTCACAAGTGCCATCTCCATGACATCAGGGTCACGTTTCCGGTGCCAGCTGAAGGGAAGACAGTGAAGGGAAGACAGTGAAGGGAAGCACGAATATGCTAGTGCAGGTATGTACACCCATGACATGAGGAAACTTCATGGCCCTCAAGGTAAATAGGATCAAAACTGAGTCAAAGATACCACCACTCTCCACCTGGCTGTTCAGTTATGCCGAATTTTCTCTTTTCTTTCCATCCTGCATGTAATCTCTCTGCTATTTAGGGCCACTAAAGGGAAGGAAGACTTTCTATAATTTTCACAAAGGCAAGATATGATCCGGCAATAGCCTTGTTGCTCAGACCCTAGGCCATGCCACCAGCATCTGTTACCTGGACTCCTGCCACTGTTTCTTCCCTTGCATCTCCAGTTTTTCCTCTAACCTCCTACAGTCCATTCTCCACAAAGTAATTGGAGTTATCTTTTAAAAATATAAATCAGATCCTATTACTTCCCAGCTTCCCTGCTTTAATTTAAAGCCATCAGTACCTTCTCTTCATGCTTTGATCTGGCTCTGCCTCTCCTGTCCTGGCTTTTGTCAGTCTCATTTCCTCATCTCTTCCCAAGGTTTCCTTCTTAACCTGCTCTAACAGCATTGCCCATCTTCTGTTCTCAGATATGTGGAACTTGTTCCATCACAAGGGTTTGTACTTACTGTCTCTTTGCAGATAGAGCTCTTGCCCAAGTTGTCACGCTGCTGTGTCCTTCTGAGCCTTTTGATCTCGCCTTGATGTCACCAATCAGTGCACCACACCCCAGGTACCACTTCCCACATCATCCCATTTCATCTTGTTCATAAGCCCTTAATTACTGAGATCGCAGTTTTTGTTTATTTACATGTTTATTAGCGATTCTGTCTTTATTTAGAATGCAACCACCTAGGTCATACCACCTAAGCAATCCCTAGGGATAGGGATTTGTTTTTGTCTTTTTCAGCACTATATTTCTTGCCTCAATTACATAGTAAACACTCAGTAAATATGTATGGACTAAAAAGCAACTGATTTCACCAAGTGGGACAAAGAAGGAAAAACAATAAATACATTCTGTTTTTCATTTTGAGGTTTTAGAGCTTGAACCCAGTGTCTTGTGTGCTAGAAATCCACTCTACTGTTATTCTAATCCCCAGTTGAAGACAGTATTTTTCAACTCTGTAAGTCTTAGCAGATACCATTTTTCCATTGCTAAGAAATATTAACTTCTGTGCAAAGAAATCATAAGATTAATGTGGCCTTCTAGTGAGAAATTTGGTGGCTGAGACAAAACCAGCATCCACAATTATACCACAGAAGGCAGGAGTTTTTGTTTTGGGGGGGTTACTCCCCCCCCCCTTTTTTTTCCTCCCCTTGAAATAGTCAAGTCAGATCAAAGTATAAGTTGTTGGCTGAATTTGCCAGGTACAAATCATTTGAATGATTTGCATGTGTGTTGGTGTCAGCTTACACTGCTATAGATCGCCTGCTATTTTAGGGTCCCCTGATTGCTGAAAGCTGTTTACTTGATTTCTTTCATTTTAAGTGTAGCTGAGGAGGCAGGGCTGATCGGAGACAAGAAGTAAAAAGAGATGCAGTGTTAATGATTTTTCAGGCCCTCTAAAAAACAATCACGGCAATTTTTAGGTATTTCTTAATACTTTCAAAACTAAAGATTAAGCTCTCCTTGGCAAATGCTTTATGAATTTTAGTAACTGGTACACTAGCAATTGCTGAGTAGCTACACAAATACCAATGCAAGGACTTAAAAATTCTGCTCTGGGTGATATGTTTTTGAATAAAGATGTGTAGAAATTAGTTCTCATCTTGCTTACAACTGATGTGTACGTCCCTGGTGTCAAAATGCCCATGGTTTCTGTCATCAGAGCTTCATCTTTTTATTCAGGAGACCTCTTTTAAAACAGATGCTTTCCTGATAATATATTAGACTAATTCAATAAAATATTAAAGCTAATTAGATCCATGTTCCTCCCTGTGAGAGAAATTACTAGTAAGACAGCCCTAAAAAAGAAAGAGATGCATCAGTGAACATAAGAAATACCAACTTGTGGGGCTGGTGAGATGGCTCAGTGGTCTAAAGCACCTACTTGGAACAAGCTTAGCAAAGCACAGGGACCGCAGTTCAATCCCCCAGCACCACATGCCAGCCAGCCCTGCCCCCTGGTGGGCTGAGCTGGCCACACACACACACACACACACACACACACAAATAAATAAAACTTAAAAAAAAAGAAATACCAACTTGTAGCTTTCTAACTTAGGAGGGAGTCAGTACAATACAGTACAATAGCTGTTGAGCCACTTGGGATACTTTTTTTAAAAATACATTTGATACAGGGTCTCATTATACACCTCAGACTCATAGTGATCTTCCTCCTGTTTTCAGCCTCCCCAGCACTGGGATTACAGGTGTGTGCCACCAGGCCCAGTCTCAGTAGCCAGCTCAGCTCAAGGCAGGTACAGCATGTGGTGCTGGGGATTGAATCTCTGTCCCTGCACTTGCCTAAGCAAGTGCTTAGTCCCCTGAGCTATCTAATCAGCCCTGCCACTTTGGATATTGATACTGTGGGATAAATTATTTTGAGTAAATTTTGTGGTGTGAGTTACTTTATCTGAGAAAATAAATTTTTCTTGAGGAAAAAAAAAAAAACTTCAAGTGTTGCTATGCTATATGAATTTTGATTGATTTTTTCCCAGTTGGGGTCCCAGCAAGAAACAGATGGCACACTTAAATTAGGATACTTTAAAGAGATCTCGCTCCCACTCTCCCTACTTCCTCCTTCCCTTCTTCTCCTTCCCCTCCCTCCCTCCAGACTTGTGCTTGCCAGACAGGCTGTGCCACTAAGCTCTAACCCCAGCCCCCTGAACCCAGGGTGTTGCACATGTTGAACACACCATTTTACCCCTTTAACATGCTAAATATACATTTTACCCTGCCTCTCTCTGGAGAAGTTGTTTTCAAAAAAGGTGATTATTTATGAAAGTGGGTGGGTAGAATCAAAGCGCAAAGGCTGGTCTAGGAACTGGGCCTCACTGGCAGCAGAGTGGCTTGGACCCTAGGGAGGTGACTATCAGAACCCAAAAAGGGTGTGCCATTCACAGTCACCTTGAGAGGATCAATGACTTTTTTAAGCATAACCAGCAATAAACAATCTCACTGGGAAAAAAACTAGAAAATAAAACCTTGATCACCCTCTTCCTGTCTTTTTCCTCTGGTCTTCTGCTATTGATTCCCCACTGCCCTCCCCTCCCCACCATTGGCCAAATCCATCTGGGAACCCCAGTGCATATCTGGGGAATCAGAGAGAAAGGTAGAAAGCATGGAGAGTGTGTCTGGAAGAGCAAATGAAAGATCCCAAGAATAATGTTATCCTCATTCACTTAAGAGCCAAGAAATAATCCCTGGTTCAAAAAAAAAAAAAAAAAAAGAGCCAAGAAGAGCCTTGTGTATCCATCACCTTCCCGCTGCAAGCTTGCAGAGAGCGGCTGCTGTGGGCCAGAGGAGTGGGCAGGATGTACCCTTAGAATCAGAATGTTTTGGGCAAGGGAGATAGCTCACAGAATAAATGCCTGCCTGACAAGCAAAAGGTCCCAAGTTTGGGGCCGGGGAGATGGCTCAGTGGAATAAGCGCTTCCCTGGCAAATGCAAGGGCCTGAGTTCAATCCCCGGTTCTGCAAAAAAAAAAAAAAAAAAAAATCCTCAAGTTTGATCCCTGGTACCACGTTGTTTTGATTTGTATCCTATATGAGACATCCTAATGTCTACACTGAGACTACTTATAACTGGAAGTGATAATCTATGACTCCAAAGTGGCTGAATATTGCTAGAATTTTCATAATGGAGCTAAGAAAGTTG
>NW_004524654.1:5214876-5236030 GCF_000260255.1 Octodon degus
AGAGAGAGAGAGAGAGAGAGAGAGAGAGAACAAAAATAAAATTGTATTTTGATTAAGTCAGTAAACTTTATTCAATGTGTTATTTAATATTTTCCAAATTTCTCACTTTATAGACAATGAAACTGAATCTCAGAGAGCTTATGCTAGCAAGCCATGTCACATCCAAACCAAAATTCAACACAGGAATTGAAGCATCTTAGGATATGCCACTTAGACAAGAAGTTAGAACTATGGCAAATTTCAAACAAGGTTGAAGACACTTACTCAGTCCCTTAGCTAGAGACATTATCACCCGGTGATACCTACAGTATCTGGTAGGCAGCAATGTTTCATTGGCCAGGTCAGATTTCCCTGTTGCCCTGAGTTATTGTCTTTCTCTAAAATTTGTCCTTAGTCTTGTGATTCAGAAATTCAATTTTATCTGTTCACCCAAGAATAATTAGGTCTTGAAGAATTTATATACTTGCCAGTCTCATAACATGCTTACTGATAAATCAAAATGTCCAGGGAATTACACTTTTAAAACATGACTGGAAAAAGAAAAAAAAAATGAATAAAAAATAAAACATGACTGGGCTGGAGAGATAGCTAGGTGGTCTAAGTGCCAGCCCGGCAAGTGCAAGGACTCGAGTTCAATCTCTGGTATCGCATGCTGTGCCATCTCTGGAATCCCGGGTCCCCTGTGCCATTCCAGCCACCGCTGCATATTGAGACCCTGTACCAAAACAGAACTGTCAAAAACACAAGATTGAGGGGCCTGCCCATTAGCTCAGTTGTTCAAGTGCCTGCTTACGCAAACGCAGTCAGATGCAGGACACCACAGTTCGATTCCCAACTCCATATGCCTTACCAGACCTGCCCTTAAGGCGGCCTGAGCCAGCCAAAAAAGAAAACCTAAAAGACATAAGATTGGGGCCGGGGAGATGGCTCAGTGGAATAAGCGTTTCCCTGGCAAGCACAAGGGCCTGAGTTCAATCCCCGGTTCCGCAAATAAAATAAAATTAAATTAAATTAAATAAAAAGACGAATAGTTTCGAGGGTAGCATTTAAGCAAATCAAACATTTCTTTTTATTTTCAAGACAATCACTCAGGGCTGGAGGTGGAGGTTCATGATAGAGCATTGTCTAGCTTGCCTGAAGCCCTGGGTCTAATCTCCAGCACCACAAAAACCAAAAATCAATCGATCAGTTAATCATCTTGAAATGTAAATCTTACTGGTAGCCTAGTCAAAGATGTAAGCTTCATACATAAATGACGAGATTTGCTTGACTGTCCACATGTCATGAAGTTTTACAAATGTCTGGATCCTTAGACACATGTATGCCACAGTGTAACAAGACCTTGGCACCATACAACTTTTACTAGGCAGGACAAAATTAATCAAAAAGAGTTTTTTAGGGCCCGGGGAGATAGCTCAGTAGAATAAGTGCTTGCCTGGCAAGTGCAAGGGCCTGAGTTCAATCCCTGATTCCAAAAAAAAAAAAAGAATGTCTTTGACACGTGCTCCAGTTACTGATTTGTGTACTCTCAGTTCCAGATCCAATCCTTCCCTGCTCTACTTGGTGATGCTAGAACCGGGCTGTGGAGGACCACCTGAACAGCTCTCCTTGAAAGAAGAGCAACTGTCTCCATTTTGACTGAGCCTGACCCTATTTCCTATGTACAGAGCTGGCTGGACTTCTGTTTATCAGTTGGCTTTAGGTAAATGTAGGCCACCCACCTAGCTCAGCTCACAATGATCACCTACTTCCCACAATTCTCAGTCAATCCTCCTCAAGCCACTCCCCCACTGAACAAAAACCGGGTGAGGCCCGGGGTTGCTCTCTGGGTTCCAGAAAGCCATCTTTGTGGCTGGACTTAGAGCCCCTTGACTCCCTGATGATTGAAAATATAATTTAGTGTCTTTATTTTCACCTTGAGTTGCATTGAAAGTGGTAGATTGGAATCAACTTGAGGGGATTCCAATAACGTAACTTTGGGATTACAAATATTGACTTCTTGGATCGAGACGAGGATCTGGAAGTGTCTCCTACACTGGGCTCTATAAACCTTTCTCCTTTACAGCCTGCAGGGTGGCAAGGAATCAGTGCAAGAGGTCAGTGCTTCTCTGCTTTCTTCTGGTGCTTTTCTTTGTCCTCAGATGCACAGCAGCAGCAGCAGGGAGGCGGTGGTGACAGCCACATCCATTCAGAATCTCATGATAATCATGATAGTAAAAACTAATGTTTAGAGGACATTTATTATATGCTTAAGATCGACTGCTCTGGCAACAGCATGGGGCTCTTCTATATTTGTTCCTTCCCTGGATACTCAGCCTTAGCCTTGGAGGAAGAATTTTTGTGAGATTTGGTTATTGGTTAGGAGAATGTGTGAAGTAATCTTAGGTTATTCTTCCAAAGGACCACAGAAGACAAATCAATATACAGAGTTTCTGTAGTATTAAAGTTCCTGGAATGAGGGATGATGATGATAAGGAGAAAAGACCTAAGAAGTCTCAGAGGGACAAGAATGGAAAAAATATATATACTTGTAGTAACATTGGCCTAGAAGTAGAAACTGCTCACCATTCTAGCTTTCACATAGTAGGCAGATTTTTCTCCTTAGTAGTTAATCCCACTTCTCCTTACCTTGCCACATGGCCAGCCACTGGCTTGTTGTGTGGGCTTGTGTCACCAGCTGCCATCTTTTTCATTTCCTTGTTCCCTTTTTTTCAGTAACAGGCTAAGCCTCTGACTTTACCTGCTTCCTACACAGAGAGAAAAATTGCATGGTATTCTTTAAGAACTCACATAATGACAAGGAGAAGAACAGGTGCATTCCATTGTGCCTCAGGTGCAGCCCTCTGCAGGCAATGCCTGAGGCCTGCCCCCAGGGGGTATGAGCATCTTATCCTAGCTAGAGGTGGGATGGGGTGCTGATGCAAGAAAAAAAAACTTGTCCAGCTTAGAACACCCAAGGTTTTTGACCCGGCAAGCAGAGCTGTGCTAATGTGGGCACTGAGCATGCTGACTTTGGTGCCTCCCACCCCCAATGTGCCTCACTGGTGACAAATGGCACAATGGATGAGGACCCACAAATGCTTGGAGGGGCCAAACCAGGGAGTACACAGGGCTGAACAGGTAAGTTAAAGACCTATGCCTAACTGCCTGGGCAAAATAGCATTTGGCATGTAAAGCCTTTGTGACTGTGACTATGTGAAAGCAGAGCCATCCCCATTCTCAGTCCTTTTTCTGTCACAGTAAATGGAAGAGGTGTTTTCCCCATAAGGTTTAAAGAAAGGGTCACTTGGTTCCACTGGGTGGTTAAAGAAACTTGCCTTGGGAAAGTTCCACAGTTACTCCATGAACGTTAAGGACTGGGTAAGAATGAAAGCTTTGGATACCTTTCTTCCTCATGAGTGAACAAGTCCCAATATGAAGAGAGGTTCTCAGGGAGCTTTTGTGTTCTCAATACCAGTATCATTCTAATGCTCAGACAGAGATAGCTCTGTCCAATCAATCCATGTAAGGGTCTCACAAGAGGTACCTTGTGGACCACGGGGGGGTCTTCTGCATGGGTTACCACCTTAAGGAGTCTAGAGCCGTCTCCTTCTCCATATAGACCCCAGGGCAAGCAGATAGGAATCCACTTAGATTTCCCCACCACATAGATTTCACCAACTTCACCACTCGACTGTATTCATGTTGAGTGGGAAAAGTTTGATCCTGACAAGATAAGAATAATTTATCTACTATTGCATTGTAGTCTGCATCTAATATGAGCTGGCATGTGGCAAAGGATGGGTATCAATGGTACTTTGAACCTTGAGACTTTTCATGTAGTTATAGTGTTTCTTCTTAGAACATAAAATGTGGGGTGAAATACCTCATGTTCAGGCCATAAGCATGGGGGACTGAGTTCAATCCCTAGTTCCATTAAAAAAAAAAATGCTAATAGGGAGGGAAAAAAGGCAGCCCTATACCTTTAAGACTCTAGCCTTATTCCCATCTCCCAAGGAACCAGTAAAACCAGTTTATACACCTTCAGAAGATAAATGGGCCTTAGAACAAGAGGGAATTAAAAAGGGACTCAAGTGGTGGTTAGAAAGCATATTGGTCCCTTCCTCAAGGGCCACAGTGAAAGGTTATAAGAACACTTCATAATTCCTTCCATACAGGAAGAGGTGCTACATTAGAAATGGTCACTCAAGCTTTCACAGGACTAGGGCTAGCAACAACCACCTGCCAGATCTACAAAGCTTGCCTACTCTATGCTGACAACAACCAAGGTAAGCCCAAATCACCTTATTTATTAGAACCTGTAGAGAGGAAAGGAGAGGATTCAGAACTAGACTTTACACAATGTGCCACCATGTGCAAGATTTAAACAGATGTTGGTCATAGTTGACACCTTCACAGGCTGCAGTGAAGCCTTTCCTACCCATTCATAAAAGGCTCCTAAGATAGTCAAGTTGCTCTTTCAAGAAATCATCCTGAGATTTGTTTCTTTTAAAAAAAAAAAACAAAAAAAAAACAACAGGGCTGGTGAGATGGCTCAGTGGTCTAAAGCACCTACTTAGAACAAGCTTAGCAAAGCACAGGGACCACAGTTCAATCCCCCAGCACCACATGCCAGCCAGCCCCGCCCCCTGGTGGGCTGAGCTGGCCACACACACATAAATAAATAAATAAATAAATAAATAAATAAATAAAACTTTGGTATATTTATTTATTTGGGACCGGGTCTGGTTATGCAGCTCTGACTCTTAGTGATCCTCCTGTCTCAACTTCCCCAGCATGGGGATTACAGGCGTGTACCACCACACCTGGTTTTGGTGGCCAGTACTGCGTGCCTGGGGTTCTGGGGTCAGCATGGATCAAACCCACCCAGGACCTTGCACTTGCCCGGCAGGCACTTAGACCACCGAGCTATCTCCCCAACCCTCATCCTGAGATTTCTATAGTTCATGTCTCTCCAGAATGACAATGGACCTTCTTTTGCATCTCAAGTAACTCCAGGAATGGAAAAAACTTTAGGAATAAAATGTCATCTCCATTCCATTTGGCAACCTCAATCTTCTAGAAAGGTACAGAATGCCAACCAGACCCTAAAGTAAGCTCAGGAAAAATTTTGCTAAGTCTGAGTCCTAGTTCCAATTGCTACCAATAGCACTCGTAAAGGTTTGAAACATGCCTCAAACTGGGCTGTTTAAGTGAATTTGAGATATTAGATGGGAGGCCATTTCTATCCTCTCTTGTGACAGTCAATCCACAGACTGCAAGACTCTTACTGTAGCAGAAAGTCCCCCAGCACCAGCCGGTACACTTCTGTTTGTTAATTGCCCAGGTAATAGTTCCCATTCCAGTTCCAGTTGCTCCTGTCTGTTAGAAATGGCTGATTACTATGAAGCACAGTGTATAAACCAATCCCCAGTAGGCAAGCCATGCTGCCTCTGCACTCCCTGTTTGCTTCTCCCATTTGATCCCTAGACCACTAGAGATTGGGACCTGATATTAAGGGAATGATCCTTATCATTGCCCTTTGACATTACTAAATCTGTTTCTAAGCTCTGGATGTTGTTTTGGTGTTTTTGTTTGCCATTGCATTACAGTGCCTCATTAATCTGGACTAAGGGCCTGCAAGATAGCTCAAGGGTTGGCAAGATAGCTCAGCAGACCAAGTGTCTGTTTAGGCAAGCACAGGGACTAGGGTTCAATCCCTGGAACCACATACCATGCCAGCCCCCCTCCTGGGCACGCTGAGCCAGCCACCAAATCCAGGCATGGTGGCACATACCTGTAATCCCAGCACTGGGGAGGCTGAAAACAGGAGGATCACTCTAAGTCTGAGCTGCTTATTGAGACCCTGTACCGGGGCCAGGGAGCTGGCTCAGTGGAATAAGCGCTTCCTTGGCAAGCGCAAGGGTCTGAGTTCAATCCCTGGTTCTAAAAAAAAAGAAAGAAAGAAAGAAAGAAAGAAAGAAAGAAAGAAAGAAAGAAAGAAAGAAAGAGACCCTGTACCAAATACATACAATTACAAAAAAAAAAAAAAAAAAGTCTGGACTAAATACAACAGGCTATGCAAATGTATGAGAACACAGTCTTGCCAGCTCCTGGTCTAGGGAGAGCACCTTGTGTGTGCCCAGTCTGAGTGTTTGTGAAAACTTGGAGAGAGGGAACACCTATGGATCACTTAATGCCAAAATGGAAGTGTTCCTTTGCATTGATCCTTGCCACACTCGCTACAGTAAAGATGGCAAAATAAATAGTGAACCTTTGGAAGACTATATTTCTTTTCAAAAAGAAAGACTCCAGTGTTGCTACAGATAATTAAACAGAATCTTGCTAAGGCCATTGTTTCTCTCTCTTTCTCTCTCTTTCTCTCTCTCTCTCTCTCTCTCTCTCTCTCTCTCTCTCTCTCTCCCTCTCTCTCATCAGGCTGGTTTTGAAACTCACTATGTAGCCCAGACTGGCCTCAAACTTTCAGCAATTCAAAAATCAGCCTCAGTCTCCTGAGTGCTGGGATGACAGGCATGTGCCCCTAGCCTGACCTTCTCTTAACTCTTGATGATTTATAAACATTCTCTCTAACATACATTTTTCTGTATACATATGCTTTTCTTTTCTTTTTTTTTTTTTTTTTTTTTTTTTTGTGGCCAGCTCAGCCCACCCTAGGGGTGGGGCTGGCATGGCATGTGGTGCCAGAGATCAAAATGTGGTCCCCGTGCTTGCCTAAGCTTGCCTAAACAGGCACTTTAGTCCACTGAGCTATCTCACTGGCCCCATACACTTCTCTGTATAGAAATCTGAGCTGCTCTTCACATTTGAGTTGATAATAAAGTTTTTTTCTCCCATCAAACAGGCAGCTTGATGGCCACTCCTTTCTCATTGTTTTCTTCTTCAACCCAGCCAGGGAGCCATAGTGCCCCTAGGTAAATAGAAAGCATGTGATTCCCTAGTAGGATGGGTATACAGCCCATTCCAGCTTGAAGAAGCTCTAGAAAACAGACCCCTCCACTCCTTCAGCACCCCATAAAGAATCACAGAATTCATGTCTCTTGGGGAAGAGGAGCTAGGAGCTAGGAAAGAGGTGTGGTTAGGCCAGCTGGGAAGAGAGGCCTGGTGGGATCCCAGGATCCATGCACCACTGCCTCTCAGGACCCAGATGTAGAACTTCTCATGGGTTCCAACAAGACGTGGACAGCAGAACAGTAATCCTGTTGTTCTGGCTGTCCATGTCTTCTGGACCAGAGTACTTTCATTTTTGCTTTTCTGTTTTCCGTTCTTGTTCAGACCAAGTTTGCTCTGCAGAGTCAGTTTCTCCCTCATCCTTCACTTTTAAAATAAACTTTATCCATCATTTTTCTTTAAAAAGTACAAAAAACCCAAATGTTGCTGGGTTTGAATGCACCAAAATTAAGACTTTCTGGCTTGTGTATGGGGGCACACACCTGTAATGCCAGTACTCTGGGAGACTGAGATAGGTGGATGGTTAATTCAAGCCCAGGATGGGCAACTTAGCAATTTAGTGACACTCTGTCTAAAAATAAAAATTTAAAAAGGCTGGGGTTATAGCTCAGGACAAAGACCATGGGTTCAATCTTCAGTACTGCTAAATAAATAAACCACAATGAGGCCAACATAAATAACCTTAGGTAGACAGAGAACAGACTGAAAACTGTTTAGGAAATGCCTCAAACTGACAAAGAACTTAAAACTAGCGTGTATAAGAAGTTCCTGTCATCAGATAAGTCGCCGAAAATGAACGTTGACAAAAAGTATGAACAATCATTTCTCAGAAAAGGAAATCTAACTGCCTAAGAAAAGTTGAAGAAAAGTTGAATGTTACTAGTAAATACAAGAGTACAAATTGAAAATATTCAAGATACCTCCTTATACTCAGAAGATTTGCAAAAATTTGAAAGTTGAACAATCCTAACAGTCTAAGCAAAAGTGTGAGAAACAAGAAGCCCCATACCCAGGGAATGTACATACCTATAACCATATGAGACAGCTCTGTGGTAACAAGGCTGTGTGCATGTGTGTGCATGTGTATGTGCATACCACCTATGGCTCAAGAATCCTTCTCTACACAAGTATGTGAGGAAGCATATGTAGAGCTACCTATCATCACAGGGTTGTTTGCGGTATAGGAGAGTTAGAGGCAGTCTGGAGGCCTGTCCAGGGAGTTACTTGCAATAGGAAACCTTGTGTGGCACTTAGAAGACACGAGCTAGATGCACATCAAGGAGCATCATAAAAACAACATAGTAAAAAAGTGAGAAACACTCAAAGAACCATTAAGCATTTTAAAACTTAAATATATACATTCATAAATCATCATATAACAAACAAGTTAGGGATGCACACACATCCAAACACACTGAAATACGTTACAGTTGCTAACAAGGCCACTTGATGGGGAGAAAAGAGTAGCATAAGCTAAAACAGAGCAAGGTCCTGCATAGATGGTCATATACCAGTATTGGGGAAGAGGGAGTGACTCAAGTCTTTGTACTTAAAGTCAGAAAAGAACAAGAACTCTAACCTCATCTTTTTCTTTAAAGTTTCCCATCCACAAATAAGATGCAATGCCTCTTTTTTGAGATCATCCGTGCAAACAACTGTGTGAGCAACAACTCAAGGTTTATCCACCTAGAAGGAGCTTCCATGTTTGGGCAACGCTTAAGCAAAAATGCATCCATAAAAACTCAAGGAGAGGGAGGAATAAAAGAGTACAGTGGACGTTTAGAACAATGGACTGGATAAACCTGAGCCTAAATACAGCCTTCCTTATGGAACTCAAATTGCAGAGTGAGACAAGAATGAACATGTTGTGGTATCACATTAGAGACCCTAGCCTGGTTATGTCCATCAAGTGAAAAAAAAATTCTTTGAAGTATTATTTATGAAAAGCAAAACAAAGTAGATAAATCTGCAAAGACAATGTAGTTGGCAAAAGTGGATTACTTGGGATCATAAGGCAATATAAAATGCCTATTCAGGATATTTACATTTATATTATTTATATTTTCAGGGAAAGAAATGCCTACCTAGCATGCCCTGGCTTCCATCCCAGCACTGCAAAAAATAAATAAATAAAAACAAATTTAAGAAATTTAAGCGAATTGATCTCAGGAATTTATTTGTCTCCAATTGCTCTCAGCCAAACAGGAAACAAAGGATTCTGGTTTGATTCCAGGACTGTTCCTTTTTAAGGCTGCCAGGTCTGTCCCCTTGCACAGATCAAGAGCAAACAAGGCTGACTATTTCTCTGTTTCTGAGAAGGCCCTTCTGACCCGAGCCCCTGCAGCTGCACACGCCACCTGTGGAGCGAGGCTGTCGCCCTTTTCAGTTCATTCTTTCTCATCTCCCCCTGTCTGCCTTTGCAGATGACTGCTGGGAATTCACATGTCTTTTGTTTTCCTTAACTTTAGGACTCTAGCCGCCTCACTTACATTACTCTCTAAGCAGGAACTGGTCTTCAATGAAAGCTTGAGAGGTGAGGGAATAGGGAAGGGGAAGTGGATTCTTGATTCTTTGCTGCTATTACCTTTTGATTCTCCTTCTCTGTTACCTTTATATTTAAAAATCCCTTTTTCTGGCCACTACAGTGAGAGACTCTACAAACTATATGCACTTGGTATACTTAGATATTTGAAAACACTTTTGGCTATTAATTCATCTAGCAATCATTTCATAGTGGACTCACCTGATTTAATTAAAAGTATATCAAGAGATCTTTTAGCAGCACACCAAATTTAGTTAAAACTAACTTTAAAACATTTATAAACTTCAAAATATGTAGTTTTTAAAAAGTAGATAGACATACTATTAAACTATAGCTCCTAACAAAACAGGCTAACAAGAGAGGTGAAAAGAATGACCTGCCACGTGGGAAAGGAAAGCGAAGCACATGTGCCGTCAGTGTAAGCAAAATGTGTGCTTGGAGCACGCAACTGTCATGCGTGAAGACTGGCTTGGGTGTGACAGTTGAAGCAAAGATTATTTTTGTTGTAGAGTTCTGTTTGTATTTTCATTGTAGTTCATGAAGACATTTATTTTTGATATTATCTTTTAGCTTTTGTAAGCAAGTACACAGCTGATGTGAAATGATTATTCTAAATGCACTATATATACATATATATATATATATTTTTAAGAATTTGATGCTGTATTTTATGTTCCTTTTAAAAGTACATAATATACAATATAATAAAAACTTGGCAAACCAAAAATAAATAAACTACAGCTATCACAAAATCTCATTCTGTAGAAAAAAAGAACCTTACAATCATTACTAGTTCTAGTTCTAACCCTCACCTCCCCGCATGTGTGTGTGTGTGTGTGCACACACGTGCGCGCGTGTGTCCCCACTAATGAAATTTGTCACATACTCAGTAACAATAATGCTTCCACTTAATGAGTCTCACCTGGAAAGAACAAATGTGCTACTGTATGAAAGATTCCCTTTCTCTTTCCCCTACACCAAGTTTATTAGTTCTTAGACACCATATGGCATTAACTGATGATAAAAGTGGTAATGCAATTCACAGACTTTTCCTTTTTTTTATCTACAAGATTATATCTCATCTTGAAGTATATGACAAAATAACTGAGTTATTTTGTAGAGAAGCACCTGGTGCCTAAATACTGTTTAGTGCCATTTTTAACTTTGTAATTAAATCCCCCACTTTTCCAACTACTGCTTAAAGTATTTAGCACTCAGTTTTAAATATGTTTTATTAGCTCTTAGCATTGAAGTATGTATTATACTTTTGAGAACCTAGTAACAAAAGCCAAGTCACAATTTCTTACGATACGATGTCTGGCTTTGAATTTTTAATTTTACTATGCACATTCATGGAGAAAAGTTGCAAAACACAGATGAACAGGAAGACAGCTTTTTTGTAGTCTCACCACTCAGAGGAAACACTATTTTCCCATACATGTTTTTAGTCTCATTTTCATTTTAATCAAGGGTATTTTGTTTGACATTTTCACAGAAACAGACTTGTTCCTCCAAAGGTGAGCTTCTGAGAATCAGCTTCCCCTGTGTAGAAACAGATTCTGCTCTAGGGAAGGAAGTGGCTCACATCCTGGCTAACAGAGAGTCGTTGTTACTGTAAGGAATTGGCCTAAATTCTTCTTTAGCCAGAAAGACAGTATGTGACAGAGTCTAAGAGTTGGACCTGTCCTCGGGGAGATTGACTTAAAAGCAAATTCCACTCACATAAAGTGAGGTGGGTATTTTCCTTGCCTTCTCACTAATTATTACATCCTAGAAAGATGTCAGCTTCAATTCCAGATGTTCCTTACAAGCCAGGGATTAATCACATGTAGGTTACTAAGGTCTTGATTGCCAGAGTTCTTCCTATGTTAAATGGGAACAATATTTCACTGGGTAAAGACCGTCAAGTTACTGTAACAGAGCTTAGTGTCTGGCCTGAAGTGAAAAGGTTTCAACGGATGGCGGCAGCACCAGTGCGGTTTCAGTTGGGCAGGTGGATTGTGAGAAGCTCCATTTGAAGGCCTTGCTGCACTTAAGAATTCTTAGTATAATTAGTAGACAGGAAGGGGCCGTTCTAAACCACTCACCTTTTTACTTAGCAACCCTCCTCAGTTTTCTAGTCCAGTGTTGTTCAGTAGAATTTTCTCTGCTGATAGAAATAGTAACCTGTGCTGTCCAATACAGTTGTGACTACGAGGCACATACAGCTATGAGCTCCTGAAATGTGACTAGTGCAATCAAGGAATTAAATTTCAGTTTAATTTTATTTCTCATTGATTCCAATAGTCAGAGCTACTGCCTTGATTTCTGTCTTTCTCTTTTTGTCTAATTATCCTTGTTTATTTATTTATTTATTTATTTATCTATTATTTTTGGTGGAACCGGGGATTGAACTCAGGCCCTTGCGCTTGCCTGGCAAGTGCTTATTCTACTGAGCCATCCCCCTGACCCTATCCATGTTTTTTTAAAGACACAAAGTAGATCTATTTATAGGAACCTCCGTAACTGCCTCCTCATTCACAATAAATTTCAAATAATGTTGTTTTCTACATAGCACTTTCTTGATTACAAAATCCTACCACTAAGAAAAAGAAAATTGGAGACATTTCCGGTGTCAAGCTTCTCCACCAAGTCTGACTTTTCACTAAGCACTTTTGCGAATTTGTATCTAAGTCATTTTTTTAACTGGCAGAGCAGTTTAAAAGTCTTCTTTGAAGATCAGGAATGAAAAGGGGGTCTTTCTGCTACCAAAATTCTTTGCTTACAGTATGCAGCAAGGTCTGGTGTTTTGTTTTATTTTTCAGTATGGGGGATTGAACCCAGAATCTTTACAATAAGCCACTTCCAGTTCTTTTTCTTTTGCGACAGATCTTGCTTAGTCACCAAATTGCCCAGGCTAGGTCTAAACTTGGGATCCTCTTGCTTCAGCCTCCTGCATAGTTAGGACTACAGGTGTGCACCAGTGTGCTCAACTTCCAGCTGGGTAAGTCTTGATCTGCTCCTTAAGCTGACACCTTTGCCAGCTGTGCCTGGTGGGTTCTGAACTTGACCAGATGCTCATGTGGGAGCTACTGAGCTCCTCAGCACCGGCAGCTGTGGCACTGGATGGAAAGCAAACCTGTGCTCCACCCTCACTCCCACCCTGTATTTTCCAGGGTGCAAGGTCTTGCTCCTCTTCCTTCTGTACTAAAACCAGGTTCTAGCTCATGTCCCAGATAGTGCACCCCGCACTTTACATAAAGGAAATGCTTAAAAGCAAGCTATGAAAACAAAGCCAGTCTTGTATTAGCTCTTCCTTCTCTCCTGGGGAAAGGCTGCCACCTGCTGTAATGCATTAGCATTGGCCTTTCCCAAGGTCACTAATAAACAACCACATCCTTTACATAGAATTAATGTCTGCACAGCCTAGTCCACCTTCACCCCTGTGGGCCAAGCATATAAGAGGAGGGCAAACAAGGAAGCACTGAGCAAGACAGAAAAAACCTCATGCATATGAATAGTGCCCAGAAGAAACTGAGATCTCTGTAACTCTGAGTATGAGAGGGTTCTTTCTTTCTTTCTTTCTTTCTTTCTTTCTTTCTTTCTTTCTTTCTTTCTTTCTTTCTTTCTTTCTTTCTTTCTTTTTTTCTTTCTTTCTTTCTTCTTTCTTCTTTCTTTCTTCCTTTTGTTTTGTTTTTGCTGTACTGGGGATAAACTCAGGACCTTGCACTTGCCAGGCAAGTGCTTATCTTTCTTTGTTTTGAGACAGGGTCTTGCTGTGTAGTTCAGGCAGGCCTTCCATCTTGTGACAATCCTCCTGCCTCAGCCTCAGAGGTGCTGAGGTTACAGGCATGTGCTGCCGTGCCGGCAATAGTATTCTTTCTGTAGCCCTTAGCAGCAACATGTTCAAAATTAGCTCATACGAACTTTCTGAAAAATCTCCTTTGGCAGTCTTACCGATTTCTCAGTGTTTCTAGTTGTGTGTTTCTTTATTCTTTATAGTACCAATAAGTCTTTGACAGGCGAAAGGATTTGAGAAAATAAAAATTGATCATCCTCAGGGCAGCATTTGAGATTTTTTGTTTTTGTTTTTGTTTTTTCTCTCTTCCATTTATGTATTTGGGGGCCAGGAGATAACTCAGTTGAATAAGCGCTTGCCTGACAAGTGCAAGGGCTCATTTATGTATTTGGTACAGGGTCTCACTATGCAGCTCAGACTCATAATGATTCTCCTTTTTTCAGCCTCCCTAGTGTTGGGATTACAGGCCTGCACCTCTGTGCTCGCTTGTCCCCAAGGGGCGGGGCCTGCATGGCATGCTGGACCGGAGATTGAACCTTGGTCCCTGCACTTGCCAAAGCAGGCACATAGTCCACTGAGCTATCTCACTGGCCCAACATCTGAGTCTTGATCCTCGCTTTCTTCATGAATTTTGTGTTGCTCCTTCGAGACAGAGCTGAGTACAGTGCCCATCTCATTAAAGAAAAGTTTAGTTCTCGTTCTTCCTGGTGGGGGGCAATGTATCCAGGAAAAGGAAAAATATTTTCATGGCTCAGAAAAATAAAGTGAAGTAATTGTGACATATAACCCTCATATATACAGCTCGGATGTACTGACTCTTCTGAACTGATGTATTTGAAAACCAATAAATGCAGGGAGAAGCTTTCTCTCAATTCTCCTTATCTGCCTAAAAGATAGGTCTATCAAAAGGAACTCAATTGTCACAAATCTCTCCCCTAGGAGCATCATCAGCTAGGGAAGATGGAACAGAAATATAGAATGTTAGTGATTTTTAAGGCTGTGTGATATTCACGAAAATCTTCTATTCTCTCTCTACCTTTGTTTATTTGACTGCTTCATAAAACAAAATTTAAAAACTAAGCTATGGCAGACATGGTGACACATCCCTATAATCATAGCTCCTTGGGAAGTTGAGTCAGGAGGGTTTCACGTGTGAGGACAATTGGATAACTTAGTGAGACACATCTCAAACTTTTTTAAAGGTATGGGAGGCTGGGGGTGTTGTGCTAGACCACATGTTACATGAAGCTCTGAGTTCAATCCACACTAGTAACACAAACAAAAACTATGAGTGAAATTTCAGTCTTAGGGTGGAGAAGGATGTTAATTACCCAAAAGGAATAACTGGAAGATGATGATGGCCTTAGCATCTATTCTAGTTCCTTAGCTGCCTACCTCTCATTGTGAAGTCTAGGAAGTGAAATGCAGGCACTGTTAGTCTCCTGGGGCCGAGCCCATCCACATCCCCAACACTGGTTAATGAACAATGAAATCAGTGGAAACTTAATAAACAAAACAAAGAAACAAACCAAAACCACTGTTCCCTGGGTTCCACTCCTTTCTCCCAAAGATTTTTAATTGTCCCAGAGTTTGTTGCCTAACATTGAGAACTATATATTCTGACTAAAACATGAGCAAAACAAATCAAAATAATGATGATGCTTAATTCATTTTTCACCTATTAGCTGTATAAAGATGAAAAATTAATTAACACCAAGTTGTGTTGACCACTTGAAGATCTAGTAATTTTCCTACATATTGGTGGAACTATAAATTCATATAAAATCCCTTGAAAGGATAATTTAAAAATATTTATCCAAATTCTTTTGAAAGCAGAACTAACATTTTAATGGTAAGAGCAGACTAGAAAGGAAACAATGTGCAAGACCAAAATTAATTAACTGATTGCTTAAATAGAGAAGAAACTGTCAAAAAATTACTAGGGGCATTTATAAAAATAGATAAATGATTCAGTTTGGGATGTTTTCTGTTACTTCACAATGAAGACAATTTTTGTGTTTCCTTTAAATCCAGAATCTAAATCTTAGTTCATATAGTTATATAGGGAACTTGGAATTTCATCAAGTAGTAATCCAGGAACTTAACAAGGAGGAAAAGGAATATGCCTCTTAGCTTCAGATACATGTAAAACTTACTTAAATAAAATGCACTTTAAATTAAAAAAAACCTAAATTAGCAAATATGTAGAAAAATAGGTACTGTCATATTCTGCTGGTAGAAGTATAAATGGTTACAACTTCAGGAATATAATTTTATAGCACTTAAGAAAAACCTAAAATGACAATAGGCCTTTAAAACAATCCTTTCAGTTTCAAAAGTATATTTGAATATCTTTAGTCTTTTATTAAAACAATAGTGTAAGGACACCGTCATTCTAGAATTTCCTTCAATATTAGATCATGTCTGTGAGACTCCCCCCTCCCCATTTCCTGAAATCTTTCTTTGTGGTCTACTTTCTTGTAGTCATGAAATAATAATTTCCTAAGTAAAGGTATATAGCGGTAAAATTTTGAGTTATTGAATCTCTACCCTTATACTTTATTGGCAATTTGCTTGAATATAAGATTCTTAACTAAATGTCATTTCACCTCAGAAAATAGTGCTCCATTGTTTTCTAAAATGCAGTCACACTGTTAAGACATCTGAAGTCACTGTTTCCCCTTCCTTTTGCTATGATCTTTACCCCTCTCTTTGGAAGTTTTTATGGGTTTTAGTCCCAGTGCTCTGACACTTCCTGGTCATGTTCTTGTTATAAGCCTTTTTCACTCATTGGGTTAGATATCCTGACCTGGATATTTGTGTTCTTCTGTTCAGATAAATTTTGTTGGATTTCTTTTTCTTTTGAAAAAGAAAGCAAAAATTTCTCCTTCATTTTTGTTCCATACTTTGTGGAACTCCTGTTGACAGAACAACAGAATTTCTGCTTGATTTTTAAGTCTCATCCCGTTTTTTTCTCTGATATTTTACCTCTGCCTTCTTGTTTGCCTTTTTGGAAGGTGTCTTCCATAGTCTCCTGCTCTTCCTTTGGACATTTTTATTTCAACAATTATATTTTTAATATCAAATGTTTTTAGAAACTCTCTCTCTCTGTAATCCTTTTGAGTTTCTTTTGTCTCCTCTGATATTTTGGGCTTTCCTCAATTGT
Source organism: Octodon degus (assembly GCF_000260255.1). Taxonomy (NCBI): domain Eukaryota; kingdom Metazoa; phylum Chordata; class Mammalia; order Rodentia; family Octodontidae; genus Octodon; species Octodon degus. Next base: position 5,231,311 of record NW_004524654.1, read on the forward strand.
CTGATAATTCTTGGAATATATCAAATGGTGATCAATGGGTATACCAGTTTTTTCCTGGACAATGGCTGAATTCTACATATGAAGGTTTTTGAGTTTTGAGGGTTTTTTCCCTCTTACTCAATTTAGTTTCTCTGTTGAAGAATTCTACAGTCTCCTGTCTTAAATTGTATTTTTTAGTAGTGGTAAAAATGGTCTGAAGAGGACTGGAGAGATGGCTCAGTGGTCTAAAGCACCTACTTGAAACAAGCTTGGCAAAGCACAGGGACCTCAGTTCGATCCCCCAGCACCACATGCCAGCCAGCCGCGCCCCCCTGGTGGGCTGAGCTGGCCACACACACACACACACACACACACACAATAAATAAATGTAATAAATAAAAATAAATAAATATTTTTAAAAAATGGTCTGAAGATCTGCCGCTCATCTGGTAACAACTGAATTACTCCTACTTACTGACTCTGTACATTTAAACTGATACAACCAAGGAAATTTGGGCTACATGTTTGCAGCATGTACAGCTGATAGAGGCCACTATGAAGCAGCTGTGAGCAGGGTTTATTACTAGATAAAGCCTGTGGCTTCAGGCATCTCACTCCTGGAGATAACATAATTCTCCCAAAGTAACTAGTGTCCTACTTGGAGAAGCCCTTGTGTAGACCTCCAAGGTCCTTGAATGGCCCTGCTATTCAAGGCAGAGTTCTGCTTTTTTCAGTATTTCCTGCCTTGTTTTGATAACATAATAGATATATCCTGCCTACTAAAGTTGGTATAAACCCCAAAAATTCCTGTGAGAGGATTTTTAATCCTCCTGGAGCCCTGAAATCATTTCATTTGTCTCATTTATTGAAGCTTTCACCATCCACTCATTTGGGAGATTGCAGACCTGATCAGCCCATAATACCTAAGGATAATATTAACCTGATGCACATTTACATTTAAAAATAGTCTGGAAAATTAACTGGGCATGGTGCACTCCTGCAATCCCAGCACTCAGGAGGCTGAGTCAGGAGGACTGGTGGTAGTTTGAGAACAGCCTGAGTTACAAAGTGAGATCAAGGGCAGCCTGAGCTGTTTAGCGAAACCCTGTCTCAAAAAAAAAAAAAAAAAAAAAAAAAAAAAAAAAGATGGAAATAGGCATACCAAAATGTTAAAATACTATAATTCTTAGTTGTGGATTCATGGATATTATGGCTTTGTCTAAATATCTTTCCCCACTCCAAAACATACAACCATAGATGAGGCTTTTACAGAGGTGGCTAGATCTAGAGTAATGTGAAGCTGGATTGATACTTTTTTTGGTAATTTAGGGAAGGGTGTACAGGGTATTCAGGGTCGCACTACTAGATCAGACTTGTAGTGATTCTCCTGTTTACAGCCTCCCAAGTGCTGGAATTACAGGTGCACACCACCACACCCAGTCTTAATCACTGTCTCAGCATGTCCTGGGGCCAGGGCCTGCATAGCAGGCCTGGGAGTGGAACTCCCAGCCCCTGGATCTGCTTGCAGGTGCTTTAATCCACTGAGCTATTTGGCCGACCCTTGGATTGATATGTTATTGATATATTATTGATAGAAGAATGTGAAATGGTACCATCACTTTGGAAAACAGTTGGCAGTTGGTATGAAGTTAATCATACATTTATCATATAACCAAATACTTCTACTTTAGGTATTTACCTAAGGAAAAAAGGTATCATGTTTATACAAAACAATATTTATAGCAGATGTATTCATAATATCCTTTAATTATAGTATATCTCTAACATGAACACTACTCAGGAATAAAAAGGAACAAACTATTGACACATATGATGCATTATTGTATGTGAAAGAAGCCAGGCTGAAAGGACTATATACTCATTCTATTTATATAACATTCTAAAACAGGCAAAACTATGGAGCATGGGTGAGGGTATTATAGACAGCTAATTCAGGTAACAATAGTATAGTCTGTCAGACAGAGCTGGCCACTCAAGACAGACAGTACAAAGATGAAAACTCATTGTGGCAGGAGGTTCGTCTGTTGAACACCAGGCCTCCAGATAAAGATGGAATGGCCAGACCTACTTGCTTCCCCATGGGATGAGATAAGCGGTAACAGCTGGTCCAATAAAGTCTAGATAGACGTCAGTCACCTGGGTGGGTGACTAATACCTTTGCACCCATCCCTCCCTGACAAGTTCCTTGCATATACACCTGCTACATGCCTTGCTTCGCCTACCTACGTGGCTATACTTACAATCTCATTGGCTGACCATAGCTTTAAGTCACATTGTACCCACCTCATATTTACTTTATGAAAGTCCTATATTGTTCTTATATTTGGAGGGTTAGCAGGATAATTGGAAGGAGGTAAGAATTGACTTTTGTTTCACAGATTCTGGATTATGTCTCACTTAGATAGTAAAAGGCGAAAGATTTATATGATCTGAAGAGAAACCAGAGTATTTGCTTAGATAGTAAAAAACTTGATATATCTCAAATCTAACAGGCTGAGACTATAATGTTTCCCATATGCTACTTGGAGGCTGTATATCATTCCTAGATCAAGGGACATGGTGACAAAATGGACAGCATGAGGGGATTTCTTGGATGGCAGCACTTTCGGTTTCTGGATTATGTGACTCTGTATTTGTGGAAACACCTGTTGTGCACTAAAAAGTGTAACTTTTACTGCATATAAATGAATTTTAAATATAAATATAAGGCATTTAAATGACATAAATGTATTAAAACCACAACTTATAAAATAATTGAATTAGTAGATAAATATTTTATTTTTTTAGTATCTAAATGATAGTGCTTTATTGAATATGAATAGTTTAAATGGATACAAACTTGCTGTATAAAGTAAGTGTTTTAAAAATACATTTCTAGGGGCTGAAGATACAGCTCAGTGGCATAAGCACCTTGCCACCTTGCTTGGCAAGTGCAAAGTCCTGAGTTTGATTCCCAGTCCTGCCCCCCCCCAAAAAAAAATCTATAGATAGAGATTACCTCTTAGTAAAAGAACAGTTAGCAAAAGTTTATGTTTAGACTTGAACAACAGAACAAAAGGGGATTTAGTAGAAGTGTGACCAGGTACCCTCCCAGCCCATATTGCCATCATCAAGTACCACTGGGTTCCAAGCAGTACCTATTCAGACATATCCTAAGCTTACACTGACACCTTGCAAATTCATTTTTCCTTTCTTAACAGCTTTTTAAAGCAGGTCATATGTGTCAAATAACTAAGTTATTGGATGAGACTAATTTATAACTAACTTATAAAGTAGCTAAATATTTTAGAAGGATCCTAGTGTGTGGCATTCTTAAAATTAAGTTGATCGGGCCAGGGAGATAGCTCGGTGGTCTAGGTGCCTGACAAGCAAGCACAAGGACCCAGGTTCTATCCCAGGTACCATAAGCCATGCCAACCCTGGGAACCCAGAGCAAGCCAAGCTGAACTGGCCACCAAGACAGGGCATGGTAGCACACAACAGTCCTTCTAGCGCTAGGGAGCCTAAGAAAGGAGGATCACTACTGTAGATGCTATGTAGTGAGACCCTGTACTAAATAGATAAATAAGTAAATAAATGATTAAAATTAAATTGGTCAAAAGGAATCTGATATGGAAAAACTACAGTAGTACAACTCTATCACTACCATTTCATTTATTAAACATACTACTTATAGTTATTTAAAACATTTGTTATTTATTAGATAATAAATTTATGATGACACAGAGAATACAGAGAGAAATCATTAATCTTATGCCTCACATCTAGTAGGTGAAACTAACCACATAAAGTATCCAGATTACAAAGCCAAAGTGACTAACACCGAGTGTGACAGATGGAAGAAAGATTCAGAGCAAAAGAGTATATTTTTTTTCTTTTTCTTAGTAGTGCAGTCAGAGATTGCTGCTTGGATTAAATTGCTTTTTAGAAAGATCTTTGAAGAAGAGGTCAAGTTTAAATGTGGAAAATTGTTTGTGGGAAGGAGGGAGGGGCCCAAGGCAGGTGGTGCAAGCAAAAGACAAAAACACACTGAAGCAAAATTCAACTCAGAGAATTTTTCTCACAAATAATGTGGAATTTGCTAGCTGTCATCACTACCAACATCATTATTTGAACATTTTATCTCACACTAACTACTTCACTCACCAAACTAATTTGTTTATTCTAATAACCACTGTATCCTTCCAAAACTATCTTGAGGGTTAGCCCAAAAGATCTTGAGTTCTAATCACCTGGAACTTGATTTTTGCTGACTTTGTCATTAAATGTTAAAAAACATGATTACTCAGTTAAAAACATGTATCTGATAACCACCTTTTCTGGATGTCCCCGTTGCAATTGTAATACCATTTAAAAGCACCACATAACATCACCCACTTCTGCTGTTCTCATCAGCATTAAAATTTATTTTAAATTCTCTTGTTCCTGCATTATTCAGCCAGATAAAAAGGAGGAAGGGATCAATTTTCCTGTGCCCTCTGTAATTGCAATCTTCAGTTCCTCAATCATGTCCCTGTACAATCTTTTCTTTTTTTGCAAGCTGTTTAAATAATCACTTGGAGTCAGTTGCTGCAGTGAAACTTGAAACCTGATCAGTGAAGAAGCCTGCGATTTAGCAGAAAACAAGACAAGCCAGGATCTGCTCCTCCAGATGCATACTGAGGATTCTGCTCTCTCTCTCTCTCTCTCTCTCTCTCTCTCTCTCTCTCTCTCTCTCTCT
>NW_004524654.1:5236130-5239861 GCF_000260255.1 Octodon degus
TCTGTCTCTGTCTCTGTCTCTGTCTCTGTCTCTGTCTCTCTCTCTCTCTCTCTCTCTCTCTCTCTCTCTCTCTCTCTCTCTCCAGAACCAAGCATTGAACTCAGACCCTTGTGCTTGCCAGGAAAGTGCCTTATTCTACTGAGCCATCTCCCCAGCCCCTCTGGTCTCTTTTTAAAAATACTCTTACATTTGTAGTTAGCTTAGTCCTACAATATATTCCATTGCTTAAACCAACTTCATAAAATTGTGAGAGTAGTATAAATTTACATCGATTCATAACTCTCAGTTGTTCAATGGTCTTATATAATACTGCTTACACATAATTTGCGGGAAATGACATGTACTGCATAAAGAATTTTATGCTGAAACATATCTTTTGATCTCACTGCATGATTCTGAAGTTTGAGCTGTTTTAATTCTGAAAATCATACTGTTAACTGAGAGCAGGGTGTCCGTGGCTAATGACTATTTTGATGTTAATTTGACGACTATTTTCATTACTAAGTGCAGGACCTTCCTCTCTTTGCTTTTTCCCTCCCCTCCTCCGTTTTTCTTTGTTCCCCCCTTTACATGTGTATGTAACTGGAAGTGCCTATTAGTGGCAGTTAACCAGGTTCTGGTTACCCTGGAGTTTAACTATCAACAGAACAAATAACTTCAGCTTTAGAAACATCTGGAATAAAGTTCCTTATATTTCCTTGCCTTATTACTAGTTCTTCTAAACAAACAAAAACCCACAAAATCTTATCTCCCAACTATATGTGAAAACAGCTTATTCAGAGCTGTCAAAAATAGCTTCGCTACTAAATTTGCCAACTTAATACCCAGTGTTTCTGAATGTGTAAATTTCCTTTAGTTATTAAGAGAGAGCAGAACCTATGGGATACAAAGAAGGAGGGCAAATCTAACAGTTACTTGTGCAGTTCTTTGGCCCTAGTCAGTGGGCATACCCAAAAAGACACCACATTAGTTCATTTAGGAAATTTTTTTAAAAAGCCAAGCATAGACAAAGTATCATACAACTAGCTTAATATATTATATATACAATAATAAGACACTTGAAAATAGCTTGAATACAGCTATGATAACTACTATGTCTGTGAGTCAGGAAATAAGGCAATTCAGAGGAGGAAGAGTCATCTCTGGATAGGTAATAAAAATAGATATTAAAAAGAGCTAATATCTGAGATTTAAGAAGGGGTATGATTTTAATAGGCAGAGTTCAAAGAGCACAGCAAAATATACAGAGGCAAGGTAAAAGCCCAAGTATGTTCAGGGGTTGTGAAGAAAAATGTATACAAGTGAACAATGGAAGAAAGTAAGATAACCAATTAAGATATACAAGCTAGAGTCCAAACTTTATTCCAAACAAAGGAGACTGTTAGGCAAGGCAGTGGTGCAGAGCCCTGGTTTTGTCATCAGATAAATCTGAGATCAAACCCTGATTCCCCTCGCTCTTGGGAGTTGCTTGGCTTACCTTGCCCCCTGTAAGCCTCTGGTTGATCACATCTATCTCAGCGGCCTGTTATCAGGATTAAATGTAATAAGGAGATGAAGCACTCACTCATTTGGAAAACATTTATTGATCTACCACCGTGTATCCCAGACACTGAGCTTTGTGCTGGTGATACAGACATAAAGGCCAAAGGTCTGCTTTCAAGGAATCCGTGAGCCAATGAACCCCTAATGAAGACAGCAAAGTAAGCAGAAAATTACGAGACAGTGTAAAGTGAGCTCAGTCTCAGAGGAGCTGGCTAACTCAGATCAGGCCAGGAGTTGTTAAAAAAAAAAAGTTACAACAGGAGGTAGTCATCAAGACACTTGAAAAAAATAGAAATAGAATTTAACTCCCAAGGTCTGATTCTTTTATTATCCCTTACACAGCCTTTTAGTTGCTAGAGAACCAAACATTTTAAATTCTAAGTGGATTTTTGTTGCTATTATTTTTCACATGTCTGGCTGATTATTTCAGAGTCAGAAAAATGGAGTAGAGGAGAATACCCTATTTCGGAGCTGACCAAAGGAGAGAAGACTCCATTTGCATCAGTACAGCAGTGGAAGAGAAGCGAGCCAAATGCCTGAGGCGTGGTGTGGCAAAATGAAAGGGATAATAGGGAAGTTGGCTTAATGGGAAATAGCAAGTCCGGGTTCTCACAGATGTTTGTTGGGTCTTCAGTCCACATTATTTCCTCTTCTGAAACAGGGCCAAAATTTCACTTCATTTCTGGAGAACCACTTCTTTCCTCATTCTCTTGTTTTCTTGTACAGAAGACCTCATTTGATTTACACTTCAGAAGTTGGCTATGGTTCAGGCCTGGCTAGTTAGAGTCTACCACTGGCTCTACTGACTGGACTGGGGGTGAATGCATGACCCAGTCAGAGCCAGTGAGGCAATCTGTGGCTCCTGCTGAGCTTTCGAGATAAGTGTGCCTTCCCTTCTGCTGGTGTGAACAGCAAAAGTTGTGGACTAGGAGCTGCTGCCAGCCACTTTGCCACCTGAGACTGAAGCCAACAAAGAGAGAGTAGCAGTCCCCGCATTAGAATATGCAAACCATTTAGGCATAAAGCATGGCTGTATTTTTAAATTTCTCTTTCTCTCTTTTTTTTGTTATTATAATTTTTTTTTTCCCCTGCGGAACCAGGGATTGAACTCAGACCCTTGCGCTTGCCAGGGAAGCGCTTATTCCACTGAGCCATCTCCCTGGCCCTTCTCTCTTTTTTTTATTGACATCTCATTCACATACAGGAAAAAAAATGCACAAAATAGATGTTTGGGTCAAAATTATTACTAAGTGAATACACCTTTTACTTTTACCCAGATCAAGAAACACAGCACCTCAGGAGGCTGAGACAGGAGATTCTCCAAGATGGATGCCAGAAATCTGGGCCACACAGTGAAACCTGTCTTTAAAAAACTCAGAAGACAAAGGAAAAAAGAGAAAATAGAACATTATCCCCCCTACTTGAATACTATAACATCTATCCTTTTCATGATTACAGTTTTTGAATTTATATAAATGTGTGTGTTTAGCTTTTGTCACTCAACCGTATTGTAAGCATCTTTGATGCACGTATATTTTTTTTTTGACATCAGTTATTTTTATTCTAAAAAAAAATAAAAACAATGGTACAAAATCTCAAAACAAGATTTTAGGAGTAACAATGGTTAGTACATTGTGTATTGTTACTGTCAAAGTAGTTTCTCATATTACAAGATATAGGCAAGAAATAATAAATAAACAACTTAGGTACAAACCTCTGGTTTTTTTTAAGTCAACATAAAATGGAAATATACTTTTTAAAGTTTCTAATACTAGGAGAAGATCATATACTGTCTTTTAAATAAATTGTAAGTCAAAGATACAGTATAAATCTTAGAACAAAAATTAAGATTAAGCAATATTCAGAAAATTAAATGTTTCCATACAGTTGAACTCAGAAAAAGTTTTCATGATAGCAAAGAAGTACTAAGAGTAAAACATAAGATAAATACTGGAATGTCAAGTAAATGACCAGCACCTCTAACAGTTTGAGGATAGAATATCACACAAAGTTCTAGTGTGTTGTGGACATGCATAATGACCATGACAGTTACTGGTGGCTAGGCGTCACTTGTGGAAATGAGCTACAGCTATTTCCTTGAAATCCACCCTGTAGACTCAGGTGGAATCATGACTCATAGGGTGGAAAAGAAGTCCATTTGTAGGGTGTGCTGGTGAAAATATTCTGCT
>NW_004524654.1:5241134-5254343 GCF_000260255.1 Octodon degus
TTAGAGTTGAACCCTTTGTGTCTCTCTGGGAAGATATTCTGCTTCTGAATCAGCTGGGTGGGTCTTGCCTCTAGCTTCTTTGCAGGGAGTTCTGCTGAAGGGATCCCTGCTGGGCCTGCAGCCTGGGTCGAATGAGCATCCGTGGGCCCTGGGTCATCTCACTCACTCGCCTGGCCTGCGTTCCTGGTCTATTCAGGATCCCATGGCCCCCGGGTCATCTCACTCACTTGCTGGGCCTGCGCTCTGGGTCTGTTCAGGATCCCGTGGCCCAGGTTGTCTCACTCACTCTCTGGGCCTGCACTCTGGGTCTGTTCCCACGTATATTTCTATTGACTATATTCCTAAATAGAGAATTGATGTGTTTGTGTGTTCAGCTTTAGAAGATATTGCCAAATTACTTTCCAATAGGATTGAACCAATTTAGTCTTTTGCCTTAATATATACATGTTGCTCAATTTCCAAGGCATCATTTAGCTTTATCAGTGTTTTAAGTGTAGACATGAAATATATTATTATTTTTTTCTTTCTTTCTTGTGGTTTACTTCTTTTGGTGGTGGTGAGAGTGGGGATTGAACCCAGGGATCCTGAGCTACAGCTAAAGCCTTTCCCTTTCTTTGCTTCTCTTCTGTTTTATTTTCCTTGAGACAGGGTCTCACTGAATTGCTGAGGCCTGCTTCAAACTTCCTTTCCTCCTGCATCAGCCTCCCGAGTAGCTGGGATTATAGGTCTGTGTCACTGAGCATCTGGATCAAATTTTTATCTTTTAAAAAATGCTAGATAGAAGCCCTTTTTACTGGTGTATGTTACAAATTCCTTTTCCCATTCTTTGGCTCACCTTTTCATTCTCTTAATGTTTCCATAGAATGAATTTTAATGTACTCACATTTACCCCAAACTCCCTTATGGTGTTCTTTTTGTGTGCTGGAGTAAAATGTTTTCTGTTACGGTCCATTCTCTTTAACATTTAGAGCTACAATCCACATGGAATTAATGTTTTGTGTAGAGTATGTTTTTTTCTGTGTGGCTATCCATTGACTGAGTATTTATTTGAAAAGAAGTTCCTTTCTTACTGCTTTGCATGTCACATTTTTCATAAGTCAAGAATTTATTCCAGGAAGATAAGTCAGTGACTTAAGTGCCTGCCTGGCAAGTGCAAGGTCCTAAGTTTGATCCCTAGTCAAAAAAAAAAAAAAAAAAAAAAAAAAAAGAATTTATGTATTCATGGTATGTTTCAGGACCTCTATTGTCTTTGATCCATCTATTGTCTATCTTCATATTAAAAACCTTACTATAGGGCTGGTGAGATGGCTCAGTGGTCTAAAGCACCTACTTAGAACAAACATAGCAAAGCACAGGGACCACGGTTCAATCCCCCAGCACCACATGCCAGCCAGCCCCACCCCCTGGTGGGCTGAGCTGGCCACACACACACACACACACACAAATAAATAAAAATTAAAAATAACTTACTATACTAATATGACACTGCATTTTAAGTTGTTTGTTTGTACAGTGTCTCACTACGTAATTCAGGGTGGCCTTGAACTTACTGTGTAGCCTAAGCTAGCCTCAAACTTGTAGCCATCTTCCTGCCTCCACCTTCTGAATATTGGAATTACAGGTGGTACTACCATGTTCTGCCACTATATTTTAGTTTTATAGTAAAACTTCATAGACTAAGTCTTCCCATCTTGTCCTTTTTAAGATTGTTTTGGCTATTCTTAGCCCTATTCATTTTATATGTTTTAGAATCAGGTTGCTAATTTCCACAAATAAACCAAATGACAGTTCCTTAAGAGTGCATTGAAGCTGTAGATTAATTTGGAGAAGTGGACATGTTTATAACATTGAAACTTCTAATCCATGAACACGGCATGTTTTCATTTATTCAGATTACCTTCAGGCTTTCTTAATAAAGTTTTATGGTTTTCTTTCACTCTTCATTAAATTTATTCAGTGTTTTTATATTTTTGTGCAGTTTCAAATGACAGCTGTAAGTTTAGATATTTTTTGTTTGTTATTAGTTAATAAAAAATAAATTTTGTGTATTCTCATATATGAGTTTTCTATTGCTGCTATTGTTATAGTTTTCTATAACAAATTTATGAGTCTTTTTTTGGGGGGGTGGTATCAGGAATCAAACTCGGGACCTTGCACTTGCCAGGCAGGTGTTTAAGCCCTGCACTATCTCCCTGGCTCTGCATAATAAATTGTAACAACTTAACATTTTAGAAAACACAAATATATGACCTCACAGCTTCCATGTGTCAGCAGCTGGGGTCCAGGTAGCCTGTATCAGAGAACTACTCTAAGTCTCTCGGGACTGAAATCAAGATCCAATCCAGGGCCTGGTAGGCTGGGGTCCTCTTTCAAGGCCACGGTTATTGTCTTGGTTCAGTGCTTTGTAGGATTGAGGTTCTTCTCCCCATATTATCATCTGGCAGGTATTCTCTGTTCCTGAAGGTCAATTTTCTGTCATATGGCCTTCTCTACAACACAGCACTTTGCTTATTCAAGGCCAATAGGGAAGGGTTCTCCTGCTTCAAAAATAGCTCTCCTAACGCCCCCATGAGAGGATTCATGGTAAGGGCCATTAGGATGGTCTCCCTTTGACTACCTCAAGCTCAACTAATCAGGCTCCTTAAATGTATCTGCAAGATTCCTCCATCTTTGCTGTCTCCCAAAACTTAATCATTGGGGTGAAATCTTATTGTATTCATAAGTCCACCCACAATGAAAGGAACACAATTATGTGGGGTGTGAAAACCAAAGGACTGGAATCTTAGGATACAAATTAGAATTCAGTTCAATACACTTTGTGTCCAGCAACTTCACTGGAGTCATTTTTTAAGTTATAATTACTAGTGCATTTGAATTGTAATGGGTTTGACTATGACATTTCCATACATATATTGTGCTTTGACCATATTTACTCTTCTTTCTGTCTCTATAATAAATTTTAGTAACAGTTATAGAATCATTGGAATTTCTAAAATACACATTGATGCTATTAAATATAATAAGTTTTCTTCCTGATTCTTATATCATTAAATTTTTTTATTTTATTGTATTGACCAAAACTACTAGGACAATGCTGAAAACAAGTATTTAAAATTTTTTTTTAAATCATTTATTTATTGGGGCTGAGGAGATGGCTCAGTGGTCTAAAGCGCCTACTTTGAACAAGCTTAGCAAAGCACATGGACCGCGGTTCAATCCCCCAGCACCACATGCCAGCCAGCCCCACCCCCTGGTGGGCTGAGCTGGCCACACACACACAAATAAATAAATAAAATAAATAAATTTTTAAAAAATCATTTATTTATTTATTTGGTACAGGGTCTCACTAGGCATAGTGATCTGCCTGTCTCAGCCTCCGCAGTGCTAGAAGTACAGGTGTGCACCACCATGCCCAGTTTTGGTGGCTGGCTCAGCACTCCCGGGGTTCCAGGGCCAGCACACCATCAGTTTCAGGGATTGAATCCAGAACCTTGCTCTTGCCATGCAGGCTGAGGTATCTTCCCAGCCCCATGAAAACAAGTATTGATAGAATCTGCTTATTCTTAATTCCATCATATCTCCAGTGCCTAAAGTAAGGAATAAAACATAGTATTTTTCAATACATATTTAAGTGAATCACTGCAAAGTTGAGAGATGGGGAAAGGTTCTTTTCCTGCTTCATCTTTTGTGCTTCTAAATCTCATCCTGTTCTAAATCATCCCCTATAGCAGACCATTCTTTTTCTTCCTTTTTTTGCTGAGATGTTTTTGTCACATTTAATCAAGAGTGTTAAAGAATATTGGATCTCATGTTTCAGAGAATAATACAAACAAATATCTGAGAGAAATCAATCTTTATATTCAATGAAATTCCTTCTTTATTTTAAAGAGAAAAAAAGATAAATATAATAATGAAACAGAAGACTGGGCATGGTGGCATGTGCCTGTTATCCCAGCTGTTGGGAGGCTGAACACAGGTGGATCACTACGAGTCTGATCTATGTAGTGAGACCCTGTAGACCCTTACTAAAATACAAACAAAACAAAACAAAGAAACAGAATTTTAAAACAGGTTAGTAGGACAGTTATAAAAGTTGACATATTGCATATTGTTGTCTTTGTAGTAGTTATTCATAGTAGAAGCTATAGGCGTAACATCTTGTCTATACAAATTAGTGTAAACTTTAATTTTAATGAACTAATAGAAACTAGTTGTATAACTATATTATGTACACATATATTTTTCCTTTTTCTCTTTCTTCCTTTCCCCTTTCCTTATCACATTTTGTCTTTTAAGTTCCTTTTTTTGAAGAGTACTTCTGTTTTTCAAATATTTTCAATATAAAATATCTATTATATTAAGAAAATACTCTGTAGACTTTCCTTCTAACATGCCTTTCATTCCCTTTTCTTTATGATAAAGTTAGAAGCAGTTGACCTGTGCTTAACTGTTCTTTTTTTTTTTTTTTTTTTTTTTAAAGTATTTGGTTGTTACAGGATCTCACTACACCCTTGAACTCACTGTGTAGCACAGGCTGGCCTTGAACTCACTAGGTCTTCCTGTCTCAGCCTCCCTAGTACTAGCATTAGCACACCCAGTTTTGGATTCCCTTTTAACTCTTGGTGGCTCACCTTTTGGTCACCTCTAGTAACTGATTCCTCATGGAGTGGTCCAACCGATCTTTTAAAAAAAAATTTGTGTAATTTTTCCCAATGCCTTCTTATATAGCTTATAATAAAATTCAACCTCCAATATTGGGGCTGGGGATATAGTGCAGCATCTGCTTGGTAAGCGTAAGGTCCAGAGTTCAATCCGTAATGTCCCCCCACTCCACAAAAAAAAAATCCCCCCACTATTGTCTGGTTTTGCCTTGTCTCATTAGATGCTGGCCTTGTTGATAGTTTCTGCTTGTCTCAGAATCTCTTTCCTAGGACTTGTTCCTTTAACTGGATCCCTAGTTACCTTCCCTGACCAATTATTCTTTTTTTTAGTTTAAATGTTGCTTCCTAGAGCAAGAATTTTCCAATCATCTATGTGAAATTGCATTTACCTTTATGAGATTTCATTGCTTCCTCTACCTTTCCATGACATGAATTCCCAATTGTTATCAAACAGCTCCTCTAATTGTTTAATGTCTGTCGTTTCACTTCAAATTGGGAGTTTCATGAGAGCATGAATTGAATCAGTCTTGCTTAGAGTTAGCATATAGGACCCAGAAAGTCCTTGATAAATATTCATTGGATGTCTGGGTGTCTACTTAAGAATGGGAATGTGTGTCGGGGTAAAGGAATATTGGTGTAGGAATACTTTGTCTTATTATAATCAGAGATTGAGAGTCAGATACAGGTTCCACCCTTAAGAGGATATACAGTTTTGACAAAAATTAACTTTATTCTGGGGGCAGGCAGTGAATAATGGAGGTGGTACCTAACATAATGAGGTAAAATATAGGTATTACAGGGAGGTAAAGAGTCACACAGGCAGAGGAGAGAGCAATTTCCCTCTTGCATGCCATTAGCCAGAGAGATATGCTGACCACCTGGAACTAAAGTAGCTCCCACTGGCACAAATCAGTAAGCTGTTTTAATCATAAAGACAAAGCCACTTACACAAGCTTTTTTGTTTGCTCACTGATTTGATATATGGTTGTTGTACAGATTTGTGGGAAAAAACTGTCAGCAGTCTGACTTTCAACTTGGAACAGATACAGAAATACTTAAGCTTTGTAAATGTGTCTTTTGTACTCAGTTAACATTTCTCTTGCTACCACACTAATCTGTAAAGTAAGTCGGGATAAACTTAGAAGAATAGAAATAGGCTTTTGCATATTTATAAAGGATAAACAGACTAAAATAAAGTTACACATTTTCTTAAAAAACTGAATCTTTGCAACCAAGTATAAGAACTGTCATTTGGATTAAAGAACTGGTAAGGAGTACTTAAAATAATAGGATTAATCTACACCATTATGTCCTAAGTTTTAAATACTTTCTGCCAAGTAAAATCCTCCCTACAAGATTTTTTTTTTTTACAAGAAACAGGATGTTTCATATTTTAGTGAAAGTCATAACTTTTCTTTGGGAGCTGGGGAAGGACTCTGATAACTTTTAGATTCAAATAATAAGTACTTCCATTGAATCTAATACTTCACACTACTGTTGTGGCTTGTGTCTAGATATGCCCCCAAGCCTCCTAGGTGGGATTTTTTGAGGTGGCCAGATCTAGAGTGTATGATGGTTGAATCAAGGGTATATGGTTACTAAATTAGTCCACTGATTGGTTTGGCACAGATCTGGATAATGATAATAGGAAGGCCCACCCTGGGTGTAAGTAAAGGACTAGCTTGAATATAAGGGAAAGAAAGAGGGTGGCTGTGGTGGCCTGCTGCTTCACTACTTTGCTGTTTACTGCCTTTCTGCCTTCTGCCTGCCACAAACTATATTTTCTCTGCCATGCACCACCCTGCCTTGGAGCCAGTCAATTCTGAACTGAAACCTCTATAAACTGTGAGCTACAATGAACTGTTCCTCCTTTAGTTTTGGGTGTTGGGCATTTTGTCTCAGCAATGACAAAAGTAACTAAGACACTTACCAAATCATCATTTATTATTATTTTTATCATTTATTCACAGTATAGGACAGAACACTGTACTAAAAGTCCTTAAACCTGGCTTTTGATGGGAAATTGACTTTTACCATTAAAACATTACTTGTCTCACCCCTTGAACCTCGATTTCCTCGCCTGTCAAACAACAGTCCTCTTCTGTTTCAAAAGTCTGAAATTACACTGGACACTGTGGAACAGGCTTGTACAACCAGTATGTAGGAGGCTGAAGTATGAAAACCACAACTAGTTGAGACCAGCCTGGGCTACATAGTTAGTTTAAGACCAGCCTAAACTGCACAGCAAGACTACCTCAAAAACAGAACAAAACAAAACAAAACTAAACTAAACTAAACACAACACCCATCCCCCCCCCCAAGCAAATCATTTTCAGTATTTTCGTTCTTTTGAGTTCATTATTTTTATTTTATACAAAACCTTAAAAGCTAATAAAAGAAAGTATTAAAAGGGGGAAAATATGGTTCTAAATATAAATTTATGGTGAACATGACAGCACATAGCTATAATGCCAGCACTGGGAAGACTGAAGCAGAGAGATCTCCAGACCTTCAAGACCAGCCTGAGCTACACAGTGGCTCAAGGCCAGTCTGAACTACTTAGAAAGACATTGTCTCAAAAACAAAATAAAAACTAAAGTTAGAGTTTTGGAAGTAAAACATCTAAATTGAGATCAAATTCTGATTGAACACTTGTTTTTATTAAAGCTCAGAAGTTCATTACAAAAAAGTTCATAAAAATAAAAGTCATTAGGGCTAGAAAACAGATAGTTTACTGGTAGAATGAAAACCAAAATCATTGGTGGCATAAGAATTAAGTGATGAGCCTGGGGAGATAGCTCAGTAGAATCAACACTTGCCTGACAAGCACAGGGTCCTGAGTTCAATCCCCGGTTCCACACACACAAAAATTAAGTGATCTTTATATTCCATTTAGGTAATGAGGGAAATTGCATTGTAACTGCAGTCCACCGTTGTCTTTTTTTTTTTTTTTCCACCGTTGTCTTAAGCTTTTATTTTAGATTCTGGTTGTGAAGTCTTTTTCTTGGTTTCATCATACTCAGTTATGTCTTATCTGCTTATTTTCCTTACAAAATATTTCTGCACTGCTTGGTTTTTATCACTTTAAAATACTGCATACTGGTGTAAACATTTTTATTCCAATTGCTTAAGAGGTTCTCTCTGAATCATGGCTGGTGGTAAGTTACATACTCAATTTATGTATAAAGGGGTTAGTGTGGAAAAACCTTTTGAGCAATCAAGCATAATTTCTATTTTTCTGGAGGCATGGTTTCTAAATTGTCTATAACTGTCCTAGAAAAAATTTTAATGAAATTTCTTTTCTGGACACTTTTTTTGGGGAGGGGTGACACTAGATTGAACCCAGGACCTTCACACTGAGTGACATCCCTAGCGAACGCTTTTTATTTTTTTACAGTCTTACTAAATCCCTAAATTGCTCAGGCTGGGTTCGAGCTTGTAGTCTTTCTGCCTCAGCCACCCAGAATGCTGGGATTACAGGCATATGCCACAATGACAGTTTAAATTACTTCCTTATTCTATTTAGTGTATGGAAGAAAGTATCTTATATTTATCTTTACTCTGCTTTAATATTTGAAAAAAGTGATTTATGAGATCCCAATTGTCCTTATTTTCATTCATTACTTTAACAAGTTTTTAATAAGTTCTTACTTTACACCAGGCACTATTCTAGGTGTTGGAGGGTAAAGTAGGAAACATAACAGATACAGTGGTTCCTCACCCTTAGGAACCATACATTCATGTGGAACAGACAGACAATAAGTAGGAAAAACACAGTGGGTTAGAGCATGATAAAAATGGAGGAGAAAGATAAAAGAGGGAGGCATATAGAGCATGATGTTGGAATGAAAAATATGAGTGTCAAAGGATGTGTCTCAGTTACTCTTCTGTCATTGCTGGGACAAATATCCAACACTCAAAATGAGGGGAAAAAAGGTTTATTTAGCTCACAGTTACTGGAGGTTTCAGTCCATACTCAGCTAGCTCCAAGGCAGAGTGGCACATGGCAGAGGGCAGCAATTCATGGTGGCGGAAGGCAGCAAAACAGCAAGAGTAAAATGGCAGGAGCACAGCAATAAGGACTACAGAGAGCATGTCTTTCCCCTCTTTTTCTGCCCCACACTGGGTGTAGTATTCACACCCATAATCCCAGCTATATACTCAGACCCATAATCCTGGCCTTGGATCATGAATTAATCACAAACTCCAGAACCATGCCTCAATGATTGCATGAGGCTTTGGGGGTGGGCAGGGACAAATACACACAAACTATAACAGGGTGCTTCACCAAGAAGGTGAAATTCAAAAAATATCTGAAGGAGATAAGGGGACAAGCCATACAGATATCTAAAGGTATTCCAGGTAGACAGAGGGAAGAGGTGTGCAAATAAATACTCTGAGGCTAGAGCATGCCTAGCACATCCCAGGAAGAGTGAAAAGCCTGATGTGACTAGAGAAGAAAGAAATGGAGAAGCAGGAGAGGATGAACTCAGAGAAGTAAGAATGAGGTAAAATCACTGGACCTTGGAAGTTTACCTTTTACTCTAAATGAGACAGGAGCTTCTGAGGGATTTTAAGCAACAAAATGACATGATCCGACTTATGTTTTCATAATTGTCAAGCTGACAATTATGAGGGCAGACTGGTAAATGACAAAGGCAGAAACAGAGAGATGAGCTAGAAGCTAGGAGCCTTTGATATAATCTAGGCAAGAAGAATCATTGCCCTGCATAACTCCAGAAAGTATCATTCACCCTGCAGTTGCGTGAATTGTGTTTTCTGTAATGTGCAGCACAGTATATCCCAGCAGCTGCAGTTAGGCACCTCAGGAAAGATGATTTGGATCAGGGTGAATACAACATGAATGGTACAAAGTGTTTAGTCTAGTTACATATTAAAGGATTTGCTGACACATTACATGTGTTATATGAGAATGATTTCAGTGCTGGGAGTGGTGGTTCACATGTGTAATTAACAGGGAGGTTGAGGCAGGAGGATCACCATAAGACTGAGGTCTGCATGGACTACACAGTGAGTTCAAGGCCAACGGGGACTACATACTGAGACTCTGACTGAAAAAAATGATTTCAAGATCATCCATCAGTTTCACAAATTATTAATATTCATTATGCTAATAAGTACCATTTGCTAAAGGGAAGCAATTCCTATTTGTTTTCAAATTTAACAAGTATTTATTGAAAGTATAATATATAAAATACTTCCCAGATTCTGTAGGAGAATTTCTTAGAATTAGTGAACCCTCAACAATAGAAAATCCTGTCCTAAAAATATTTACAATATTGACAAATTTTAAGATGCAAACACTGGCGCCGGCCTGATAGCTCAGCAGACTAAAGCACCTGCTTAGGCAGATGCAGCAGCCAGGATTTGATCCCTGGCATGCCATACTGGGCCCACCCCCAGGGGAGTGCTGAGATGGTGATTGAGACTGGGCGTGGTGACATGCACCGGAATCCCAAGCACTTGGGAGGCTGAAAACAGGAGAATCACTATGAGTCTGATCTGTGCAACCTGTATACTCTGTCCTAAATACAGACAAAAAAAAAAAAATGCAAGCACCATATAAAGTTATTAAATGTAAAGCAAAAATATAATAATGGGACCAACAAAGTGATCTGGTCCAATTTTTAAACATTTTTCAATTTATCAGGATATGGCCATATCCTTGATTACAGTATTCCTTCTTCAATCTAGTCAACAACGTATTCATCATAGTCTGATGGTAACATATCCTGTGTAATCTGGCACTCAAAGTGTCAGACTAGCTAAACACCACACTTGACTCCTGCTGCAGCATGGAGTGTACAAAAGGCTCATACTTGAAGTAGGATCTACCTGTTTCATGTATTCTTCTGTTGCTGATGTCTCACAGTGTATTTTTGACAGTTTGATTGGGAATTCATAATCTTCCTCTGGTCCCTCATTGCTATTTGTCTAGTTTAAGACTTGCCAATTTTCATACCTTCTGATCATTTATTTTACTTGTGGCCTTTTTGCCTTAGGAAGATTATTGAGATCCGGTAGGGCTCTCATACCTTGTTTTACCTACCTCTTTCATAGCCCTAGCTTGCCACTTCCTATTTTGCTAATGTGGGTTTCACTACTATAGCTTTCCTAAGAGTAAGGATCTAGTGAAGATTATAATAATGATTATGATCATTAACATTTTTAAGTACTATGAGCTATGCTCTAAGCTATGCTACTTTAAGCAAATTTCAAATGCACAGCTAACCTAAGAGGGTACTATCATTTCCATATGGAACTCAGCTTTAAAGAGCCTAAGTAATATGCCTAATGTTATTTAGTTAGAAAGTGGCAGAGCTGAGATGCAAGCAGAGCCCACGATGCATGAGCCATAGCATGTCCTTTTGTAGCTTATGAATATTGCATGTGATTAAGAAGGAAGGAAAAAAGTCAATCCTGGCAACAGTCTTTAAACTTTCAGAGACTCTGTATCTAATAATTATCTTTCTAATGTGGATTTATCACCTCATTAATTTTGCCAAGCCTAAGTTGGAATGACATTGGTAATACTGTCAGTCCTATTTTTCAAGATACTGATATCAGAGTTAGTTTTGAATGGCCTGTTAAACTACTAATTTCATCCTCAAAACAGTTCTATTATTAGCTTCATTTTACATGAGAGAAAAATAAAATGTTTAGTGCAGATGAAGAAATTAAGGGTTAGAGACCAAGATCAAAGTCACATAGCTGTCAAAACTGAGCAGAAAACACAAGGGTTACCACTCTCCAAAACCTGTTATACTAATTGCTCCAAGAAGTGTACAGAATTGAGGAGTAGACTTCCATGGTTCCAACCTCCTTGCGTATAAACACATTCTTTGAGTATGAATGAAACCTGTGACCTGCTTCTGAAACACAGGCTATGGCAAAGATAAAAAGATAGCAGTCTGTCTGACAAATTCATTTAAAGAAGCTAGAGACACTGTCAGAAGAAGTAGCTGTGTTGGGAAGACGCACAGGGAAAGAACCTGCAGTAGCCTCTGGGAGCTAAGGGTAACCTCCAGGAAGCATGAAACCAGAGATTTCAGTTATGCAACTGCAAGGAAATGATTTCTGTCAATAACCTGAGTGACCTTGAAGGAAATTCTTCCTGCTAAAGCTTTCAGATAAGAACATATCCTAAATGATGCTTTGATTACAGACCTTAAACAGAAGACAAGCTAAGCCAGTCATGGCAAACCTTTCAGAGCTTTCAGTTATATAAACACCCTGCTGCAGCACATATGCCATAGCTTCAGCACCACTGGGCTAAGCTATGCCCAGACTTCTAATTCATAGAAACTGTGAAGTAGTAAATGTGTTGTTTTAAATTTCTAACTTAGTGGTGATATGTACATGCTTATAGAAAACTGTCACTGGATAGAGTAGGTCTTTAGCTGCGTTGAAGATGGGAATCAAATATGGGATGGTAATTGAGTTTGTGGACAACCATCATGGTTGTCACCCACTTCTTCAGGGATTTTAAGGGAGGATCCTTGTGCTAGCTTCCAAGATGTAATTTATCAACTGAGGGTTCTAGCTCAATTTATATAGAAGTCATGAACTGGCAAAATACAGATCTTTCAGTGTTAAAACCGTGAGCTTTGAATGCCAGCAGATATGGGCTTTTTTTTTTTTTTAAGTATTGGTGGCCCTCCTTGCTACTTGGAGCCAGTAGTCATCATAGGAACTCTTTTGGTGTCCAAAGATGGAAGCTCTCAGCTATCTTACATTGCTCCCCACTGTCCTTTAGCCTGAGCATGCTTCAGTGTTGCCAGCCCTGGGCCCTGGTGGGTTTTAGAGCCAGAGGCCTTTAGTGTTACTATTTCTTAGTGTATCAGCTCAGCATACTATCCTAGAGACAAAAATCAGGCATAGGCAAAAATCTGCTATCAGAAGAGGATAGCACTTGTGCAATATCAGACTTTGTTTGTTTATGGGTGGGACAGCACCTCTTTGTGGTCCTGAAAGATGAGCACTGTGGAAGGGTGGAATCATCCATAGGCCACAGAATAGTCATCAGGATAAAGTCCAGACTGAACCCTGCTACTGTCAAAGGAAGTATCTCATTGAGTGGCTATGAGTGCCTGATGCAGCTGAGCTGGCTTAAGGCATTTGAGGCAGTCATGTAATAAAAATACCAAGAATTGGGCCCTTCTTTCCTGTTTCAAAACTAAAATACTATACAGTCTTGGTTTTCTCTATGCTTGGATTGCACTAAATTCTTATTAAATGGTAGCTGCTATTATTATGATAATTATAATGGAACTTTGACTATTAGAGTCAAAGAGAATGGCAACAGAGAAACTTAACAGTCAAATACTTTCTTGCAAAATAATCAAGCAGCCAATACGGAAGAGACAAATATAATTATTAAATAATAATCAAAACAATTATTGATTGCGTTGTTGTCAAGTGAGATATTACACAATTCTTGCTGGTGTTTTTTCTTTCTTTTCAAAGTTTTATTGATAAACATATAGCAATGAGACAGTTTCAAATCAAATCGAAAGTACAGTTTCAA
>NW_004524654.1:5256228-5273781 GCF_000260255.1 Octodon degus
ATATGATGTTTTCAGATCCTCTGGGAAAATTCCCAGTAGAGGAATAGCTGGTTTAAAGGGGATTTCCAGACCAACTTTTCTAAGGAGTCTCCATCCTGATTTCCATAACGGTTGCACCCTTACTGGTGCTTATAACTCACACTTAGTTTTAACATCTTACATCATATTGTGTGTCAACTGGAAAGTTTTTCTATATTAAGATAATCCTACATTGAATATTGGGAAACATCAAAGCAATTTCAGGTTAGAGTCATAGTACTATAAATGATGACACTTAAACATTGTACAGTTAAAAAGCAGCTCCAATATGATAGAGAAAATAATTCCAGACACTGGATCAAAAAGTCAAACACTGATGAAATAACTACCAGCATCATATTTTCAATTTATGAGTACATGCTTACCAAGGGCAATTTATACTAACCATAAAATCTAGTTATGAATACTTGTCTATAAACTAGGTTAGAGAACTTGAGGGAATTTCCATTTGATAGACTCAAGTTTGATATTGTGGAAAAAAAGGAGGGGGCTAATACTCATATCTTTATAAATTACAAGAAGTTTTTCCTGGGCTGGTGAGATAGCTCAGCAGTCTAAGTGTCTGCTTAGGCAAGCTTAGGCAGCACAGGGGACTACAGTTTGTTCCCTAATACCACATGCTGTACAAGCCTCATCCCAACGGAGGCTGAGCCAGCCCCCCCAAAAAAATTCCTATTTATTCCTTATACCATCACCTCCTTTCCCCTCTGTATTTATATTGACACATGAATGCCTAGTTTCTTTTCTTTCCTGTGTGCGTGTGGTATTGGAGACTGAACCCAGGCAGGGCCTTTGCACTGAGCTACATCCTAGCTCCTTTTCTTATTTTTTATTTTCAGATGGGGTTTACCAAATCCTAAGTTGCCCAGCCTCAGCTCAAACTCACAATCCTGTCTCAGCTTCCTAGATTGCTGGAATTATAGGCATGCACCACCACACCTAGCTGTGAATATATAGTAAATATGCCAAGACCACTTAATATGGTAGTTAACTATTTTCTTGATATTTGCTCTTTTTGAGGTCAATGACAGAATCTTCTATCAAGTTTTCTTAATTTTCTGTCATCTATGATTTCTGGAAATGAGAATTAATAATATATCTATACACATTTATTTCTAATTCGACATATAATATTTAAATAAATCAGAATGATTCAAGAGATAACAAATGAACCTAGTTATGAAATTTTTTGGTCTTTAAACAAGATGGTTTAATTTCTTTCTCTCTCATTTTCAAACTTGATCAGCATTTACTTTTTTCTTTAGATTTAAGATTATGAATTGTTCTGTGGAAAGGGAAAAGTAAGCACTGCGCTGTCCCTGAAAGAACTGAGCATAATACTTAGTGTATATTTTCTTCTTATGGTATGTTATCAACAGGTGGAAAATGACAAAGCAAACCTGTTTGTCTTGCTCTAGTTACCTGGAGACACCCAATGGCTACAAATTAACCCATATGCAAACTAGAACAAATTGGAATCTTTTCTGGAACAAGGTGGAGTATTTTTTAAAAGGCCAAAGCCACCACTGAGGCAGACTTTGAATGGTTGTTCACTTCCTGATGTAGGTTCAAAATATAAGACACTACTAAATCCATTTCTTAGTATAATGTATGAACGGATTCTAGTCATAAAGCGAAATTCCTTTCTCTTTGGCCTTAGATAAAATTTGGTTAATCCTTTTACCGTTATAAATTTGTTTAAAATTCTTAAGAAATTTATTTGACAATTGTATAAATTTATGGGATATAATGCACTGTTCATATATATATATATATATATATAGAGAGAGAGAGAGAGAGAGAGAAAGAGAGAGAGAGAGAGTGTGTGGTGTGATTAAATCAAATCAATTAACATGTCCACCACTTCAACTATTTTTTTAAAGGTTTTTTTTTTAATAGAGTCTGTAGGGTCTCACTACGTATATCAGACTCCTAGTGATGCGCCTGTGTTCAGCCTCCCAAGAGCTGGGATTACAGGCATGCACCACCGTGCCCAGTCTCATTTACCATCTCAGCGTGGCATGGGGGTGGTGCCCCACGGCATGCCTAGATCAAACCCGGGGCCCTGTGCTCTGCCTAAGCAGATGCTTTAGTCCGCTGAGCTATCTGGCCAGCCCTCACCTATTTTTTTTTTTAATGATGAGAATAAGATCTACCCTTTCAGCAATTTTATACATTATTATTTTTTTATTTTATTTTTATTTGTGTGTGTGTGTGTGTGTGTGTGTGTGTGTGTAGCCAGCTCAGCCCACCAGGGGGCGGTGCTGGCTGGCATGTGGTGCTGGGGGATTGAACCGTGGTCCCCGTGCTTTACCAAGCTTGTTCTAAGTAGGTGCTTTAGACCACTGAGCCATCTCACCAGCCCCACATTATTATTAATTATAGTAACTATAATTACTATTCTGTGCAGCAGATCACTAGAATTTATTCCTTCTTATCTAACTTAAAGAGTGTCTTTGAGTCTCTCCCTGTTTGTTATCTCCTATTTCCTACCCTCTGGTAACTATCATTCCAGTCCACTTCTGTGTAAACGCATTTGATTTTATAAAATATCAGGGATGTAAGAAGATATCTTTTTTTTTTTTTTAATTTGGTTTGTTGCCTTATTTATTTATTTTGGCAGAACTGGGGATTGAACTCAGGCCCTTGTGCTTGCCAGGGAAGCGCTTTTTCTACTGAGCTATCTCCTCGGCCCTGTCATATTTATTTGAGGGATCTTGTTCAATATTAGGCAAGCTCTTTACCACTGAGCTACACCCTCTGAACTCTTAATTTTAATTTTATTTATTTAATTTTAAATTTAATTTCAGACCTTTTTATTGTGAGATGGGTTTTACTAAATTGTTCAAGCTGGCCACATATTTGGACTACTCCTGTCTTGATTTATATAGTAGCTGGAACAACAGGTGCTTATAATCAGGGCTGGCTTCTTTCTTGTCTTAAATTTATTTCATATTTGGAATTTTTATAAACTGTAGAGAACTGTACTTAAAAATATAATGAATTGAGGCTGGGATATAGCTCAGCAGCATAAACACCTGCCTGGCAAGCACAAGGTCCTGGGTTTGATCCTTGGTTTAAAAAACAAAAACAAAACAATATGTATTACTTCTATTTTTGCTTTTTTCTTCTTTGTCTTTTCCTTCCTAATTCTATCTCTTTGTTGGATAAATTCTTTCAGAAAGAAAAATGTTTGCAGTTTTTCAAAGTGACTGAAAGTAAAACTTACATCAATATTTTCCCCAGTGTCCAACTGTGAGACTTATTTTCATTTTTGATTTGTTAAAACATTGAATACCTTATAAATGCTTCAAATTCATTTTTAGCAAACACAAATGGAATAAAACTTTCCTAAAACTGGGACACAAGCATTCAAATGAGAACCTTTGAAAAAAAATCTAAGACATTGCTTTCTTATGAATTGTATTTTATTAGTGTTAAGGTTGCAACTCTCTGGAACCGGGCTGAATTGGAATATTGTTAAGAATATTAACAATAAACACACATACTTCAATAATCTCATTCTTCACTTAGCAGGAATAACTGATTTCAGCGTCAGGGAAGGGTGATAGGTGCCAGGACGAAGGCCTGGAACTTGGGGAGAAGACTCCACAAGGTTTCAGCGGACAATTCAGAGCCCAGCGTGGTGTCCTTGGGGTGGGTGGGGGTGACCTTTCCACCTTTGATGCGCTTTAATTGGGAAACCAAACGGCGGCGTTACTGTGAGGGGGTGAAAGGAGAGGGGCAATCCTGTGGCAATGTCTGCTTTAAAAGGTGTTGGGTTGACTTAGGGATGTCTGGGGTTGCTGGCGCGCGGGGTAGGAGAGGGCTTCCCAGAAGAATCGCGTCCCGCACGCGTGAGGCGGAGGACTGCACCTGGAGCTCCCGGGGACAACCGGGGTGGGGGAGGGTCTTGCGGCCGGGGCGCGCAGGGACGAGTTCTTTGTCCGCAGCACTCGCGCAGGAGGCGCGGGGGAACCGCGCTGGGTGCTCCCCGGCCCGCGGGAAGCCGGGCTGCGCCTGCCGCCCCGCCCGGGCCCGGGCCGCGGCCCTCCCGCCCCGAAGGCGCCGCGCGGTGGATTGTGGGCCGGGGGCTGTGGCGGCCTCGCGGCAGCCTCGGCGCCGTCTCCCCAGACGCAGCCCGGGCCTGGCCAGCGGGGTGAGGGAGGCAGTGGAGTAGGCAGCAGAAACGCGAGGGACAGTGGTCGCGGCGCGGCGGCGGCGGCTCCCCTGGAGGCTGGGGATGTGGGAGAGGCGGTGGCAGCAGCGGCGGAGGCGGCGCTGCGGACCCGGGGGAAACTGCTGGCTGACAGGACACCCGGGAGAGACGTGAGGGAGCCGCCGCTGCCGCCTCTCACCGCGGAGCGGAGCGGGGCTCCGGACGGCGGCTCTGCGCTCCCCTGGCCGACGGGCCGCCGGCGCGGGGCAGAGGCGGGAAGCCGGGCTCGGGCCGGCCCGGCTTGGGGCGGCGGTGGCCGCGGAGCAGCAGGCTCGGCGCGACGCGGAGGCTGGAGGCGGCGGCGATGCACTAGGCCTCGCTCTGGGGCGGCTGCCCGGACCCGCAGGTAGGTGTCGGCCGGCCGGAGCGGCAGCCCCTGTGCGCGGCCCCCTCAGCCGGGCCTCCAGCGGCGGAGACCGAGACCCCACCCCTGGGTCCCCTCCTCGACCTCCGGCGCACGGAGTGTCGGTCTGCAGCGACGGTCCCGAAGCTCCGGTTCCTCTCTCGGTCGCTCCTCTTCCTTGTCACTCTCCCTCTGATGTCGCGGCGGGCAGCTGTTCTCCCCACTGCCCGTCAGCTGCCGCTGACACCACTCCAGCCCTTCTTGCCGCCTGGGCGATTCCAGCTTGGGAACTTCCATCACTCCTCAGGGACCGCGACCCTAAACTTTCCCTCTTTTCTTGCAGCCGGGCCTTTACCCCTCTTGGAACCTACAGGAATAATTAACCCGTGTGTGTAACCCAAAAATAACTCGGTCTTTTGCAATTTACTTCGCAATAATTTTTCAATGAGTATTTTCTTCAGCTGTGCTTCCTTCTATCTCCGCTTAGCTCTAAAGGCAAGGCCATCCTTGCCCTCTGGTCGTTCTTGGAGAACTTTTTCCTGACGTTATAATTAGCCCATTGGTTTATCCATGTTAAATTTAGGATGGTAATTTTTAGAATTTTAGCTGTCCGAAGTTGTAAAAAAATATGTATTTTTAAAATTCCCCTTTAACCAGCTTTATGTTTTCATCTGCATAGAGCCTCCTCTTTCAAAAGATTAAGTTGGTGGGAGTGTTTTAATTGGCTTTTTTTCTGATTTGTCAAAACCTGGACAGCCTTAACAATCAATATTTACTGGGGAAGTGATATCATAGTGAATTATTTGTGGTTTAGAGAAATATATTATTATGATAACTTAAGGTGCAGATTTTGATGTACATTCACTTTTATAAGTCTGATAGGGAGTTCTAATTGGTAAAGTATGATTTCTAAGTAGTTGTGATGGAACAGATGGAATGTTTGACTTTATTTGTATAGCACAGTTTGATTTCCTAGAAAGGAGTATTGATGGTTTATGGTGATCGACATTATTAATGATGGTTTGGGTAAAATGGTCAAGATGTGAAATTGTTAGTTGTGGTTTTGGAGATGTTTGCAACCGTGTAATTTGGCTATTTTAAATTTATGTTCTGTTTATTATATGACTACAGTGTCAGTGTCTTAATTAAACTAAGGACTTCATATTTTTTATTGATATTCATATATTGTTTTTGGGGAGATATTGTTGCTATAGCATTTGGCTTTCTGAAGTGGTTTTCAAAAGTATGACTGGTAACATTATCCAAAGTTATGATTAAATTTACATGTTGGTTTTCTGGAAAGGTGAATATTTCTTTCTGGATAAGGTAATTAAGTTTTTAATGTCAAAATTCAATCAAATCTTGTATAACCCCTGAAGTGGCAAACTGCAGAGCTTGTCCCTAATCACACACAATGCTATCAATAATGTTGATTAAAATTCTGTTTTCCTGTGTTAACTTTTAAAAACTAGCTTTATTGAGTTGGGTTTTTTTTTTCTTTTTGGTGGAACCAGGGATTGAACTCAGGCCCTTGCACTTGCCAGGCAAGCACTTATTTCACTGAGCCATCTCCCGGGCCCCTATTGAGTTATAATTAATATATCATAAAGTATACCCACTTAAAAATACAATTCATTGGTTTTTAGTATGTTTACTAAGTTGTCTGACCATCGCCATCTAATTTTAAAACATTTTGTTGTCCTCACCAAAAAAGAAGCCCTTGAAGCCATTAGCAGTTACTCCTCATTCTCTCTCACACATCCCCATTTCTAGGTATCCACTAATCTACTTTTTGTCTCAATATTTTCCTAATATGGGCCTCATATAAAAGGCCTTTCAAAGTTTCTTGAAAAATTAGTCTTTTAACATTTACATGTTGAAAATATTTTATTTGTATCAGGGAGTAACTGATCATTGGTATTAAAAGATATATTGTAAATAACTGGAATACTATTCCATTGTGTCAGTATAAATACAAAATTCAAAGACAGCAGAAAGGTTGTCTGAATGGCATCAGTGACCTCAAGAAGTAGTTTGGTCAGCTGGGGTCAGTAAGTAAAAGTGGGAAGAGTATTTTTATTATTAAATATCAGAATATCAAGTTGTAGTAAAGTTAAAGTTCATCAGCTTATTCCTGAGTGGCTTACAAATTGTAGGAACCAGATGAACAAATCTGAAAGCTAGATATAAGCTTTAACCTCCAGGATACACAGGTTAAGAACCAGTGTGGCATGTGAAACAAGAAGTGGGGGATTTGAGGAGTGCTGGGGTTTGTATGTTTGGATTGTTTGTGTTCTTCTATATATGTATATATAGGTATGATTGAAATACATAGTGCATGTTTAAACATTTATTACAATAAAGGGCACTAATTAATTATTGTCATTAATTCCCCTTGCCGTGCTCCCCCAAGTCCTTCCTGGTCAAACACACTTATTCCATCATGTTTGCCATTTTCTAAAGCAGTTCTGGAAGTCTTTTCTCATGAATATGTTTGCAAGGTTCAATCAAAAATAATGGTTGAGTCCTCAAATAGTGAATGATCCTGACAGGTAACATCCAACAGAAAGGCATACTGGTAAAATGGTACAGTGTGCTTTCATTTACCTTATTCACTGGATCTGGCAGCTTGGGACTTCTGGCTTTTTCCCAAAGTCAGAATGATCAGGAAAGGTAACATTTGAATTTAGAACATCCAGGCAGCCATGACAGTGCAATTAAGTACTCACTAATGAGGACTTCCAGAACTGCTTCCCAGAGTGGCAAGAATAGTAAAGATAAACTTGAGGCATTCATAGGTAAATGGATGTAACTTGAGAACATAATGTTAAGTGAACTAAGTTAGATGCACAAGCTTCAATATTGCATAGTTTCTCTTATATAATATGTATAAATTATACACACACACACACACACACACACACGAGCAAAATAAAAGATAAATAGAAGTAGGAAGAAGACTTCAAATAATCCCCTAGATCGTTTATTCCACTTTCTCAAAGCATTTAGTGTATATGTTAATTCACTTTATAAATAAAGTGTTTTTCTTAGTTCATTGAAAAAAATTTTGTGCGGTTATCTTTTTTCGTAGAAATTTGTTCTATGTCTTGTACTCTGAATAACTACTGTCATGATAATGATATACAATATATTGACTTGTTATTCTCATTTTGTCATGAAATTTGTTTTATTTTCACATAAAGTTAAAAAAATGGCAAGAATGATGGGATAAATGTGTTTGAAGGGAAGGAGAATATTTTGAGGGGGCTAAGTCTTACTGTAATAATTTTTTAAATTTTAAAACGTTCACTATTTTCTTGGTAACTCCTCATAGGTGGCCTTTTGCTAGCAGAGCTGCGAAAGAACTGAACATTTCTTTCCCACTTTGAGGATAAATAGGTGACTAAAAGTATGCGTGTTATAAAGTTTTCTAAAAGGTGCTTTAACCTAAAATATGACAACCATAAAGATATCTATCTTGTACTATTACCATTATATTTTTAAATGTCTAAATTTTAGAAACAAACTTATAATTAACAAGACTGGACTTTTTTTCAAAGATTCAGGACCCTAACATCTAAAACAATGGTTTTCCATGAATGATTTTGCTCTCCCAAGGACCTTCGACACAGTGTCTGGGGATGTTTTTGGTTATCACAACTAAATGGGGCGTGCTATTGGCATCTATTCAGTGATGATGGGAAATATCGTACGATGTACAAGACATACCCTACCCGTACACAAAGGAGAAGTATCTGACTAAAAATGTCAGTAGTACTATTATAAATCTGTGGTTTGTATGATTCTGGTAAGGGTCTGAACTTCTGTTCTTGGTCCCTAATGGGAGAAAAATACTTAGTAAGCACTGTTTGGTAGGGTTAGAGTAATACTAAATCCTCTGTTTACTCTTCTTTGACAGGTCAAGGCAGTTGAGAAAGTAAAAAGAAATCTGTGACATACTATGTAGCTATTGTTTAGTCTTCAAATCTGCAGAACAATATCTTTTTAATTTTAATCTTTTGGGTGGTGGGGATTAACTCCAGGGCCTCACAAATGCTTGACAAGTACTTTACCATTGAGCTATATCCTGTTGCCACCTTTTCCCCTTGAAATGGCTTTATGTAAAGCCATTTTAATATTATGTTTTGATTTGTGGTTATTGTTGCATAGTTTTTTGAAATTAGAAATAAACGTGATAGTGATAGTATCTAATTTAACTAGAAGGTTTTTTTTTTCTTTCTTTCTTTCATGGAAGCTTCAACTGCTAAGAAAGAAGCAAACTATATTTTAATTAATGGTGTGTGCATATGTATGTATGTATGTTGTGAGTGTCCAGAAAAATTCAAAGTTTATACATTATCTTTTTTTCTTCTGTAGGCATCACATTGACTTAATGTTTTTCAGGCTTAATTCAGTGATTAAAGATGATTTGACAGTGGGGGGTTACTTTCATATAATCCGAGAGAGGTTATTCATATAATCTTAGATTATTCAATTTTTCTGACTTCATTTTCTCATGTACAAAATAATACTGATAATTCCTGTATTGTAAGGTTATTGTAAGAATTAAGTAAATATGTATTAAGATACTGGATCAACACTATACTAAATAATAGTTATTTTCACAAGAATCTAGTTAGGGATATAGATATTGTCAAAGGCAGGAGGATAGAAATGACAAAATGAAGAATTGTGAGTGATGAAAGCCTCTAGAGAATAGAAAAATTCTAAATATCTGTTTCCATCTATCACACATTACTAAAAATTTTAGTATGTCACTATAATGTGAAAGGTTCTTTTTTTTTCTAGGTAGAATATAATAGTGATTTTATTTTATTTTTTTCCACAATTTTATTTATTTATTTTTTAAAATTTTTATTTATTTATGTGTGTGTGTGTGTGTGTGTGTGTGGCCAGCTCAGCCCACCAGGGGGCGGGGCTGGCTGGTATGTGGTGCTGGGGGATTGAACCGCGGTCCCTGTGCTTTGCTAAGCTTGTTCCAAGTAGGTGCTTTAGACCACTGAGCCATCTCACCAGCCCTTCCATAATTTTATTGAGAAACAAATAGCAGTGAGACAGTTTCAAACCAACTTGGTAGGACAGTTTCAATAATTAACACATTGCATACATTCTTCCTAGTGGTTAATTACTGTACAAGATGCGGACATGATATCCTATTTACGAACACTGTTAGAACAAATCCCTCTATTCATTAAGAGAATGTAACTGTATATCTATCCTAACCATTCGGTCTTGCTTTATCTTGGTCTTAACCATCCAGCAGAAAAGTATAAAAACGAAGTATAAGAAGTAAAGCCATGCTGTTATGTTGAGCTGTAAGGCGCTCAGGTCAACAGTTTCTGACATTGCCAGTGAAGCGGAAGACCCAATACTATTATGGACTACTGGACTCTTTTAGAATATTTTGCTGAGTTAACACACCTATAATATTCAAATAACAGAACTAAACAAAAAAAGGGGATACAGATGAATGTCCATTTTGTGTCTGTGTATTCGAAAGGTTCTTAATAAAAGTGCAAAATAACTTCTTTAGCACTTGAGGTTATTACTATTATAATGGTGAAATTCAGTTATCTAGAAAAGGTTACCTAGTTGGTCATGGTAGTGCACACCTGTTATCTCAGTACTCGGGTGGCTGAGACAGGCAGATCATTGCAAGTTCAAGACTAGCCTGGACTACAACAGGAGCTCAAGACCAGCCTGCACTGTATAGCCACACCGCATTTCAAAAAGACAAAAAGAAGAAAAAAAAAGTGACTTGTTTTTCAAAATATGCTACTTGAGAAAACATGAAAATATATACTGTTGGTATTGTTTTTGGGAAGTGATTTACTTCCACAAAAAGTTTTAAGACTTTTCTAAATGAAGCTAATTCCTTTTCACTTAGAAGGTATGACTTTCTTTGTATTGAAAGGTTTTTCTACCAGTGGTAATTGTTCTTTATGGGAGGATTTAACTAAAGAAATAGGGGTTTGTTTTCTTTCTTTCTTTTTCTTCTGTATTTAGGACAGGGTGTACAGGGTCTCACTGCATAGATCAGACTCTATGCAGTGATCCTTCTGTTTACACCCTCCAAAGTGCTGGGATTACAGGTGTGGGCCACCACGCCCAGTCTCAATCACTGTCTCAGTGCACCCCCGGGGGTGGGGCTGGCATGACAGGCCTGGTGGAACTCTCAGCCCCTGTGTCTGCCTAAATAGAAGCTTTCATCCTGCTGAGCTATTTGGCCAGCCCCTGAGGTTTTCTTATTGGTGTTGTCTTGAGACAGAGTCCCAGCCTAAATTTGTATTCCATCCTGGCCTACTCATGGTATATTCTGCTTCAGCCCAGAGGGCTGGGATTACAGGCCATGCCAACATTTCTGGCTTAAAATATTGGTTTTAAACGTAGCTATAATTTGTAAAACTCGTTATCTTTTTCTAGGTTTGTTTCTTTTTCTATTATTTTCAGCATTTTAAAATGCAAAAAGAGTTATTTTGATTTTTTTGTATATCCAGTTGTCCACAGTTTACAATTTAGCATTTAGAGTCCAGTTAATTAGAATACATGAATGGGGGAGAAGATCTGATTCTCACAATTTTCCTCACAACTGGTCGATTTTCCTTCATGATCGTTAGAATAGAGGTAGATAGAACTCTAGTTATTTAGTAAGGTTTGTTCCATAGTGTAACTGAAGGGTAGAATATTAGAAGACAATATTCAGAATAAGTCTTGTAATATTGGTAGGTATTTTTCTTACTGCAACAGATTAAAAAAACAATTTTAGACAATGGAGGGAAGTTTGTATAGCAAAAGTTCTATAGATTTGGAGAATTTTATATTTGAATAGCTGATATTTTGACAAAAAGGACATTCTAGGACTGGTGTATGACTATTGTGATATACATGTTTTTCTTCAATAGAGTGAATTAACTAAAATTTGGAAGTTATAATAATTAAGTTAAGAAAATTCATGCACTGGTTATTTTTAATGACTTTTTGCAGTTTGGTTAAACTGGGCAGATTGTGCCCAGATAGCAGGATTCTAAGACGAAGTTTTTTTATTCTTGTCGGGCGTAGCTTAGTCAGATGTGAACTTTAAAAATGTTGATTCTGAAGCAAAGTGATTTTAGTCCTAAGAAGGACTTTTGGTAGGAGACTGTCACAGTAGTCTAATTGTCACTTACAGCTCTGAACTATAGCAGTGGCAGTTGGAATGAACAGTAAGAGAAAGATCTGAGATGTATTTAGAGGTAAATTCCTTAGGATGTTCCAACTTGATACATTAATTAAAGATAGTTGGAGAAGTGAGGGAGTCAGATTGGCTGTAGGATTGCTACTTTTGGTAAGTACATATGGTGTTGCCATTAGCTGAGCTAGAGAAGGAATAAAATTTGGGCAGGTGGCAGAGGTGATTTAGATGGCAGATGATTATAAGTTTGGATGTACATATTGAATTGTAAGTATCAGTAAAACATAAAGGTGAAAATATTCAGTAAACAGTTAGAAATTTGAATGTGGGACACTTAAAAGAAGTTTCTACTGAAGAAAGTTTTTCTCTGCTCCATACTGAGGATTGAACATGGAGTTTCACATGCTAGGCAAATGCTTTGCCACTGAGCTACATCCCTAGCTTTTTTTATTTTGAGACAGAAACTTGCTAGATTACTCAGATTGACCTCCAGTATGACCCTCTTGCCCCTTCTTCCCAAGTAGCTGGGAATATAGGCAGCCATCACCATGCCTAGCTAAGATCTAAAATCTTTCCAGATTTTCTTCTCCTATACCATTAGAATTCAATTTTAGTGTCACCTCACCTAGGTTATTTTGTTTCCAAACTGGTCTCTTGATTTAGTCTCCTTCAATACACATTTGATTGTGTCATTCTTTTTTAAATTATTTTTGATTTTTTGTCATGATGCAATCTAGTTTCCTTAATCCTTTAATAAATTTATGAGTTCCTTTAAATACTTTTAAGTTCTTACCTCTCTTTAATAACTTCACAATTTCTCACTTTCCTCCAAATGTATAATTTCCTCAGGCATATTGAATTACTTGTGATTTCTGGCAGTAGGCTGTTTCCTCCCTCTAAGTCTTTGTATATGCTGTTTCCCATTCCTAGAATTTTCTTCTTATCATCCCTTCCCTCCATTGATCTGTTCATTTCTTAATCTTGAACTCTTGGCAAGCCTGCATTGACTTTTAATTATTTATTTTAAGATGTGTTAAACCCATAAACAAGTCAAAAGAATAATACAGCGAGCACACACATTCTACTTTATTGTTTGTTTGGGGGCTAGAGTAACAATCTTAGAGATGTTTACCATTTCTTTAATATGTAATGTTTTTATTTTATTTTTCTTTAGAGCTATGGATTTGACTTGGCCTCATGTAAATATTTTTATTCTTGAACCATTTGGGTTTTGACAATACATGTTCTAACTTTTGTGCTATATTTTTCCTACAGTATTTCTCTTTCTGTTTCTCTCCCTCCTTTTCCTTTCTTACTTTCCTTTCCTGAGCATCTTGTTTATTTGTATACTTATTTTTAAGTGTATCAGTCAGGTTTTTGTTGTTGTGACCAAATACCCAAGAAAGTCAATTTAGAGGAGAAAAGGCTTATTCTTACTCATAGTTTCAGAGGTTTTAATCCTTGCTTTGAGGCAGAAACATCATGACAGAAGGGCATAGCAGAAGAAAGCTAACTTTACTAGAGACAGAGAGCCAGAGGAAAGAACTATCCTTCAAAGGCTACTCTTCCTGTGATCTACTTCCTCCAATAAGATGCTGCTTCCTAGTGTAAAAGCATATAGATTGATGACCTCATCAATGATGAGGTTAGCACCCCATGATCTAGTCATACCTTTCAAAAGTCCCACCTCTGAATGCATTAGTCTTTGGGGAAAACTTTTTTTCTTTTTCTTTTTCTTTCTCTTTCTTTTTTTTTTGGTGGAACCGGGGATTGAACTCAGGCCCTTGCACTTGCCAGGCAAGTGCTTATTCTACTGAGCCATCTCCCCAGTCCCTGGGGGAACCTTTTTTTAAAAGACAGGGTCTTGCTATGTAGCCTGTGCTTGCCTTGAATTCACTATATTGCTCCAGCTAGCCTTGAATTTGAGGCAGTTCTCCTTCAGCTTCCCAAGTATTGGAATTACAGTGTGTGCCACCATGTCCAACTTGGGGAACATTTTTGATCTAAACCATAATAGCCACTGAGTACTTTATTATTTGAAGACCTTTCTCTTTAGGGACGTAGATATAAAATATATTTAGTCAATAAGAAAGATTGTTAACACTAGACTTTTTTTTTTTTTTTTTTGTATTTTAGGACAGGTTCTACAAGGTCTCACTATGTAAATTGGACTCGTGATCCACAACACGAGTTTCAATTTTGAAAAGAAGGTGGGAATAATCTTAAGCAATGGATAAATCCAATTGTCATTTTTGATATTAGGAGTGTATTAATATACGATTTCTATAGCAGTTATTTTCAAAATAGATTATATAGATTTTACTATAACTATTTAATAAGCATTTTAATTAATATCCAGTGGTTTATGAGATGTATTTATTCTCCAGTAACTTTGAATGAGTGATTTTTAAGGGCCAGCTCAGCAGATTAAATAGCTCAGCAGATTAAAGCACCTATAAGCAGGTACAGGGACTGGGGGTTCAATCTCCGGGGCTTCCATGCTGGCCCTACCCCCAGGGCACGCTGAGATGGCAATTGAGACTGGGTGTGGTGGCATGGGCCTGTAATCCCAGCTCTTGGGAGGGTGTAAACAAGCGGATCACTCTGAGTCTGATCTAGTAGTGAGACCCTGAACACCCTGTAGACCTTTCCCTAAATTACAAAAAAAAAAAAAAAAAAAAGAGTGATTTTAGGATTTACTTGTTATTCTTTGACCTAAACACACAGAATGCAATACGAGTATTCTAATCTGGTTTGTTTGATTGACAAACATTTTACTAGTAATATAGTTATGTTAGTAGCTTAAAGAAATAAAGCATTCAAATTTTCTTTAGTTTTCACTGAAAGCTTTACATGCTAGATAGATTAGGCCTGTGGTTTTGAATTCATTTTGATAGCTGCTATAAGTCTTCAGTGATTGCTGGAAAAAAGACGTTATTTTCATTGATTAACATGTAGATTTTAAAATTACGTTATTAATGAAGATGTTTGTAATATTTATTTCTGATAAGAAAGTCATATGAATATCACTTGTTTTATAAGTCGTTTAAAATTTAATGTCACAAATACTTAAAATTTTTATCCTTCTAACCAATATTGTTGTTATTTTTCTTTATCATCACTTATTCAAAAGTTATAAATAAGCAACTTTGGAAAGCCCACGCATACCAAGTTTCTGTCAAGTTTCAGTATTTTATATGTAAATGTCAGATAAGGTTGTAAGGGAGAATGTATAATGAGATTACTACAACTTCTTTCTTATTTTCTTGGTGCCTTTAGCTTCTTCAGTACATCTTTAATGCTCAAGATGAGTATAGAAGTACCTATTTATATGGCAGACTTAATTTGTATGTATTTTTTGACTAGTACAAAGGATTATTTAACAAAAAATTTAATATGAAAATGTATATGACCCAGTTTTCAGTTACAGTGAAGCTAGTGCTTTGGAGAGAGGCGTGAATTTCTCTGCTAAGCAGTCAGTCATTATTTAAACATTCCAAAGCTTACAACATGATGATACTATTTCCTTATATTATCACCATTCCGACATTGTTCTGTTACCACTAATTGCCATCTTCACATATTTACTTATCACAAAATTAATAAAGGGATCAAATCCTTCTAATATTCCTTGAACATGTCCACCACCATTTATTTTCAATGATAACTTTTTGTCCATAAATTTCTCAGCTTGGGAAGATTGTCTAATCATCAGGCTCAGAGCTCTGTTGAAAGGAAATCTAGGTATTTCTTAAAATCCCAGATCATTACACTTAAATTTTAATTTTATTATTGAGATCATTATGATCAACAATGTATATATTGAACAGTCTTTAAAAAATCTTTTAGAAAATGATCATTTCAATAGATGTAGCAAAAGCCTTTGACAAGATTGAACATCTATTCATGATAAAAAAAAACAGAAAAAAGTTATAAAACGACATTATCTCAATCTCATAAAAAAATATTTATGACAAATGTACTGCCAACATAATATTACATTGGGCAAAAACTAGAAGGTTTTTCTTTAAAATGAGAAACAAGACAAGATTATCGCTATCACCATTCCTCTTTAACATAGTATTCACAATATTAGGAGCAGAAAGGCAAGAAGAAATAAAAGGACTACATAAAGGAAAGGAAGAAGTCACATTATTATTATTTGCAGATGACATTACCCTTTATGTAAAAGGCCCAAAAAAAAATCCACCAAAAGACTCAGAATTAATAAGGAAATTCACTAATGTAGTGGGATACAAAACTAACACACAAAATTTAGTAGCATTCCTGCACGCTAATGTGAACACACTGAAAAAGAAATTAGGACAAAAATGCCATTCACAATAGCACCAATAAAAATTATATACTTAGATATTACCTAAGAAAATGAAAGATCTTTACTATGAAAACTACAGCACTGTGAAAAAGAAAATTGAAGACAACATCAGAAAATAGAAAGATAATCCCTTGTTCCTGGATAGGTAGAATCAATACTATCAAAATGGTCATACTTCCAAAATTGGTAGACAGATTTCATGCACTTCCAATATAAATTCCAGTAGCATTTACTTCTAAATTTTGGGAAGTCAAATTTGCTGGTTTTGTTTGTTTGTTTGTTTGTTTGCTTTAAAAAAATCAGTATTGATTTTTTAAATGTAAATTTAAGTACAATACTATATAAAAGGTCCCCCTTTTCCAGCTGCAACATACAAAATCTATTTTATCTATATTTTTTCCAGTTACAAATAGACATGTTACAAGAGATAAGTCATAAGTCTATTATTTCCAATTCAGGGCAGATTTCCAGTTTAAAGTTCTAAGATTATGGCCCTAGTACCTTGACTGTCCCATATTGTTGCTGACTAATTATCACTTTGCTAAATAGTGATAAAGTATACTGATGAAAATATTTAGCACCTTATTCCTTAAGGAATAGTTTTATTGTAGTACTAGTCTTGCAACATTCTTATCACAATTAGATGTTAATTATCTCTGTCATTTAATAGAAAGTGAATGTAAATGATATTTACAAGTAAATATTATCCATAAGTGATCTGATTAGGGGAAAAAAGAGAAGAAGAAGAATGTACTAAGTGGTTGTAATGGGTGGGAGGTAATACTCATAGTGTAGATACTTTTAAATTTGAGAAAATAAATAAATAAATAAATAAATTTGAGAAGCTGTGTGGTATAGAAACAGAAGGATGGACTTCAGAATCAGAAAATCTGAATTGAAATTTCTCCTTCACATTTAGGTAGTTAAATGTTCTAAATTAAGTTCTGTGCCTATTTATTTACCATAGTATATATATCATTGATAAATTCATTTAGTCATTTGAAATAAGGATTATGAACTGTACAGTGAAATATTACAATTGTTCTCCAGTTTTTATATTGCTTCCTTCCCTACACACTTCTTTTATTGATAAATGTATTTTTACTGCAGTCTTTTTTTTTTTTTTTTGAAACAATGTCCCTATGTAGTTCAGGCTGACCTCGAACTCACATAGATTGGTCCTAAACTCATAATACTCCTCCTGCCTCAGCCTGAGTACTGGCATTCACTACACTTTTGAGCTAGGATTTCAGAGAACCTTAAGGGGATGAGGCAGTACAGTTTTACCTAAGTCCCAGATAACCCTAGCCAGTATGAGGCAACTCCTCTAGATTTTCTCAGTTGTCTGACAAAGTCTTTTCTCCAGATGAGAAATAAACTTTAGTTATCTCATAGACTTTGGGCTGAATTCCCTCCCTTCCCCT
>NW_004524654.1:5273881-5286694 GCF_000260255.1 Octodon degus
TCTCCCCTCCCCTCCCCCTCCTCCTCCCCAACCCCATTCCTCTCCTTCTCCTCCTCCTCCTTCTTCTTCTTCTTCCTCTTCTTCTTCTCCTCCTCTTCTTCTTTCTCCTCCTCCTCCTCCTTCCCCCCCCCTGCCATCCTGTTTTCTAGCTTCATCATCACTTTCCAATACTCCCTCCACACCTGCCCATAGGGATGTTGACAAGGACTGCTTATTCTATGATTTGGCTGCTTTTCTGTGAATTTTGGTTTACTGCCTGTCTCTTCCCTTCTCTCCATCTTCAGACTTAACACTAAGTAAGGACACCGGAAGACTAGATCCAGCATCCTAAAATTTAAAGTAATTTTAAAACTTTGACTGGCATAGTTCAAATTTTAATGCTTACTGGTTATTTTAAAAGATGTTTATAATAGTAATGGTTGCAATTGTTTACTGTCTAATGTGCCAAATATTATCCCAGAAGCTTACATAAGTTATTTAATTTAAATCTTACATCATTCCTGTTAGGAAGATAATTTTGCTATCCTATTTTACAAATGAGGAAACTGAGAAGTAAGAAAGTAAGAATGTTACCAGAGGTCATACAGTTAATAAGTGTCAGACATGTAACTCCCTTTATGGCCAGTTTTTATGAGTGGTGCATTATTTTTCAAGAAAGGTAGATATATCTAGAATCAAATTTTAGAAAGCCAAGTAATGTTATACAAAC
Organism: Octodon degus; assembly: GCF_000260255.1. Taxonomy (NCBI): domain Eukaryota; kingdom Metazoa; phylum Chordata; class Mammalia; order Rodentia; family Octodontidae; genus Octodon; species Octodon degus. The sequence continues at coordinate 5,274,591 of NW_004524654.1, forward strand.
AAAATATACTTTGAACTTAGCTTTTTATATTATTTTGAATGTATATAATTTATATTAAGTCATTGTTGGTGGCTAGTCTGTCCACAATGTTCATTTGTTCATTCAATAAATGTTTGTGGAGTTTATTAAATGCATTGATTCTGTGCTGGGTATAGTAGTGAATGGTAATGGTAATGAAACAAATACAAACGTAATATATTGTGTGGGGAAGGAAACAAGTAAATAAAAAATTACTTATACTTTGAAAAAGTACTATAAAGATCACAAAATATAATACTGGTGATAGAGAATAATGGGAGAGAGGCTAATATATATTGGATTGGGGAAATGAAGGGAAAAAGAGAAATGAAGGGAAACAGTGGTCAGAAAAGATCTGACCCACTGCTAACATGTATAATCACTGTTAACATTTTATTATGTAATTGTCTGCACAATATATATTATTATAAAAAGTTTTATGTCAAAATGAGATTGTACCATATGTTTATTGCGCGCGCATGCGCGTGTATACTGGGGATCACACTTACCAGTCAGGTGCTTATGCTGCTGAGCTATCTCTCCGGCCCTCTGTTCTTTTATAATGTTATCATTGAAGGGCCAGGGAGATGGCTCTGTGGAATAAACGCTTCCCTGGCAAGCACAAGAGCCTGAGTTCAATCCCTGGTTCTGCAAAAAAGAAAAAAAAAAAAGATGGTTATAATGTTATCATTGGGTCTCTCAACAATTGCTGAATGTTGATTTTTAATTCTTTACCTGTTACTCCATTCCAGCCTATACAATCTGGCTTCTTATTATTGTAGTTGACATTACTTTCTGACAATACCAGTGATTTCCTAATTGCCAGAATTGAAGGTTTTCTTTTCTTATTCTGTCTTCACATTCTGCTCTGATATTTCTCTCCTGCTTTTTTTTTTCTCTCATCATCTTGTATGTTTCTTATTTTTTATATTTACTTTATTTATTTATTTGTATTTTTAGTACAGGGTCTACAGGGTTGCACCACACAGATCACACTCCTAGTGGTCCTCCTATTTCAGCCTCCCAAGTGCTGGGATTACAGGCATGCCACCACATCTGGTCTCATTCGTGGTCTCAGCGTGCCCCAGGGGCAGGGCCGGCGGGACATGCAGGGCACACAGGATCAAACCTGTTTGTAAGCTGGTGTTTTAGTCCCTGAGCTGTCTGGCTGTCCCAGTTTCTTGTTGTTTGAATCACAAACTTATTTCTGTTTTTTGTTTTTGTTTTGGTAGTGTTGAAACCCAGAGCCTTCTATACATGTGCTATAAGCATGTACTGTACTGCTGAGCTTTGCATCCAGACCCACAAACTTTTCTTTATATAGTTTTTTCCCACAAATGTTACAGTCTGTACTTAGCCCTCTTTAAACTAATACTCTTCCCAGAGTGATATTTTGAGATTTATAATAATACATAGTCTTGTGGATGAAGTTGCAACTTGTTCATAAATTTTCTAGTTTAATGACTAATAATGGAAGTAACCAAAGTATAGTTCTAGATTTCTCCCCTACTGCTAGTGTAAGCTCTTTTAATAGTCAGAAGTTGTTTTTTTTTTTTGGTACCAGGGATTGAACTCAGGACCCTGCACTTGCCAGGCAGGTACTTAAACCACTGAGCTGTCTCCCTGGCCCTAGTCAGAAGTTTTAAAAAAGAATTGCTAAACTTAATTTTGCTATGTGATTGGTTATTTTTAACAAAAATAATTTTTTTCCAAATTTACTGATCTCAATAGTAGCATGTGGCTGACCATGTTTAAGTCAACAGTTAAACAAATAACTTACTCTGTTCCTTCCAGTTTTTTTTTTTTTAAATCTGTTGCTTATTTATGTCTTTAAAAGATATGGGGGAGTCTTGCTACGTTTCCTAGGCTGGCCCTAAACTTCTTGCTTAATACAATCCTCTTGAGTAACTGAGATTATAGATACGTGCCACTGTGCCCAATTTCTTTTCATTTTTAAACAAGGAGTTAGAAAACAGTTTATTTTCTAGAAATACTCATGCTGTGGTGAGTGTGCATTAAAAATAGATACTTGGAAATATTTCATATTTGCTTGATTTTGCTCCTGAAGATGATGAAGTCTTCTTAAGACTTATATTTGAAATAACCAGCAGTGTGAACAACCTACAGAAATGAGAAAAATCATTGTTAGCTATTCTTCCAATGGAAGACTAATATCTAGAATATAAAATAAAGAACTAAAACAAATTAGAGCAGCCCCCAAATAAAATCCCAATCGAAAAATAAGCAGTTGAAATGGATAGACACTTCTCAAAAGAAGTACAAATGGGCAATAAATGCATGAAGAAATGTTCATCATCTTTAGCCATTTAGAGAAATGCAAGTCAAAGCAACATTGAGATTTCATCTTACTCCAGAAAGAATGCAAAGAACTAAAAAAATAACAAATGCTGGTGAGGCTCAGGGAGAGGGGAAGAAAAACCCTTCTACATTGTTGGTGAGAATGTAAACTAGTATGACCATTGTGGATGTCCTAAGACAATTCCTCACAAAACTAAAAGTAGAAATTCTGTTAAACTGAGCTGTATCTTTTCTAGGTATCTTCCTGAAAAAAGACATCATATAAACAGTGATATATGCATACAGTGTGTATAGTAGAACAACTCACAATATTTAAATCTTGGAAGTGGCCTATATGTGATACACTCTGTGTGTGTGTGTATCCTGTTCAAAGTAGTACTGAAACTTTAGCCAGAGCAGTCAGTCATGGAGATAAAAAGGATACATATAGGAAAGGAAGACGTCAAACAATCCCTATTTGCAGATGATGTTATGGTTTAATAGAAAATCTAACCCCTAGATGTATGTATTACGTACACAATGGTACCTCTGTTCATGCATGTTTTTGTTTGCAAATAATTTGTTTCACAATTATAAATGTTTGACAAAATTTGGTTTTGTTTGGGAGTTCTACATTGGATGACAAGCAGAGCTATGGCCATCCTTCCTGAATAAACACAAATGTGGCCATCTTTTCCAGAATCTCCCCCCACCACACACACCCCGCAGTACTGGGAATTGAACTCAGGACCTTGTGCTCACCAGGCAAGCGCTTATTCTACTGAGCTATCTCCCCAGTCCATTTTCCAGAATCTGAGTTGGCACTGTACACACACACACACACACACACACACTACTTAACCATAAAGAAAGATAAATTTGAGTCATTTGTAGAAAAAAGGATGCATCTTGAGACCATAATCCTAATTAATTTGACAAGTTAAATATTGCCTACTTTCTCTTATATGAGAAACCTAGAGTATAAACTATTTAAAGAGTAAAGCAAAACATAGATGATAGAGAACAGGGAGATAGACTGTAAAGATGAGGAGGCGGTCTGGGAATAAAGGGAGATGGGAGGGTGGGGAGGGCTAAGGGAAGTAAAAATGATTAAGCTGTGATAGGTATATATATCAATTCCCCAAGATGAATGAATTCATTAGGTCTAATTTTTTTTTAAGTTGGTGCTAGCTAATAGAAGTTTCTTTTGTGAATTGCATGCACAAATGTCTTCATAATACCCAATAGACACATTTTTAAAAGATTTTTACAATTGCAGAATTTACCGCCAGGTCAAATCCATTTGTATTTTTGTGTGTGTATGTGTATGTGGAGAGAACCAAAAACTTCTAAGTATAAAGAATTAGAATACATTTTTTTGTGCTGTTAGTAAGATAAAGATTATGTTTAAGTGTTTATCTCACTTTTAAATTTTCTAATCATTTTCATTTTCTTCCTATTTCATTGTACCTTTTTTTTTTTCCTTTTGCAGAACTGGGGATTGAACTCAGGCCTTTGCACTTGCCAGGGAAGTGCTTATTCTACTGAGCCATCTCCCCAGCCCTTCATAGTACCTTTTGTACATGTTCAAAGGGAGAGGGGAAAAGGAACAAAGGGAAAAAAAATTTAAAAAATGAGAAAAGGAAAATGGAAACAAGGCTTTTGTAAATGGAAAGAGGAGGAGGATTTGAAGTGAGAGCAGGGGAATGGGAAAAAAATCAATATATGTCTTATACTGGTACAGATTCTCTATGATGAATGTGATTCTTATGTATATCTAAAATGTACCAATAAAATTTGCTTAGAAAAAAAATTTCTAGAGGGCCAGGAGACAGCTCTATGGACTAAACACCTGCTTAAGCAAGCATAGGGACTGGAGTTTGATCCCTGGCACCACATCCCAAGCTGGCCAACAAGATTGGGCACAGTGGTGCACACCTATAATCCCAGCACTGGAGAGTCTGAAAATAGTAGGATCACTACGAGTCTGAGCTGTGTAGTGAGACTCTGTACCAAATACATAAAAAAAAAAAAAAAGAAAAAACTTCCAACCAGTGGTAATCTATATAATTTATAAGTGGTATTTGATTAAATATTTTTGTTTAAATATGGAAATATTTGATGATAGAATATATGACTTAAAAGTTGATAGAAAAAAAGCTAATAGATTGCTATATAGATAAGAATTCCATGCATAAGAGAAGTCTAGCTCCATGGATATGATCAAAAGAAATTAGTTGTGGAAGTATGTATAGGGCTGAAGTTGATTTACGTAGTATAATAATCCTTATTATACTATATATTCTTTTTTTTCAAAGTTTTATTGATAAACAGATAGCAATGAGACAGTTTCAAATCAAATCGGAAGTACAATTTCAACAAATAATACACTGCATATATTCTTCTTAGTGGTTAATTGCTGTATACAATATACTATATATTCTTGATTAAGAAAGCACTTCATTTTCATAGAATACTTGGAAAAATAAAAAAGCATTGGCAAATAAAAATAAAAAGTTCTGGGGCCGGGGAGATAGATCAGTGGAATAAATGCTTCCCTGGCAAGTGCAAGGTCCTGAGTTTGATCCCTGGTACAACCAAAAAAAAAAAAAAAAATTTATCTTGTATATACCCTTGAAGTGTTTTTGCAAGTAAGTATGCCTTTTTTTAAGTTATGAAGTTAAGATTATACTATATGTACTGTTTTGAAAACTTTCCACTTAACAGTATATGTTAAATATTTTATGTTATTAAATAATGCACAATTTTTTAATCTTTAAACTACATTTCAACATGCATAAAACTTATCAATACACAACATAAAATCTAGCATTGTTAGCCCTGTTTTCAATAGCAATATAGTTAATTTAGTTGTGCTGTAGCTTATTATAAGCTAATTCCTCCTTAAGAGTTTGGTTTTTTATTTTTTTAAGTCTTAAAAATAATTTAGCGGGGCTGGGGAGATGGCTCAGTAGAATAAGTGCTTGCCTGGCAAGCGCAAGGGCCTGAGTTCAATCTCCAGTTCCACCCCCCCCTCAAAAAAAATTAGAGGTTATTTGTATTCATATTTTCAAATGTGTATATATTTGTTTTCATAGTGTATACAGCCTAGAAATAAAACTTAAAATGACTAAAGGAGGAGAATTTGATAGCTAGAAAGGTATATGAATATTCTAGGAAGGAAATGGACTTAACAAAGACAAGGCAGCCTGGATAATGTAATAAATTAGAGGGACAATTTGACCATCTTGTCTTGGATGGAAACTCTTCCCAGGAAATAGGAAAAAAAAAAAAAGTTCAAGGGAAAATAAGATTAATTAGACTGTGAAAGCCGTGAGTACCAGGTTATAAAGTTTTGACTTGTTTTGGAGTTAATAATCATCAGAGGTTTTTGAGTTAAAGTATGGATGGCAGGATAAAAATTTTCTGGGAGAGTAATCCTAAATGGTTTAGGTTAAAAGCAGAGTGCCCCATTAGAGAACATAGTATGATAGAGAGCTGACCAATTAGGATTTTAAAGTAGAATATCACTAATTATAAATAGAAATAAAATGATTAGTAAAAGTGTGTATATGTTAACCACTCCAGTAATACATTTTGTATGGATTGAAAATAGGTAAAAAAAAAAAAAAAGACTTTCACTGTTACCTGTAGTAGGCAGTCTCATGGATTTGTCAGTTGAATGTTTAATGGTTTTCGTATTATCAGTGTTATCTGTAAATATAGCTATTATAGTGTAGAGGTAAGGGAGGAAAGTATTGGACATATGTAGGTAATAGCTATGTTAAATCTCAGCTGCTTATTGAGGCTTTAAAGAATTCCAGTTTCTGTGTACGGTATTATTGTGCCACATAATACTTTGGCAGAGGAAAACATGGCAGCATGATGAGGAACAACAAATCAGTCTTCCCAAGTTTCAAATGCAGACACTGGAAAATAACAACTTGGGGAATAAAAAAATAGATCCTCCAAAGTCAGTATTGGCCCTTGCCTGGGGACCACCAATTTCCTGCTCAGGGTTATGACAACAGAATAAAACACACACACACACACACACACACACTATATATATATATCTATATATCTATATCTATCTATCTATCTATCTATCTATCTATATATTTATTACAAGGGCACCAACTAGCAAGATAGTCAAAGCTTAAAGAGGAACTAAGGCCCTGAGGCTCAGTGTCTTTGGCCTTTATTGGTTATACAACTTGACTGAGGAGTGTGGTGGTGGCTTGCAAGAAGTGGTGATGGTAAACTGCTGATGTGATTAAGGTTCAAGAATGAGAAACAGTGAATTTTTGAACAAATACACAGGAACAGATCATAATTAACTAGTATCCTGATTGTCTGTTAATGATGAATACCTGGCTAGAAGAAATTTGGGTGAGCCAAAGTCTGCAACCGCCATTTTGTCTTGCTTTGAAATGCCAAGACTTCACAGACAATTCACTAGTCTCAGCTCTGGCTGTTGATTTAAAGATTGTCCTGTCTATAAGTCAGCCATGGGTCTCACCACAAGTTATGTGGACTCTCTATTTTTTGTGCCAATTTATTAATATTAGTTACTGCCTGCTCTACACTGTGCCAAGCTGGTCCTCAACAAATCAGGAATGATCTAACAGGAAAATTAAAAGCTACAGAGAAACTAGAAACAGAACAAAATATAAAGAAAAAGGAACAGTGTATACTTACTCCCTGGCTCCTGGCTGATAGGAAAGGGACAAAGTGAAAACAGAAGGGCCTCGGGGAGAAACATGATGGTAGTTGCTGTGACCTACAGGGTCAACATAGGATATTGTCCATACAGTAGTCCTTTGAGAGGCAACAGCTATTGAGTGACTTTGAGCACCTGCTGAATCTCTGGAAAGAGTGCCTGTTCAGAACCATTCCAGGGAAGAGTTAATTTGTTTGAACCAGGGACTCAGAGCAGCTTCAAAGTAACTTCATTTTAGAGCTCACAGTATTACTTTCCCACAATGGCTGTGTAAGAGACAAATACAGGGGACATTTGTGTTCAGCACTGGGAAAGAGACCTCCTGAGGAGTTTGAGCTAGAAGATACAGGCCTGGCCCTCATAGCTAAAGACCAAGCTCCACCTGAATTGTTCTGGAATTGAATGTCTCAGCATTAAACGCTTCACCCTATACCTATTGCCTGCAAGTACTGGCATCCAGTGCGTATCTAGTATCTTGCTGCTTTCTTTATCTACTAGTATGAACAGGGATATGTTGGCCACTGCCCCAAAATTGTAGATCACAGAAGAAAACCATACAAGCTCACAGAGAAATTTCTTCTCTTTCTCTGGTCTGTGTGTGTGTGTGTGTGTGTGTGTGTGTGTGTATGTATTCTTTTTTTCTTCCTCTTTCAATAGTTCATTGGGGGGCTGGTGAGATGGCTCAGTGGTCTAAAGCACCTATTTGAAAAAGCTTAGCAAAGCAAAGGGACCACGGTTCAATCCCCCAGCACCACATGCCAGCCAGCCGCGCCCTCTGGTGGGCTGAGCTGGCCACAAACACACACACACACATAAATAAATAAATAGTTTAAAAAAAAAATAGTTCATTGGGATTTTGGGAATTTTTCCTTTGTACTTTTTGTCTCCCCTTTAAAAACAAAAAACAAAAAACATCAAAAAGGGCCGGCCAAATAGCTCAGTGGATTAAAGTGCCTGCTTAGGCAGACACAGGGGCCGGGAGTTATATTCCCTGACCTACTGTGCCAGCCTGCCTGTGGGGTGTGCTGAGATGGTGGTTGAGACGGGGTGTGGTGGAGCGCCTCTGTAATCGCAGCACTTGGGAGGCTGTAAGCAGGAGGATCACTACAAGTCCAATCTACGCAGTGAGACCCTGTACACCCTGTACACCCTGTCCTAAATACAAACAAACAAACAAAAAAAACCCCTTTCTCCTTCTCTTTCCCCTATTTTTTCTCCATTATAGTTAGTCTTCAGTTAACTGTAATCTTCCTTTTTTGTTATGGGAATTAGACCTAGGGACACTATACCATTGAGCTATACCCCCAACTCTCAAAAAATTTTTTTTTAAATTTTGAGAGAAGATGGACCTTAAACTTATCATCTCCCTGAAACATCCTTCCAAGCAGCTAGATTATGGCAATGCACCACCAGACCTAGCTGTAGCTGTTTCTAATAGCAATATAGTTAATGGTTTAGTTGTGCTGTAGCTTATTATAAGCTAATTCCTCCTTATTTAAGAGATACTTCCATACTTGGACACATTTATGTATTTGATACAGGGTTTTGCTGCACAGGGCTGATACAGGGTTCTGACTCATAGTGATCCTCCTGTCTCAGCCTCCCCAGTGCTGGGTTTTGGTGCTGGCATGGTGTGCCCAGGATTCATGACCCGGCACAGCATATGGTACCAGAGATTGAGCTCTGGTCTTTGAGCTTTCCAGCCAGGTGTTTAGACCACTGAGCTATCTTGGATGTTTATCTTTTGAGCCATTTAAAACTTGACAAGTGTTTAGTTTTTTTCTTGCAAAATTTTGTTTAAAATATAACATCGTTGCCCCATGATGGTGCAGCTGGTGAGAGAAGTGAGTTTTTCCCTTCACTTCCTCTATCACCCCAAGATGCCTCAGCTGGGAAGAGGAGTCTGAGTTTGACTCCTTTCCTCCATGGACCCGGGATGGTACATTTGACTAGAGAAGTCACACAATAGGACCCTGGATAAGGTGCACATCATGGACAGGCAGAACTAGAGGTGTGGAAATATCTCATGAAACACTGAATCCAGGACTTAGCAACCGGCCTTGCCAGAGGAATCCAGGAGACTGCCCTCCCCATCTTCTTGCATCAGTGAAACCAAGCAGCTAGGGGAGTGCCAGCCACACAGTAAGACTGTGACTAGGATACACATGAGGGACAGGCAAGATTTACTGAGATGGAAAAGTCCAAAACACAAGCCAAAAAGGTGGTAAGTTAGGTGAACCAGCATTGTGCTGAGGGACAAAGACGTGGAAAAAAAGCAGGTGGGTAGAGGCATCTCCCCTTTAAAAAAAATTAATTTTATCTTGTTTTAGTTTTGTTTGTATCTTACTTTCTTTTCCTCTTCCTCAGGTTTTTCCCTCTTCTTTTCCTTGTTCTTTTTTTCCTCTCTTTTCTAAACATTTGAGAAGAGTTCCAGCCACAGAAAACTAATCCCATTCCTCCAAACCCAGAGACCAAATTCAGATAATCCCTCAAATATTCCTGTACTTTCTCTTTCCTGTACTCTCTTCACTAGTTTCCCAAACCTTGTGTGATCATCCCTTTTCCTTCAGCCTTGTTTCTAATTTCTTTCTACACTATCCTCCTTAAATTTCCCCACTGCAGGGTAAAACTGCTCTACCAAGGGGAATACCTTGCATAAAAATTCCTAGTTTGGGATTGGTTTTGTTGTGTAACTGTAGACTAACTGCTCCTATGATTTAAATACAAAATCAGTAGTTTCCACAGTTTGTCAATTTCTAAATTGTACTTACTGCTTATTCTTTCTACTACTTGTATTACTTTACCAAGGATGTCATATATGTTTTAATCAGTTGTTCGGTAACAATACTTTGAAGCTCTGGGGTAATAACCTCACTATAGCCCTAAACCAAAGGACTGGGGACTAAGCCAGATACCAACATCCCACTCTTTGGGATAATACAAACTAAGAGTCTCCTACACAAAGGTGACATCCTTAAAGAACAGATTTTTTTGCTAGAGAGTTTCCTATAAATGGAAGACATCCTTGAAGAATAGACGTTTCCTACAGAGACCTTGATACTGCTGATATAGTTACCTACTACAAAAACTCACAAGGATTATCACAGAAAATAAAAAATTATTTGAAATTGAAAATGACTGGGCAAGGAAGCAAAATGCAATCTCAGACCTCTAGCCCATCCAGAACAAGTCCAGGAAGCATTGATATATAAGAAATTGGAAAATACACACCTGAAATTGATGAAATGCAAGCAACCAAAGTAAAGAAAAACAATCCATGAGGCTACAGATGAAATCACATCAGAAACAATGGGGTAAAAAAGGGCCAGTCTGATAGCTCAGTAGATTAAAGCATCTGCTTAGGCAGGTGTATGGCCCGGGGATTCAATCCCTGTCCTGCTGTGCTGGCCCTGTCCCTGGGGCATGCTGAGATAGCGAATGAGACTGTGCATGGTGGCGCCCGCCTGTAATCCCAGTGCTTGTGAGACTGAAAAACAGGAGGATCACTGTGAGTCCAGTCTGTATAGTGAGACCCTGTAGATCATGTACTAAATACAAACAAAAAAACAACTAGGTTAAAAAAAAAAGTCATTGTTTATAAAGGAATTGCTCAGCAAATCTATAGTAGACGTAGATTAAAAAAATAGATGATTATAGGAAGAAGATGGAAACTGTGAATAATCAATACAGGAAAGAAATAGAATGCATTAAATGGATTCAAACAGATATCCAGAACATTAAAATTCCATTAAAGCTGTTAGAACTGGTTGAAGAGAACTGAAGACAGACTTTAGACCTTGAAGACAAGATTGTGGCTAGTGATCATGAAAAGAGCTTTTAAAAATAACAAAAGATGAGGATGTAACAATTCAATAGCTGCAAGATGACACACCAAAAAAAAAAAAATAAAATAATTGGTGTTAATGAAAACATAGAAGTCAACACAAATGGCAGAAAAGAGAATTGTAGAAGTCATAGCAGAAAATTTCCCAAGCATGGGAAAAGAATCTGACATGCACTTCAGTGAGGCATATAGTATTCCAGTTAGCCATAACCAAACTAGGTCTACACTTAGACATCTAATAATCAAGTTGCCAGAAATTTAGCACAAGAACAGAATCATAAAGCTGTTAGAAAAAAAAAGAAAAGATCACCTATAAAGGAAAGCCCATCAGACTCATGGCAGACTTCTCAACACAAATCCTCAAGTCAAAAGAGCTTGATGAAATATTTCAAGTCCTGAAAGAGAACAACTTCCAACCCAAATTGATGTGCCCTGCAAATTATCTTTCAAAATTAATGGAAAAATAAGAGATTTCCATGACAAACAACAACTGAAGAAATTTATGAGCACCAAACACACTACAAAGGATACTGTAAGATATTCTAGACAGATTAAAATGAGTACAATTTCAAGAACAACAAAAAGAAACCACCAAACAGGGCAAGCAATGAAACGGGGAAAGTAGGGAACCAATAGCAGGAAAATAATATGACCAAGATAAGCCAATACGTGTCAGTTATAACCATCAATGTAAATGGTCTCGATTCACCAATCAAAAGAAACAATGGCAGAATGGATCAAGAAGCAAGATCCAACAGACCCAGAGCGCAGGCCCGGTGAGTGAGTGAGAGGACCTAGGACCCTCCAGATCCTGAATAGACCCAGAGCACAGGCCCGGCGAGTGAGTGAGATGACCTGGGCCGCGGGATCCTGAACAGACCCAGAGCACAGGCCCAGTGAGTGAGTGAGACGACCCACGCCACGGGATCCTGAACAGATCCAGAGCGCAGGCCCGGCTAGTGAGACTACCGAGGCCGCGGGATCCTGAACAGACCCAGAGCGCAGGCCCAGCGTGTGAGTGAGACCACCAGGGCCCTCTGGATCCTGGACAGACCCAGAGCGCAGGCCCGGCGAGTAAGTGAGATGACCCAGGGCCCGGGGATCGTCATTTGACCCAGGCTGCATGCAGGCCCAGCACAGAGCCCTTCAGCAGAACTCCCTGCAAAGAGGCTAGAGGCAAGACCCACCCAGCTGATTCAGGAGCAGAACATCTTGCCAGAG
>NW_004524654.1:5288469-5289580 GCF_000260255.1 Octodon degus
TCCTAGTATTAGAAACTTGAAAAAGTATATTTCCATTTTCTGTTGACTTAAAAAAAAGAGGTTTGTACCTATGTTATTTGCTTATTATTTCTTGCCTATATCTTGTAATATGAGAAACCACTTTGGCAATAACAATACACAATGTACTAACCATTAAAAAAAAAAAAGCAAGATCCAACTATATGCTGAATACAAGAAACACATATAACTCAAAAAGAATTCATAGACTAAAAGTCAAAGGATGGAAGACAACACTCCATGCAGCAGAAACCCAGAAAAAATGGTTATCTATTCTGTTTGCAAAACAATGTGAACTTCATACCTTTATCAAAAGAGATAAAGAAGATCACTATACCTGTTAGGGATAGGGAAAAAATTCAACAGAGATAACAACCATAAATATATATGCACCAAACAGAGGAGCACACAGCTATATAAAACACATATTAATAGAGAAGAAAAATCAAATAAGCAATAATCTAGTTGTAGCAGGGGAACTTAATACCCGATTGTCACAAAGCGATAGATCAGTTAGACAAAATATCAGTAAAGAGATAACAATTGGACAAAACCTGTGAACAAATGGATTCAGTAGATGTTTACAGAGTATTCTACCTAATAACGTAAGAATATACATTTTTCTCAGCTACACATTGAATGTTCTCTAAAATAAACCATAGAACATGTTTAAGTAAATGCAAAGGAATTGAAATTATCCCATATATATTATCTTAGTGCAGTGATATTGGAAATTGATGAAAGAAACTGCAAAGACTCCATAAACACATAGCAGTTAAATACCTCCTCCTCAACAATCAGTAAGTCACAGATAAAATTAAAGAAGAAATTAAACAATATCTACAATTACAAATACAGTATACTGCAGCCTGTGGGAAACAAAGCTGTGTTAAGAAGGAAATTCATAGCAGAAAATTCTTACATCAGAAAATTCTTACATCAGCAATGGCTGTGACTCATCTACATGGCTGACACTGACACAAGATCTACAAACTGTGGTACAGGGTTTCAGGGTAAATCCTGAGGGGATTTGACTGATCTTGGCAGATACAAAAGTTACATTTCTTGTTATATAGGTCTTACTTTATCTTGG
>NW_004524654.1:5290800-5308581 GCF_000260255.1 Octodon degus
CAGTGTATTATTTGTTGAAACTGTACTTTCGATTTGATTTGAAACTGTCTCATTGCTATATGTTTATCAATAAAACTTTGAAAAGGGAAAAAAAATAGATAAACCCTTAGTCACCCATATCAAAAAGCAAGAAAAAACTCAAATTCATGCAAATAAATAGGGAATTCTCCCTAACTCATTTGTGGAGGCAAGTATTACCCTCATACCCAAACCAGAGAAAGAGCCAACCAAAAAAGAAAACTATAGACCAATCTTCCTAATGAACATAGATTAAAAAAAAAAAAAATCCTCAGTAGAATACTAGGAAAAAGTTAAAGTATCATTATTTGCAGATAACATGTTACATAGAAGACCCAGAAGACTCCATGAAAAGACTTGTGGATTAATAACCATATTCGGTAGCATAGCTGGATACAAAGTCAACACTGAGAAATTGATAGCATTCCTGTATAAAAACAACAAAGTCAATTAAAAGTTAAGGAAACCATATCCTTTGCAGCAGCATCCAAAAAATAAAATATGAATCGATCTAACAAAGTAAAAGATCTATATAGTGAAAATTGCAGTACTCTGAAAAAAGAGATCAAAGAGGATTTCAGAAAATAGATATTCCTTGATCATGGATAAGAAGAATCAGCATTGTGAAATAGGCCATACTCCCAAAGTTGTTATATATAATTAATGAAATCTTGATCGAAATACTATTAGCGTACCTCATGGATCTAGAGAATATCCTGAAATTCATCTGGACCCAGAAGAAACTTAACATAATAAAGCACAAGGTTTGATCCCTGGTATCACAAAAAAAAAAAAAAAAAAAAAAAAAAAAAATCTAGCAAACCTAGCTTAACAAAGATAATCCTGGCAGGAGGCATCACAGGCCTGGTCTTAAAATTATACTATTGTGATAAAGCTACTGAGATAAAATCAGCTTGATACTACAAAAAAAAAAAAAAAAAAAAAAACCCTGAGGATTAGTGAAACAGATTAGAAGATATAGACGGAACCACAAACACCTTTAGCCATTTTATCTTTGACAAAAAGGCGAAACATATTCACTGGAAGAAAGATAGCCTCTTTAATAAATAGTGTTGGAAAAATTGGCTTTGCATCAACCAAAGGCTAAAATTAGACCCATGTTTATCACCATGCACTAAGCAAAAATCAAAGTGGATCAAAGATATAAACACTAAATCTACTGGACAAAGCAGGTAGAAATCTTTTTTTTTTTTTTCCAGAACTGGGGATTGATTAGGCCCTTGCACTTGCAAGGGAAGCGTTTATTCTACTGAGTCATCTCCTAGCCCCTCAGGTAGAAATCTTGAAGACATAGTGGTAGGTAGAGAGTTTATGAATAAAACCTGAACTACATGGGAAATACTTCAAAACATCAACAACTGGGATCTCATTAAAAAACTTGGCTTATTAGAAGAAATCTGTGAATTCTTTTTCAGTACCAACAACAGAAATACTTAAAAACAAAAGCAAAGGCTGGCCAGATAGCTCAGCAGACTAAAGCACCTGCTTAGGCAGAGCGCAGAGGCTGGGCTTTGATCCCTGGTGTGCCATGCCGGCCCTGCCCCTGGAGTGCACTGAGATGGTGATTGAAGCTGGGCATGGTGGCACATGCCTGTAATCCCAGCGCTTGGGAGGCTGAAAACAGGAGAATCACTGAGTCTAATCTATGTAGTGAGACCCTGTAGGCCCTGTAGACCCTGTACTAAGTACAAAACAAACAAGAAAAGCCCAAATTGTTCTGTTGTAAACACAGGTGTGCTGTAGTATGATTCTTTTATTCCTTTTGGGAAGATACCAATAAACTGAATATCTAGATTAAATGGAATATCTAGGTTTAGTCTTTTGAGGAATGTCCATATTGATTTCCATATTGGTTGTACCAATTTATACTGCCACCAGCAATGGAGAAGGGTTACTTTTCTCCACAGACTCACTAGCATTTGTTATTGTTTGATTTCTTGATGATAGCCATTTTTTTCTGGAGTGAGAATCTCAGTATTACTTTGAATTTTTGAGTGCTCAGTGTTGTTGAACATTTTTTATCTATTTGCTGTTTGTATTCATCTGAGAAAGTCTATTCACTTCAGCTGATCATTTTGGATTGTGTTTTTAAATTTGGAGGGGTGTGATTTTTTTGAGTGCTTCATATATTCTAGATATTAGTCCTTTGAGGTATAGTTGGTAAAAATTTTTCCCATTCTGTGTTTTCTCTTCACTCTGTTGGTGGTTTCTTTTGTTGTGCAGAAGTTTTTCTATATGATGTGATCCCAGTTGCTGATAATGGTTTTCTGTGCAATCAGGGATTTGTTCTTGAAGTCTTATCCTACACTTATACATAGACTTAATACCTGCTTTTTAAAAAAATATATTTACTACACGGTCTGTAGGGTCTCACTACACAGATTGGACTTGTAGTGATTCTCCTGTTTTCAGCCTCCCAAGCACTGGGATTATAGGTGTGTGCCACCATGCCCAGTCTCAATTGCCATCTCAGCGTGTTCCATGGGGGAACCCCAGTCCCTGCGTCTGCCTAAGCAGGCACTTTAATCCCCTGAGCTAGCTGGCCTGCCCAATACCTACTTTCTTTTTTCCCTTCTTTTTGTTGTTACTTTTTCCCTGTATTCGGGATTGGCCATAAGTCTTGTGCATAATATAAACTACTGTTACTGAGCCTTAACCACCATGGTTTTTTCGCGTCTTGATTTTATTTTGAGACAGTTTCACTAAGTCACTCAGCCTGGCCTGCAACTGCAATTACTTTTGTTTCAGTCTCCTGAATAGCTGGGATTACAGGCATGTGCCAGTAGTATGCCGTGGAATAGCAGTTTATTCAAGTGAATGATGTAATTGGTTTTGTTTCCTTCGCTTTGAAAGTACTGAGACAAGGAAATCTAAAAAAAATATATAATTTTTGGCTTTTTAACTGAGGGAAATTAGAAGAACTGTTTATCATGGTTACTAGCCTAATAGCTCTCTTCCTTACTTCCCATTCTTATTTTTTTCTTCCCTAGGTATCCCAGCTGGGCTTTTTTTTTTTTTTAACTTGATATGTATGAACATTTTTCTGGATTTTGATATGCTTTAGTGTGAGAATTTAGTCTAGGTAATCTTTAAATATTTCATTAGTAAAATAATAAAATTTCTTCAGTATCCGGTTTTAGTATTGCTTCATTTGTAGTCTTACCTGATAGTGTAAGTTTGTGTATTTTATTTTGCCCCACAAATTCTTTGAGCACTTACTAAACATGTAAACAGCTCAGTATGTTTTACTTACATACATTTGTTTTTATGGCTTAATGCAATTGTAAGCTTTTTGAAGAATGCCCATTTTTTTCTCATTTAATTGCAGTGATTTTATAATTATTACTGTGTGGCAGTCATGTATTAAAATATAGCTAACATCTGTGAATACTAACACTTAAGGCATTGTTTTAAATGTTTTATATCTATATCTATATATATATCCATTCCTATAATTATTAAGATATTTATGAAATAGCATCTGTTTTCATCTTCATTTTGCTGATAAGGAAAAGCACACAAAGTTATGCAGGTAAATTTCCTCTTGGTTATACTATTGTTGAATAAAGGTGAGATACAAACCCAGGCAGGCATGCTTCAAAAATCTGTGAATCAGTGCTGGTGAGATAGCTCAGCAGATTAAGCACTTGTTTAGGTAAGCACTAGGGCCAGGGTCTGATCCTTGGCACCACATGCTGCACCGGCACTGCCCTGGGTGCAGTGAGCCGGTGATGGAGTCCAGGCATGGTGGCGCATGCCTGTAATCCCAGCACAAGGGAGGCAGAAAACAGGAGGATTACTACAAGTCCAAGCTGCATAGTGAGACCCTGCACACACACACAAAAACTATAAAAAAGAGAAAATCTGTGAATCATTACTTTATACTTGTTGGGTAAATGGGTGTTTAATTTTTTTAAATGTATACTTATTGGATGAATGGAATGTGTCATTTTTAATATATAGATACAGGATTGTTATATATATATATATATATTCTTGATAAAAGACTGAGGATATTTAATTTGGGTAAGAATTTTTAACAAATAGCTTTCATAGAAAACCAAATATTATGAGTAGCTTTCACAATTAACTGCAAATATGCAAATTGCAAACCTATACTTTGAAGGGTTTTGAAAAACCTTTCTGGTTTTGAAAGAAAATTTATAACATGTAATATCAGTGAATGAAATGTGGTTCACATAACATCTCTTAATTATTATTTGTTTCTTACTCATTTTTAGTTGAGTGGTGATTTTATGCAATGGCTTCAAGCCACAGTTCTTCACCAGTGCCTCAAGGAAGCAGCAGTGATGTTTTCTTTAAAAAGGAGGTAGATTCAACAAAACATATTCGACCTGTGCAGTCACTGCCAGATGTCTGTCCCAAGGAACCCACAGGTAATGCCTTTTTTTTTTTTTTTTTTTTTTAAGGATTTTTTACTGTTGATTTGTGTTTTCTTTAGTAGTTTCATAAACTGATCTTAAAGTAGTAAATTTTACAGTATTAAAAATAAAGAGATAATAAATTTGGAAATAAGTTAATTGGGAAATTGGGATTTTTTTGTGTATTTCTATAAAATGAGTTATTTACATAAGATGAAAAATTACTGAAAATTAAGATACAGATTGAAAGATGTTTAGTTAAAATATTATAATGTCCTGCTTTTTTGCAGATTCTAGTCATTGCAGATTCTCCTACTTATGACTCCAAAATCAGTACTCATGTTCTTTTGTGCTCATTTGTGGACATGTACAGAACAGCAAAATTTTTGAGTTGTTTGACACACATATTCTCATATGTGATTGCACAGGGAAATTTTGTGACTTCTTGTTTAAACTCTTGTACTGTGAATAAGTGTCCTTTTTGTTATCTATTTAGTGCCACCTGTTTTATGTTTTTGTGCTTTTTGTTGGTGATTTTGCTTTTTCAAAATCTCCAAGTATAGAAGTATTGTATAGTGTTCTTAAATGCAAGAAAGTTGTTATGTTCCTTATGGAGAAAATCATGTATAGAATAAGCATTTTTCAGCCATAGTTTACAGTGCTGTTAGCCATGAGTGTAGTGTTAGTAAATCAGCACTGTGTAGCAAATAAGGAATCTTCAAACAGAAACATAGACAAATAAATTTATTGAAAATGTAATCTGAAGCCCACAGGAACGTTACCATTAATTTTAGATAAGAGAAGTAGTTCAGTATTGCATTTCTTGATTAGTTGTTCAAAGTAACATTATAGAACAAAGTTACTACAAATGATGAGAATTGAGAGTATGTTTTTCTTTTCTCTATGGTAAATGCCATAGAGTGTACAGTTTTGCTTTTTTTTTTTTCTGGTTAATATCACCTGATTACAAACCAAAGAATGTTTGAACCAGGAGTGCCTAGCCTAATGCAATTTTAAAAGAATGCCCACCTCTAAAAATATGTTGTATTTTTATTTCTGAAAAGAATGATAGAGAAATTATACATTAAATACATTATTGAAAAGATTTTCATTATATCTGCCTCATCTGGAAACTTGCCCTCAGATTTTACATATACTTTATCATGTATACATGTTTCATTCCTTTCACAATTGATACTGGAAAATATTTAATCAGATTGATTTTTATTAATAATTTACCATGGAAGAAAGAGTTTGACTGGTTTAGGTAAAATAGAATCTAAGCATTTATATTTTTCTTGGATGTATTTATAAACTCTACAGAATTTCTTCTTTACTTTTTGCAGGTGATTCAAGTAGTTTATGTGTTGCCCCATCTCTAGTTACAGATCAACATAGATGGACTATATATCATTCCAAAGTAAATCTCCCAGCAGCATTAAATGATCCTAGATTAGCAAAAAGAGAATCTGACTTCTTCACAAAAACATGGGGATTGGACTTTGTAGACACGGAAGTCATACCTTCATTCTACCTCCCACAGATCAGCAAGGAACATTTTATAGCATATCAACAGGAAATCTCTCAGGTAATACTGAATGTTGAAATTTGTTAAGTGAGGTCATAAATATTCTTAGTTTACTGGTTGTAGACTTTTGACCAATAACTTTTGACTAACCCATGATATTCTTTTTATTCATATAAATTCTGATATCCTGGGTTATGTTTAATTCTTTCTTTAGATATATTTTAATACATGTTTGTAGTGATTTTTTTCAGAATTATTCATTCCTGTTAGTACTAAGAGTCAATAAAAAACATATCCTACCTACCAAAAATAAAAATTGTTCTATTAGTTCTGTAAAGTCCAGATAACATGTGATTTGAGAAATGAGCAGAGTGGAGTTGTTTCTGTGTCTCATTTACCACAGACAATCTAATAGAGCATTCTATCTCTAGCTTATAACCTTACTATATCCAGATATAATTGTAGTTCAGTTTGTTGCTTTAAACTCAGTCTGAAAATAAGAGCTAGTATAGTTCTAAGTTTGAGATGGTTTATTCATTCATATTTAGATTGTAATGAGTATCTATTATCAGTATACTCCTAGAATCTTTTTTAAAAAGTTGAAGTGATACTCGGTTTTTTAAAAAGTTGAAGTGATAAAAGGGATATATATCAAATTCATATGTATATGCACCTATATGTACTTTATGTTATGTACACACATATATGCATGTGTATGTATGTGTGTTTTTTGGTCATTTTTATAAGAAGGTGTTGCTGTGTTGCCCAGGTTGACCTTGAGCTCCTGGGCTCAAGAAATCCTCCTACCTCAGCCTCTCAAATAGCTAGCACTGCAGGTGCAGTTGTTCTGGCTTAATACTTTTTATGGTTTTTTTTTTTTTTTTTTTCAGCACCAGGGATTGAACTTGGCCCCTTGCATTTGCCAGGGAAGTGCATATTCCACTGAGCCATCTCCTCAGCCCCTCTTTATTTTTATAGCTATTGGCTTTTGTGCTTTTTCATTCACAAGCCTAATTTGAATTTTACTGATTTTACAGCTGGCAAGATAGCAGACTAGTGTAGGGACTGGGGATCGATCACTGGTACTGCATGCTGTACCAGCCCAGCCCCCAGGTGCACTGAGATGGTCACTAAGTCCTGGCACAGTTGGGCAAACCTGCAGTCCCAGCACTGGGGAGGCTGAAAACAGGAGGATCACTACAAGTCCATGCTGCATAGTGAGATCCTATACAAAATACATTTTAAAAAAAGTTAATTGAATTTCTCTGATTTTGTTTTACTTGATTATTTTATTCTTTATATGATTTAGAGATAGGCTGAATATGGTTATACTATTAGCATTAACACTGTACAGTATTTGATTAGTTTTTAGTACTAACACATACATTTATACAGAACACACAAGTAACAAATTAAAACTAGATAGCACCACATACCTACTAGAATGGCAAAACATTTTTTGTATTTATAGATTTTAGAGTGGCATCTGGTTCATGAAGCACACTTGTTACTTGTATTTAAGTTCAGGAACTAGTGATTTAATATTAAAATTATAAAACGAACTTGGCATAGTTTTATATTCTTTAATGAAACATTCAGATGCTTTGAATGCTTGTATTTCTATATAGCATTGATCGTGTTACCTATTTAACTTTTTTTTAATTAGAGAGAGAAGATTCATGAGAGATGCAAGAATATTTGTCCTCCGAAAGATACCTTTGACAGGACTCTTTTACATACTCATGGTATGAATATGTGTTATTTGTAGATAATAAAATATAGCATGCATATATAATGAGCCATCTTAATAGTCAAACCTTGTTTGCTATTATCTATAATTTTCTACTAAAATTTTATTGCCTACCACCATATTTTTTAAAGCTTTTAAGAGAAAAATCATATATATTGACAGTAGTGTAACCCTTTAGCGTGACAAATATTTAATACCTTGGTATTTGGTACTTTGTGATTGAAAATAAAGAGGTAGTACTTTTGCTTCCCAAGAAGCTGGTAGTCTCTTGAATAGGGTTAAAGAAATAGACTAATAATTATATCATTGTACATTAAACAGTAAGTTTAGTGTGGTAAAGATGTGTGCACAGTATTCTTAAGTAACTTCTAGAAATCTTCCCAGGGTGGATGAAGTGCTGAGTTTTAAATTAACTAATACGAAAATTTATGCAGAAAGATAGGTATGCAGGAAAAGGGAGCAGTTTATAGAAAGTCTTTGAGTCAAGCAAGAACCTCCTAAAACTACTTAAGAGTTCAAGGAATTGCAAGACTCTAGTGTATTAACCCTCCTGAAAGTAAGAGAAGAACCTGACACTATAGGCAGGGATTTGATCATTAAAGAGCTTTGTGTACCATATTCAGGAATTTTACTTTTTCTAAAGGCAGTATAGCTTTCTTCTCTCCCCCTTTCTTCCTCCCTCCTCCTTTTGTCTGTGTACTTGACTCTCCTCCTTTCCTCTCCTCTCCTCTCCTCTCCTCTCTTCTCCTCTCCTCTCCTCTCCTTCCTCACCTCACCTCACCTCACCTCACCTCACCTCACCTTTCCTCTATTCTCTTCCTCTCCTGCTCTTCCTCTTCCTCTTCCTTTTTCTCCTCCTGCTCTTTTCTTCTTTCTTGTTAATACTAGGAATTGAAACTGGAGTCTTCACACTGAGCTACATCTCCAGCCCTTTTTATGTTTTT
Organism: Octodon degus; assembly: GCF_000260255.1. Classification (NCBI taxonomy): domain Eukaryota; kingdom Metazoa; phylum Chordata; class Mammalia; order Rodentia; family Octodontidae; genus Octodon; species Octodon degus. The sequence goes on from NW_004524654.1 coordinate 5,299,444, forward strand.
ATTTAGAGACAAGATCTCCCTAAGTTGCCCAGACTGGGCTTGAACTTGAGATCCTCTTGCCCCATTCTTTCGAGTGCTAGGATTACAGCCATACCCTGTGGAGCCCTGTCAAGCCCTGTCAAGCATAGATTTTTTTTTTTTTAGCATAGGTTTTGATGACCAGTTCTGTCAAAGATGACTCTTAGGTTTCTTGATTGGGCATGAGAGGTAATTCAGTCAGAGAGGTAAGACAGAAGGACAAATTTTGGAAGAGATGGAGGCTAGTTTAATTGCAGGTTTATAGTTTGGTTACCAACGTAGAGCTCAGGAAAGAGAAAAGTAGACTGATATGTATAGATATGGTAAACACTATCATAGATAATATGCTGGACAGTGGCATGGTAGATGAATTCAAGAACATGAATGGGATTGCCCAGAGGGATGTGAACAGTTAGATGAAAAAGATAGGTGGTAGAACACTATGATCACATGTAAGAGCTAAAGAGAGAATTCTACCTTAGAAGTGAAAGGTTGTACCCTTTCAGTTCTGCTGATCCATGGCCTAAGAGGCAGTCATGGCATCCAGCTGGAATGGCATGATTCTGAAGCCCCACTTCCACCGGACTGGCAGTGGTGTGTGGCTATGTGGTTCAATCAGCCAGCTTGGAAGATCCACAGGCACAAGGCCCCTGCAGACAAAAGTGTGCCACATGGTCCCGCACCCTGTGTCTGACCCATCTGGCCCATCATGTGCTGTCCTATGGTGTGATACCACACCAAGGTCCGAGCTGGCAGGGGCTTCAGTCTAGAGGAGCTGTGAGTGGCCGGTATTCACGAGAAGGTGGCTCAGACCATTGGCATTTCAGTGGACCTAAGGTGGTGGAACAAATCCACCAACTCCCTGTAGGCCAATGTGCAGCGGCTGAAAGAGTACCACTCCAAACTCATCCTCTTCCCCAGGAAGCCATTGGCCCCCCAAAAGGGAGACAGCTCTGCTGAAGAACTCAAATTGGCCACACAGCTGACAGGACCTGTGATGCCCATCAGGAATGTCTACAAGAAGGAGAAGGCCAGCTTCATTACAGAGGAAGAAAAGAACTTCAAGGCATTTGCCAGTCTGCACATGGCCTGGCTCTTTGGCATCTGGGCAAAGAGAGCTAAGGAAGCCGCAGAGCAGGATGTTGAGAAGAAAAAATAAAACACTGTTGGGATCTTGTAATAAATGCTCAGAAAACCTAGGGAAAAAAAAAAAGAAGTAAAAAAAATTGTGAAATTTCAAAGAAGAATGACTAGTTTGCAATGTCAGAATACCTTGGGATGTGTCAGTTTGCACACTGAGAAGTCTCCTAGGATTTGGTAGTTAGGGATCTTAGAGCATTTAGATCAGAGTAGTGGTTGTAGAAACCTTGGTGCTTCAGTGAGTATAAGAGAAAGTAATGTAGACTACTAATAGTGATGTGACTTGAAGATTTGAAAACGTGTTGCCTATAGAGTGTAGTGTGGAGAACGCATTTTCATGGCCAGGACTAGGTGAGGCAAGACAAGTATACATTTACATGACTCTGAGCATAAAGTGCTTTCTTACACTTTTCACCTACAATGGCCCTCTTGCTTCAACCTAGTTTTGGACCTGCACTTTAGCTTTTTCCTTTTCCTTTTTCTTACTGTTGTTGGTATTATCCTTCTTTTTCTCTTTTAAGTGGGAAAGAACTGAGCTTGTTTATTTGTGTGTAGAGATAGAATAGTAAAAGGAAAGAGGTTGAAAGATACAAAGAGAGGTAATTTGTGAAGCAAGTTCACAGAAGTAGGAGGGAATGGAATCTTAACACAGAAAGGTTAATTTTGTAAAGAACTGGAGTATCTTATGTAAGACCAAAGTGGCAAGACTGAAGGTAAAGCAGATTCATTTATAAATAAATATGTAAGCAACACAATTTTTTTCTTTTTGGTAACAGGAAATTGAACTCAGGACCTTGTGCTTGCCAGGAAGGCACTTATGCTGCTGAGCTATATCCCTGGGCTCCTGTAAAATTAAAGATGTCTAAAAAGAAAATTGATATGGAATGTAAAAGTAATCTGTGATCATATAAAATTCTAGATGGGATGGAGTATATGTTAAAGAGTACAAAAATATTTCTGTTTTAGAATTCATTTTCTAACTTAATATAAAATAATTATATACCATGATTTAGTAAGACCATTAATTTTTCTGTATTTTTTTTTTTTAAACTTGAAGCTCAGTGTAGTGGCAAACCCTTATGATTCCAGCGCTCTAGGAGGCTGAGGCAGAAAGATTGAAGTTTAAATCCAGCATAGGAAATTTAACCAGTTTCAAGACCCTCAAAATAAATAGAAAAAGATGGGGATGTAGCTCAGTGAGACGTCCCTGAGTACTTTTCCCAGTACTACAAAGATAGACAAATAGATAAAATTTAAAAATAAAAAGATTTGAAATTTATTTGTTTTATTTTTACTAATTGCTTAAAATTATTTGAAGTATGTTCTAGTTAAGCATTTACCTACAGTATATACAGTGGATAGATTAGTGGGTACTTGATGAGGGAAAAACTTTAGTTATTTTGTTGTGACCTATATTGTCTGTCAAAATATTTTATGAAGATTTAATTAAAACAAACTTTTGAAAATCATTTTTTTTTTTTTTTGTAGATAAATCCAGGACAGATCTGGAGCAAGTACCTAAGGTAACAAAACTTAAAAATTAGAATACTTTTCTTTAGTATTTGGCCTTTAATTTTATCTTACAAGTAGTTTTCATTTGGCTATTGACATTGGAGCTACTTTGCCTCTTCTGGTACTTTGTTGTATAGTTTTTCTTTTTCTTTTTTAAGTGAAAAAATAATTGGCAAATTAAGATTGCATGTTTTTGGTATTCTTCCTTTTTTGTATTGTCTAGCTCTTCCTCATCATTGAAAATTATTCTTAATTCTGAAAAAGAATTTTATTGATTTTACTAACCATTGAAATTATTAAAGTATTTTTTTAATATAAAAAATGTTGGGCTGGTGAGATGGCTCAGTGATCTAAAGCACCTACTTAGAACAAGCTAAACAAAAGCACAGGGACCGCGGTTCAATCCCCAGCACCACATGCCAGCCAGCCCCGCCCCCTGGTGGGCTGAACTGGCCACACACACACACAAAATAAATAAATATTAAAAAAAAAATGTTGTAGAGTTGTATAATACGTTTTTGGGGGGATAGGAGTCCATTGTATTAATCAGATTCTCAGAGAGGTCTGTGACAATTACTGTGTAGGGTAAGAAAGAAACAAGAAAGGATCATTTTCAGCATTCTCTGATATGTACAAAATAAAATTTATAGTGTCACTTAAAGTCCTCCAAGATTTGTTTCCATCATAATCACACTTCTAACTTTTGTCTGCTAAGCTTTATACATTTTTTACTTTGGCCAATTTTTTTTTTTTTTTTTTTTCTTTCTGGTTTCTGGTTTCCCCAGCCTGGAGAACCTTTGGTCCTCTTCCCTTGTGTAATACTGTGCAAGTTCCTGCTAACATGGCAACTGTGCATGGACAAGTACTGAGTAGTTTTTTCTTTTCCCTAGTTGAAGAAAATTGGTCCCTTTGCCAAATTTCCTTAATGTTTTGTCTAGGAACTCTCCCCTTCCCCACCCAAGACATTTGCCACTCTTTTCCTGATAAGATTTTACATATTTGTTCCTCTGTATCCACAAAGGATGAATGGGTTCAAGAAAACCATCCGCCCTTGTGGATATGAAAATTCTCAGATGCTTACCTTGTCTCTTATACATTGTCTATTATCTATACATAAGCTCCTGTATATGTTAGATCATGTCTGAATTACTTACAATGCTTAACATGATATAAATTCTAATGAAATAGTTGTTTTATTATATTGCTTCAGTATAACAAGGAAAAAAGAATGTGCATGTTCAGTACAGAACCTTTTCAAATGTTTTTGATACTCCATTAAATATGAGAGTCAACTATTTACAGAATTGATTACATTCATTGGACTGAAGATCCTTGAGATTATGATCTGAGTAGTAATTTATCTTCCTTTTTTCTCTCAGTGTTTATTGTAAGAGACAATAGGTATTTACTGAATTAGTCAATACTTTTTGTTATAGTGATGAAGAAACAATTAGGAAATTTACTCCTGCTTTTTTTTTTTAACTCCTGCTCTTAATTATCCTGTCATATTCATACTAGTTTAGTGGCTGTAGGTGAAACAAATCAGTAAATAAAATATAGCTTAAACATTAATTAAACCATGCTTTAGTCCCTGTACTTGGTAACACCAATACAGTGATTAAGGAACTCTAGATCCAATTGTGTAGGAACAGAGGATCTCTAGGGAGAGAGAGATATACATATTTCCGTGAAGTATGAGCTAAATAATTATTTGAGGTAGGTACGATTAGGTGATTAATCTCTGTGTCACACACAGGAAAATATTTGCCCTTTTCGATTAGGTCATGTTCTCTAGATAGGCAAGAAGGTGCATTCTAAGACAAAGGATGTGTAAACAAATTTAAGCATAAGAAGATATAGAAGATAACTGAGTACTGAGAGAATGTGATATGTAAATAGTGAAGGGAGTGACAAGATACCAAAGAGATAAGTGGGATCAAAAATGATGAATTTTGATGAAATTCTGAAACATTTGGTCTGTGGGTCATGAGCATTCAAGGAGAATGTCAGTTATACTTGATGTTTAAAAACGGTCTCTGATAGCAAAACAGGATAGCTTAGGGAGCAAAAACAGTAACTACTGTAAAGAACAGGTCATGAAAGGCTGAAAGGATGAGTACTGTAAAGAGAAGAAGGAATCCAAGAGATAGTTAAGAAATATAGTATGTAGGTCTTATTGACTAGCTGGGTATGGCATGTAAAGGAAAAGGAACATTATTTTCATAAAGTGGAAGGTTTTTGCTCTTAAATTTTAGTGTGTGTCTAAAAGTAATTTTGAAAGAATTTTGAGCAGAAGAAAATATAAGTTAGAATGTTGGTAATTGACATTTAAAAATTTATCAGTGAGAATACAGAAATTTTAGGGAAGTATGGTATTTCTCTTTTGTATGTGCCTGTTGGGATTACATTAGTGAGTTTGAGCATGTAGTAATGGAGCTATAAATCCAATTGTGTAGGATAAAATTAAAATTATTTTTATTCTTTTTAATGAGGATTTTAAGCTGGTGAACATTATACAATTTTATGACTTTTATGTGAATAATCCAGCCTATTATCACTTAATTTCGCTTTTCATACTTACAATTCAATATAATTTTTGTTTAATGGTCTTATAATGTTAGAAGGAATAATAGATATAAAGAAAATGTTTAGTCTAATTAAAGAAAATATGTTCTTTCAATAGATTTTTATGAAACCAGATTTTGCCTTGGATGATTCCTTAACTTTTAATTCAGTTTTACCATGGTCTCATTTTAATACTGCTGGTGGAAAAGGTAATCGTGATGTAGCCTCCTCAAAGTTGCTTCAGGAAAAGGTAATATCTCTTAGACTTTTTTTTTTTTGTTAACATGAAAAACTTTATTTCGGTTAAGTGGTACCATTTGTATTAATTTTGATTTATTTAGTGGGTTAAATTTAATTATTTAGTTAGCTGCATCTCTTTTAATCTTCCTCCATTTTTCCACTTACCTCCTTTTCTTGCTGTCTCCCTACCTCTCTCTCTCTGTCTCCCTCTTTTCCTATTTCCCTCTCTGCCCTTTTTCCTCCTCCCTCTCGTCTCTATTCTGGAGATGAAACCCAGTACCTCATTGATGCTAAGCAACCATTTTACCACAGAGCTACTTCCCCAGCCTAAATTCATTTTTTTTGTTACTGATAATTATAAACCTGTAATCTTAATTAATAAACTAAAGCATTTTAGTTCAAAAGGAAAAAAAAAAGTTGTGCTTATAAAAAAGGAAAAATTTAGGATTGGGACGTGGTTGCTCAGGCCTATAATCTCAGCACTTGGGAGGTTAAAACAAGAGGTTACTGTGAGTTTGATACTAGCTTGGGGGCTACAAAAGTGAGCATGAGGCCAGCCCAAATTGCATAGTGAGACCCTGTTTCAGAAAAAAAAAAAAAAAAAAAAGGAAATATTTGGGTGTTTCTTACCTGAAGTAGCTAGCACTTGATAAAATTTTAATTGGAAGGATATATTAACAGAATGAATTGCTTTGCATTTCCCAAGCAATTCTGGTATGTATCAGCTAATTTTATAAGAAAGATTCAAAGCACAGAATACCAATTTTTCTTTTTTCTTTTTTTTTTTTTTTTTTTTTTTTTTTTTCAGAACCGGGGATTGAACTCAGGCCCTTGTGTTTGCCAGGGAAGCGCTTATTCCACTGAGCCATCTCCCCAGCCCCTCCAATTTTTCTTGAAATACTGCTTTTTTTCACTTTCACAGGAAAGATTATTGTGAAGCAAAAAAGTCTTCATTAAAAAATAAATTTCTACATTTATAGCTTTCCAAGTCTAGCCTTTTGCATGGTATTATTCAGCAGTTCTTTAAACTTTACAGTGTTGTGTATTTCAGAAGTCAACATCTAAAATTTAGTACTTTAAACTTAGCAATAATCTAAAACTTAAGTGATAGCAAAAATTTTTGATCTCTGTTCTTTTTCCACACCTAGCTATAGAACCTTTCTAAAACTGACGATGGTTCTTACAGTGAGAAGAAAGCACTTTGTTGCACTCTAGTGGCATGATATGGCAGTGTGAAAGCTTGTGTTAGGCTATTCAGTAAATCAGGCCCAGTCTACCTCAGTAACTGAAGAAAGGTCTGGCTGGGGAGGATTGAAGAGATGAGGGGAAGGAGACATGAGTCTTCTCACAGCTTAAAATGAAAATGAGGTCACTTTTTCCTGTGGCAACATTTTCAAGAATAAAAAAGTCTTCCAGTAAGAACAACTTTATAAATCTGATGAAACTTACAGGTTTACAGATACAGTTGTGCTCCCAGACTACATTTTGACATTCTAAGTCTGTACCCTGGTAGGATAATATCTTAAAGAAATAAAAAGAAAAGCCAATAAAAATCACATCTATCTCTGCACATACTTTTAGAAGTACTTTATAAATTGCTTCTTTTATTGCATCTTACTAGGAAACAAATTATGAAAATATTATGCTTTTGAAGAGGATAGTTAATAGAATATTCATGAATTCCAAAAGCTGTTGAAATTCATTTTTTCTTTTTGCTGTTGAAATTCAAATGAAATACTTTTCTCAACCTAAATGTTTAGTGATTTTTTTTTTTATTTGTAAGTTACAGAGTTAAGTTTACTGTATTTATATTCTGAGGCCTTTTCATTCTGTTCTGTTGTTGGAGTAGGAGGAATGGAATATAGAATTCTAAAATAGTGCCTTTGAGCTCCTGTGATGATGGACAACAACTGTTTTATCTTGGTAGCTTTAAATAAAAGAAATGCTATAACCAGTATTAAAGAGATTTGTGTCCTATTTTGTGCTACCTAAAGTGCTGGTCTGTGAAGATATGCTAATTTTACTTGCCTGTGGAGAAAAGTGAAAAGATAATATAGCAGAAAGAAAAAAATTGTTTTAGAAGTTCATATTTGACTTTTAGAATGCATATTTAATACACACACACACACACACACACACACACACACACACACAGTCTTAGTTACTTTTCTCCGGTTGCTGGGACAAATACCCGACACCTAAATTGAAGAAGGAAATGTTTATTTAGCTCACAGTTACTGGAGGTTTCAGTCCATACTCAGTTGGCTCCAAGACAGCCTGGCACCTTGCAAACAGCAACATTTCATGGCGGCAGCAAAGAGCAAGAACACAAAAGAAGGAGGAATAGCAGCTCAAGCAGCTAGCTTCTCTTCACTCCTTACATTGAAATGCAAATTACCTGCCCAAGGGTAAAACAGGAAGATCACATGAGTACAAGCTGTGTAGTGAGACCCTGTACCAGATACATTAAAAAAAAAAAAAAAAAAAAGTGGAAAGTATAATTATCTACTAAGTCTGATAAGTGATAAGATGTTGGTAGGGGCCATAGGGATCATTGTCTCCCAGATCTTAGAACTTCTAAAAATAGAATTGTAATCTGAGGTAGTTAGAGTATTCTTCCTTTTATAAAGTAATTGGTGTTTGGAGGGTAGTCATGGCTGGAGCAGAGGAAGATGGTAAATCACCTACTTTTTCTTTCTCTTTTTTTTGTTACTATATGTTTATAGAACATAAGGATTCCATTCTTTTTTTTTTTTTGGCGGAACCAGGGATTGAACTCAGGCCCTTGTGCTTGCCAGGGAAGCACTTATTCCACTGAGCCATCTCCCCGGCCCCCAGGATTACATTCTTCATGGAGAGTTGGTTCATGTACATAACACATCTTAATTCTGTTAGCATCCCCTCTCCATTGTTCTCTTCCCCTTGGTCCCCTTACCATTTTCAAAAGATCTGTCTTCCTGTTTCCTGTTGTCTGTCTTTTATTTTGCTCTTATATGGATTTCTGATTGCTCCTATAAGAGAAATCATACGATATTTAAGCTTCTAAGTCTTATTTATTTCACTTAACATTATGGGCTTAAAGTATATCCATTTTCCTACTCAAGTTTATTCTGTTTAGCAGAGTAGTTTTGCATTGTGTATAAATGCCTCAAATATCTGTTAATGGACAGATAAGTTCACTTCTAACATGTAGCTGTTAAGGATTTTGCTGCTGTACACATGGGCATGCATGTGTCCCTGTAATGCATCCTTAACTCTTTCAGGAAGTTACCTACAAGGGGAACAACTGGGTTAAATGGATTTTCTGTTTTTTTTTAAAGGAATCTCCATACTAATTGTATAGTGATTGTAACTAGTTTGCAATCCCACCAGTAATGTAAAGAGGTTCTTTTTCTCCCACCTGCAGCCTTGCTACCTGTCATATTTTGTTATTCGATTTCTTGATAGCTATTCTTTCTGGAGTAAGATGAAATCACAATGTTGTTTTAGTTTGCATTTCTCTAAAGGCCAGAGATACTGAACCTTTCTTCATCTATTCATTGACTTGTACTTCCATTGCCCATTTTATTTATTTATTTATTTATTTATTTATTTGTGTGTGTGTGTGTGTGTGGCCAGCTCAGCCCACCAGGGGGCAGGGCTGGCTGGCATGTGGTGCTGGGG
>NW_004524654.1:5308681-5383698 GCF_000260255.1 Octodon degus
TGCTTTAGACCACTGAGCCATCTCACCAGCCCCCCATTGCCCATTTTTGATTGGGTCTTTATGTTATGTTATTTTAGGCATCTATTTTTTTAGTTTTTTATATATTCTAGACATTGGTCTTCAGTCTGAAGAATAGCTGGCAGTTTTTTCTCTGATGTGTGGTTGGTTGTTTCCTTTGCTGTTTGGAAGATTTTTGATATAGTCCCATTTGATTTTTTTTTTTTTTTTTTTTTTTTTTGAGACAGGGTTTTGCTGTATAGTTCACGCTGGCCTTGAGCTCACTTTGTAGCCCAGGATCATCTTGAATGCATAAAGATCCTCTTGCCTCAGCCTCCTGAGTGCTGGGATTACAGTTGTGTACCACCACACCCGACCTACTATTTGATTTTTGATACTTGTGCAGTTGGGGTGCTGTTCAGAAAGTCTTTTCCTTTGCCTACATCTTCAAGAGTTTTAACTATTTGATCTTTTAGTAGATTGTTTCTATTTAAGATTTAGATCTTTGGGCTGGCCAAATAGCTCATAGGATTAAAATGCCTGCAAGCAGGTGCAGGGGCCTGGGGTTTGATCCCCAGGCCTGCTGTGCTGGCCCTGCCCCCAGGGTGCACTGAGGCACAATTGACACTGGGCATGGTGGTGTGCACCTGTAATCCCAGTCTTGGGAGGCTGTAAACAGGTGAATCACTATGAGTCTGATCCAGTAGTGAGACCCTGAACACCCTGTAGACCCTTCCCTAAAATAAAAAAAATAAAATAAAGATTTAGATCTTTGATCTTTGATCTACTTTGATTTTAGTTTAGTACACGGTGAGAAATATGGGTCTAGATTCAGTCTTCTCCATCTAGTTATCTTTTCCTCTAGGGAAAGAGGCCCCTTTGTCAAAAGTCAGATAGCTAATGCTGCTAGGGTTGTTTTTGCATTATCTATTTGTTCCACTGATCCATTTAGTGGTACTTTGCTTTTGTGCTACTGACATGCTGTTTATATCTCTGTAATTTTGTAGTTACTTTAAAGTCTGCACCTTTTGTTGTTCTTGATTGTAAGGTTTCCAGTCTTAACAATTTACACAACAGAATTTAAAATAAATGTAAAAGGTTTTTACATTTTCATTTGTGAAAAGTATGTAGAAAGTCAAGAAAGTAATAAATAAATATATATATATATATATATACACACATATATAATAGTTCCTATTTTTTCCTTTTTTTAAAGCTGAGCCATTATCTGGATATTGTGGAAGTAAACATTGCTCACCAGATCTCTCTACGTTCAGAAGCATTTTTTCATGCAATGACCTCTCAACATGAATTGCAGGACTACCTCAAGAAAACTTCCCAGGCTGTAAAAATGCTTCGAGATAAAATTGCACAGATTGATAAAGTAATGTGTGAAGGATCACTACAGATTTTAAGACTGGCACTTACCAGAAATAATTGTGTTAAAGTATACAATAAACTGAAATTAATGGCCACTGTACACCAAACTCAGCCTACAGTACAGGTGTTATTATCTACTTCTGAATTTGTTGGAGCATTGGACTTAATAGCAACAACTCAAGAGGTTCTACAGCAGGAACTTCAGGGTATTCACAGTTTCCGGTATGTTAGTTAAGCCTTTAGAAATGCTAGAAAATTTTAAAGGATAAATATTAGCGTATAATGCTAAAAGTATGGATGTAGTCAAAGTAAAATGTCTTTTTTCTTTCTAGATTTATTTCTTTAATAATGTTATTCAATATGCAGTACTAGCAAAACAAAGAATCATAAGAAAAATATTTATAGTAGAGAAGCAAAGGGCTGGCCAAATAGCTCAGCGGATTAAAGTGCCTGCAAGCAGATGCAGGGGCCCGGGCTTGATCCCCAGGCCTGCTGTGCCAGCCCCACCCCTGGCACACTCTGAGATGGCAATTGAGACTGGGCATGGTGGGACGCACCTGTAATCCCAGCTCTTGGGAGGCTGTAAACAGGCGGATCACTGTGAGTCTGATCTAGTAGTGAGGCCCTAAACACCCTGTAGACCCTTTCCTAAAATACAGAAGAAAAAGTAGAGAAGCAAAATTAAATTTTTTACAAGATGAGATAAATACAAAGCAGTCATAACTTTGAAAATAACATTTTAAAAATATTGAAATAGCTTTGTGTTAAAATGGTAGACTGAGGTGGAGAAGTGAATGCCAATATATTTAAAGTTAAATTTATGTGAAAGCTTTTAATAGGTTTTTAATTGAATAATTATTGAGGTTCATTTCATTTCTTTTCTTTTTTGGGGGGTGGGGTACTGAGGATCGAACTTGGGACCTTGCACTTGTAAGGCAGGCGCTTATGCTGCTGAGTGAGCACCCTAGCAAGATTCATTTCTGATTTGCATTTTATCACATTGCCTAAGATTCTACATGGTGATTTTAAAGACCTAGTCTTCTACCTTCCCACTTTAAAAATACCTTTTTTTTTTTTTTTTTTTTTTTAATGTATTTGGTTGTTGCAGGGTCTCACTACACAGCTCAGACTTGTGGTGATCCTTCTGCTTTCAGCCTCCCTAGTGCTGGGATTATAGGCATGTGCCACTACTCTTGGACTCTGGCCTACTCAGCGGCATATAGTCTTGGGGATCAAATCACGGTTCCTGTGCTTTTGCCTAGGCTTACCTAAGCAGGTGCTTTAGTCTGCTGAGCTATCTTGCTGGCCCAAAAAATACGGGTTTATTTGAGGGGGAGGTTTGGGGGAAGAATAGACTATAATTTGATTTTGAATTTACACATAGTTAAAATATGTTAAGATTAGAGTTTTAGATTTTTTTTTAATTTAGAAATTTATTTATTTACTTACTTATTTGATACAGGGTCTCTACACAGTTCAGACTTAGTGATCTTCCTGTCTCAGCTTCCTCAGGGCTGGGATTACAGCCATGTGCTACCTTACCTAGTTTCCAGCTGGCATGGAATGCCCAGGGTTCTAGAGTCAATATGGCATGTGGTACTGAGGATCAGACTTGGGTCCTTGCGCTTGCCAGGCGGGTGCTTAGACCACTGAGCTATCTCCCTACCCAGAGTTTTAGACATTTTGTGTGAAATCACATAAGTATTTGTCTTATAGACTAGTGTGAGCTGTGAAAATTTCGTTCAGTTAAGCAGATTTTTAACATGCACAAGGCCCTTTGTATAGTCCTCATCACTGCATATATGATTTTTTTAAAGACTTCTAATGCTGTGAGTGTCCATATTTTGCTCAAATATCTTTTTTCTTTAGCTCCTACATATGTAAAGGATGTTTATTCTTTTATGTAAGCCATTTATATAATGCCACCTGTTGTATCAGTCCCATTATGATTATAACTTTGAGCTTGACATCAGAACTTGAGTATGTGACTTCTGATAAGTATCTTTACATGCAAATTATTTTCAAATTAAAAAATGCTATAAATGTTTTTTTAATAAAAGAAAAGTACTAACACATCTATGAAATAGCTTAAGACTAAGTTATAACCTAGATTTTTTTGTTTTACGTTTCTGTCATATCTATCTTACAATATATTGTCTTGACTTTATCTTTCCTTTTTCTATAAATTTTTTGTTTTAATGTATTTGGTACAGGGTCTCACTACACAGCTTGGACTTGTAGTGATCCTCCTGTTTTCAACCTCCTGAGCACTGGGATTACAGGCGTGCTCCACCACTCCCAGACTTGGTGGCCTGCTCAGTGTACCTGGGAGCAGTGCAGGTGTGGCACATGTTGCTGGGGATCAAATCCCAGTCCCTGCTCTTGCCTAAGCAGGCGCTTAGTCCGCTGAGCTTTCTCACTTGCCTTTGTAAAATTCTTGAACATCAGTATTATATTACTTTCCTTTAGAGCTTCAAGATAATTTTACATCATATAACTTTATTTGGAAATAAAAGAATTAGTTGTGAACCCTTATGTTTTTGTTTAATCAACCAGGAGAAAGGCATTTATTGTAAGTTTCTTGTGTACCATAAGCATTAGTGGTAGAAAATGTGTTCTCTTTAGCTTAGGGCATAAGAGGTATTTTATCTAATCTCACCTCTCCTTTTAGGACATGGGACTTACTGTTTTTTGTTTTGTTTTGTTTTGTTTTTTGAGAGTGAGTCTTTTTATATAGTCCACACTAGGTTCTAGAACCTCCTACCTTAAACTCCAGAATGGTAGGATTATAGTGGGTATTTACCACTGTACCTTTGTGCAGCATATTTCAGAAAAGCATTTACAGTAGTCATATTTAAAATAAAAACTTCCTTTAATAATAAAACAAAGTGTTCTAAGTTATTAAAATAGTTTTTCTACTTTATAGATCTTAGTACAAGTTTTACTTTTTGTTGTAGATTTTTTTTTTCTTTTTTTGTACCAGAAATCAAACTCAGGACTTTTGCTTTCAGGGCAGGTATTTATGCCACTGAGTTATCTTACCGGCTATTGTTGTAGTCTTTTGTTTTAAAATGTATTTGGTACAGGGTCTCACTACCCTGCTAAGACTTGTAGTGATCCTCCTGTTTTCAGCCTCCCCAGGACAGCATTGGTGCCTGGACTCCAACCCAGGTCCCTGTGCTTGCCTAAGCATACGATTAATCCACTGAGCTATCTCACCTGCCCCTGTTGTACTATTCTTTCTGTTGCTTTTTTACCCTTTTTGTCTTTTTTTTTTTTTTTTTTTGGAAGGGGGTTGTTTTGAGACAGGATCTCACTATGCAGTTCAAGCTGTCTTTGAACTCAACTATGTAGCCTAGACTGGCCTTGAACTCATGGCAGTCCTACTCGTTCAGCATCCTGAATGCTAAGATTACAGATGTGCTCTACCACACACAGCATTCTCTTACTTTTAAAGGAAAAAATTATACCAGAGTCTTCCAATAATCAGATTATTGCAAATAGAAATCTATTTTTTAAAAATAATTAAAATACTTTAATCACTACATTTATTTTTTATTTTTTATTTTTATTTTTAGGGAAGGGTCTGCAGGGTGTTCAGGGTCTCATTACTAGATTGAACTCATAGTGATCCACCTGTTTACAGCCTCTCATAAGAGCTGGGATTACAGGTGCGTGCCACCACACCCAGTCTCAATTGCCATCTCAGTACACTCCGGGGGCAGGGCTGGCATGGCAGGCCTGGGGATCGAGCTCCCGGCCCCTGCGCCTGCTTGCGGATGCTTTAATCCACTGAGCTATTTGGCTGGACCTGTGTTTTCTTGTCTACTGTTAATATATTTCTTTTAGTCACTGGTAGTAAACAGTGCTTATTGTCTTTTGTCTTACTACTTTTGAAGATTTTGACCTTGAATTTATTTTCAATATAAATTTTGTGTTTTAACTTCTGAATACCCAGAACACTCTGTACTTTCTAATGATATCTTAAAAGCAGTCTGTCATACATTATTGTCTTCTCTTTGTTTTTTCCTCCATATTTTATTATCATTTATGGATTTTAAATAAACATTGGGCTTTAACTCCCTTGTATAAGACCTATGTCATGCACATCTTAATACAAATTTATGGATCCTGTAGATTATCCAGATATTAACAAGCATTTTGACACTTTTCTACCATTCTTTTTCTTTCCATAATTTTTATTCCTAATTAACCATGTATTATATATATACATACATATATACATATATATATATATATCTGTTTATATATATACATACATATATACATATATATATATATATCTGTGATTCTTAATATTGGCTGCATCATAGAAGCACAAAAAGAGCTTTGAAAAGATGTAGCACAATCCACACAAATTTACAAGAGAAGCCTGACAATCCAAATTCATTCTTAATTGTATATATATATTATATTATATTATATTATATTATATTATATTTCTATATGGACTCATAAAGGCATGGGCATAATGGTACCGTACCCAGTAAACTTCCTAATGAATTCTTATGACTGTTATCAGGCTTTATTGAGATTAGGCTAAAGTTGTTAGTAAACTTATAAAAGACTGCTATGGTAACACTAAACCTAAGTGGTCTCTTGTCTGTTAGTTTGGTTTGAATTATTAATTCTCTCCTGTAGACCCAGAGACATAGCTTGTGTAAGAATTGCTAAAGTTAAAGTTGAACTTGCCTGAGTGAAGATAATAGGTTGTATGATCTATGAGGAAAGTGTATAGTCTGAGATTGCAAATAGTTGGTCCCAAAGCCTAACCACATTAAGAGTGTACTTGGCATTACACATGACTCAGACACTTCCAGTGCTGGCTTCTTTATACTGCCAGTTTTGACAAAAGAGCTTTGTTTGTTTTTTATTTTACAACTTATGCCTAATTCTGCAGGATCGCAAGTAACTATTTTAATTCATTGTGATTACTTACTGGTAATAATAGGGCTGATGACATTTTACTAGATCACTGGTTATAATTTGGGACAACAACTGCTACATTGACCTTCATTTCGCCCAGTGTGTTCAAGGCTGGTATGATCAGAGGATCAGGAATACAATTGTCTCAATTGTGAATTCTTACCCATTACCTCCCTTTGTGAACATGGAAATGGCCACCTGGGTTTTCCCATTTCCTAAAGGGCTTTGGGATGGACCTATATTGGCTGATAATTAAGATGCGAACATTCCATTCATTAGTCTGATCAAGCTATTAATTTTTAGACTATAGAACAAAATATGAAACATTTTATGTTCAATCCATATTTGTCTTGCACATTATAAATTTTTTTTTATTTTTTATTTTTTTAAAATTTTGTGTGTGTGTGTGTGGCCAGCTCAGCCCACCAGGGGGCGGGGCTGGCTGGCATGTGGTGCTGGGGGATTGAACCGCGGTCCCTGTGCTTTGCTTAGTTTAGCTTGTTCTAAGTAGGTGCTTTAGACCACTGAGCCATCTCACCAGCCCCTATATTTTTATTTTTTAGAAATATAGGGGAAGGGAGATAATAATGCCCTTGGCATAATTCATGAAAGCAGCTGTGACCTCTAATCGTTTACTTCATTTCAAAACTGTTTCTAATCACAATGAAAAATTTCTTTAAAATATAATTGTACCTTTCACTTGTGGATGTCTATAATTTCATCCGCAGAATTTTCCCAAATCTGTATTGGCATTGAAAGGACAAAACATTATATTGGTGGGTTTTTCCACTAATTATTTTTTGGGGCATTATTTTCCCAACACAAAAGAGGGTTTTTTTTCTCAGTATAATAAAAATTGAAAATCTCTATGTGTATTCAATAGTAAATAGACAAATTTTATTTTTTATTTCCACTTGAAGAGTTACATTTCATATAAATTTTACAAATAACGGTTTTTATTTTGATTTTTTCAGTATAAAAAAATTGCCTTGATGGTATATTACGATATAATACTAATTGCTTGTAGGATAGTTAAATGTCATTATTGAAACCTAATCTTTAGCTGCTGTCTTATAGATATGAATGAATGTTCATCAAATATGTATTTTGTATTTTGTCACATTGTACACTGCAACTAATAAGCCAAGGAATCGACATATATAGGTGTGTGTACTGTTTCTAAAAACCACAAACTGAGAATGATAAATTATCAATACAGTTTAGTATTTGCTCATTTTACTACACTCTTTTGTTATGTATATGTAGGGAAGTCATAGAGATTATAAATTCAATTTGAGTAAAGTTTAAAACCAAATATTTTATGTTAAAGGTCCTTTAACTTAAGATGGCCAAAGCACTGATATTATATATTTGCTGTAAAGAGAATTATGAGTTTTATTTTTCTGATATTAAGTTATTTAATAAAGGCTTGTTTCCATTAAAAAAAAAAAAGAGAAGCCTGAGCATTGTAATTTTTAAAAGTTCTTTAAGAGATATTTATGTGCACCAGAATTGAGAAACCACTGGTTGCTCTACTATCTTAGGAGTTAGAATTAAAGTGGTAGCTTCTTCCTACATAAATTTGTTCTTATTAAAGCAAAATTGTCAACTAAAACATCCTTCTGTCTCTATTCAAAAAAGTACATATATGGTGTCAGAAGAATCATCAGATTATAAGTCTGATCTCCTAAACCTAAAGAATAATTTACGCAGTGGAAAGTGTTGGCTCGTTATGTAACTCATAATTATTACAATGGTTCTTTTGTACATTTGTTGATTTTGTAATTTAAAAAAAATTAATACCTTTATTGCCTAAACTATTGCAAAATTGGACATTTTTATTATTAGGACAGATATTTGTAACTGTTACACATGAAATTAAGTTTAGCTATTTACCAATAAAAATAATCACTGAAATATTTATGCC
Source organism: Octodon degus (assembly GCF_000260255.1). Taxonomy (NCBI): domain Eukaryota; kingdom Metazoa; phylum Chordata; class Mammalia; order Rodentia; family Octodontidae; genus Octodon; species Octodon degus. The sequence continues at coordinate 5,316,933 of NW_004524654.1, forward strand.
CTATACTACCTTAACTAAAAGTATTTTTAACATTAATGTTTAAACACTTATGCAGATATAATATAGAGTTTTCTTTTTTTTTTGGCAGAACCGGGGATTGAACTTAGGCCTTTGTGCTTGCCAGGGAAGCGCTTATCCCACTGAACCATCTCCCTGGCCCCTAGAGTTTTCAATATAGGTTTAAGCATACATTTGAATGTTGATAAGTAGAAGGTTAATATAGAAGATCTTCAGTTACTTTGAAATTCAGAACTGTTGTTGCTTGTTTTTGTTACTATGTGTAGGTTTGTGCAGAAACTTAGTGTTCCTTACTGTTACTAATTTTCTTTCCTTACTACTTACTACAACTATTATCTTACCATCCATTACCATATAACTGACTACATTTACTATGTAAGTACTGTAAACCATGTACTGTGCTAAATTTATTGCATATATTAATTGACTTAACCTCACAGGGTAAGGGGGTAGGTAATGTTATTACCATTTTCACAGGTAAGTAAAACTGCAGTCTTAGATAACTTGCTTCAGGTCATATAGTAAGTTATGAGACAGAGTAGAATTTCAAACTATATATCATCAGACCTGAGAGTTACACTTTTTAATATATTTTGTGGAACATCATATAGAACCTTAAAATACAAGTGCCAGTTTTATAATGCTATAGATGTTGAATCTGTGACCATTTGGACTATAGGCTTATTGATTCAGAACTACTATAGTAATTGATTTTATGATAACAATGATTTATTTTCTAATTGTGAGGCTTTCTTGTTTTGAAAGAAAAAATGGAAAACATTCAGAGTTAACTATATGGTTTAGTTTGTTGTGGTTTCATTGATCAGAGCCTACCTTAGGATTCCATTTCAATAATATTTTGTTATTGATTTGAAAGTGGAGTGAGTTTGTGATAATTAAATGAAAATATATATATAACATATTTCTCTTTTGTAGGCATTTGGGATCACAGCTTTGTGAATTAGAAAAACTGATAAGTAAAATGATGATTGCAGAATTTTCTACTTATTCTCATAGTGACTTAAATAGACCACTGGAAGATGACTGTCAAGTTTTAGAAGAGGTATATGTTTTAAGCTATGGAATGTGATGTTACTGCTTAATGTTAGTTCCCAGCACTGGTTTTAAACACATTTTTCTCATATTATTATAAAATCACCTTAAATTTCAGGTTCTTCATTAACCATGTGACTTTACCAAGCACCATAAACTTTCAGTATCCTTTGAAATTTGAGGATGAAATAATTGTGTATCTTTCTTAGAAATAGGAGTTAGACTAAGGCTTTTCTAGCCTACAAATGAAGCTCAAAATATAAGTGTAAGACAAATGAATTATATTCTAAATGTGCATGTGTTGAAGAGTTTCATGTAAAGTGACTTTTATATGGTAAGTTATTACTCATTCAAATTCCTTGAATACCTTATGAAAACAGAAACATGAACACGTTTTTGTTTTTGTTTTTGTTTTTGTTTTTGTTTTGGTGGAACTAGGGATTGAACTCGGGCCCTTGCCCTTGCCAGGCAAGCGCTTATTCTACTGAGCTATCTCTCTGGTCCTCATGAACATGTTTTATGCCAGGCAGATGTAAATATATCTTGGCTTCACCTATTTGGTAACTTCTCATTCTTAATCATTGCCAAGAACTAGTATGAAATCTAAAAGGCCTTAACTGATAATAGTATAAGAGATACACACTGGAAGTTGATTTCCACTTGAGAGCTTGAGAGTCTATGCCATCATTTCTGTCTTCTAGACCACAATTTAAAAAAAAGGCTGAGGGCCTATTTGTTGGTTATCAGGGGCTGAAAAAGGTATTTTCTAATGCCTAGTTTTCATGTGAAAAATAGGCCAAAAAAAATTCTCTTTTTATTTTCCCAAAACAGCTTCATTTGATCCAGTTGTTAGAGAAGGAGTTATCTATTTTTTTAATACATTTAAAAATTTACTTATTTATTTGTTTGTTTGATACAAGGTCTCGCTATGCAGTTTAAAAGTAGTGATCTTCCTGTCTCAGCCTCTCCAATGCTGGGATTACAGGTGTGCGCCACCATGCCTGGGTTTGGGGGTGGCATCCATGATTCTGGGCCAGCGTGGCATGCGGTACCAGGGATTGAACTCTGGTCCTTGTGCTTGCCAGGCAGGTGCTTAGACCTCAGAGCTATCTTCCGCAGCCCAGGATTTATCCATTTTATAATGGGGACTTTAAAATCTTATGACAAGATTGCTAGAAGGGGTTTTTTAGACTTCTAGAAATACCATGTGCTTGATTGAGCTTAATTCTGAATATTCCTTACTCTAAGTCAGATTATCTCAAATTTAAAATGTGAAATTACATATTTTTCTCTTTAATAGGAAAGATTAGTATCTCTTATATTTGGACTTTTAAAACAAAGAAAACTTAATTTTTTAGAAATCTATGGTGAAGAAATGATTATTACAGCAAAGAACATCATTAAGCAGGTAATTATGCATTTTTGTTTCATGTAGCCTTTAATCTTTTGACTTTATTTTTGTTATCTATTAATATATGTAGGTTACAGTATGGTACTAACACTTGCTCATTAAAAAATGGGAAATACGGAAAAATTGAATAAAAACATAACACTTCCAGCTAAGATAATCACTTATATTTCTACATGAAGATCATTACTGATTTTGTTGTTGGTGTCATAATATATATGATTTTGAACATACATTTCAGTTAAAATCAACATAAGCATTATCTTATGTTATTACAAAAACTTCAGAAACATCAGTATTAATGGTTGTTAAAATTTCACTAGTCTTATATTGGGTAAACCTGTGTGAACTTTCCTGTACTTTGAACATTTAAGTTGTTTTCAGTTTGATACTGTAGATGATTCTATGACAGATGTCTTTGGTGCCTGTATATGATATATCTTAATTTTTTTTTATTGTCCCCATTCCTCTACCATCCTTCAACTCTTCTTGTCCTTATTTTTTTTTTTTTTAAGGTATTTAGTACAGGGTCCTCAGGGTCTCACTACACAGATCGGGCTTTTAGTGATCCTTCCTGTTTTTCAGCCTCCCAAGCACTGGATTACAGGAGCTCACAACCATGTCCAGTCTCAGTTGCAGTCTCAGTGTGCCTCAGGGGCCGGGCCGGCATGCAGGCTGTGGATCGAATCCCCAGTCCTTGCATCTGCCTAAGCAGGTGCTTTAATCTGCTGAACTATCTGTCTGGTCCTTCCTGTCCTTATTTATAAAAGCTTTGTTTCCATTTTGTTTTTCTCTTGTTCTTTTTCTTTTCTTCAACCCTGTTCCTTAATTCATTTGATAATTTTCTTCCTATTTGGTAATGTGTGGTATACATTTTAGTCTTTATTTACACTTTCAGTTTCTCACAGCAGAGAAACTGTGTGATATTTACATATGTGTGTTCAATTTATTTCCCTTAAGAGTATGGTCTCAAGATGCATTCATGTACTTAGAAATGTCTCAGTTTTATCCTTCTTTAAGACTGAGTAGTACTCCATTGTATACAAAAATTTCATCATTCATGGTTCATGGTGATTTGGGCTATTTGCTATTACAGACTGGTCCACAATACACATAGATGTGCATATATAACTGCGGTATGATGCTTTTATTTCAGGAAGATATCAAGAAGGGGAATAGCTGGGTCAAATGGGACCTCTAGGTCTAGTGTTTTGCAGCATCTCTACACTGACTTCCACTGTAGGTGCACCAGTCTACACTCCCACCAGCAGTGGAAAAGGGTTCGTTTTGCCCCGCAGCTCCTCCAACATTTGTTATTGGATAATTTCTTGAAGATAGACATTCTTTCTGTAGTGAGATGAAATCTCAGTTTTTCTAAATTTGTATTTCTTGAATGACCAGTGATGTTGAACACTTTTTCTTATATTCATTTGCCATTTGTACTTCTTCATTTGAGAAATATCTATTCATTTCAGATGCCTATTTTTGGATTAGGTCTTTAAATCTGAGATGTCTTTTTTTTTTTTTTCCCGAGTTCTTTATGTATTCAGATATTAGATCTTTGTCAGAGAAACAGCTGACAATTTTTTTTTTGTCACACTATGGGTTTTTTCTTTCAGCCTACAGGTGGTTTTTCTTTGTAATATTTCCTGTGCACTTGGGATTTTTGTTCATAAAGTATTTGCTTACACCTATGTTTTCAAAAGTTCTACCTATTCTCTCTTCCAGCAGATTTAGTACTTATGTATTAAAATTTAGATTATTGATCCATTTTGACTTTAATTTAGTGTATAATGAGAGATATGGATCTCTTTAATTAAAAGTCTTTAAGACTTGTAATCTTTGGCACATGAAACGCCATTTTTTCCAGCACCATTTATGAAAGAGGTTATCTTTCTTCCAGTGAACATGTTTGTCTTCTTTGTTAAAGATAAGGTGGCTAATTGTGTTTGGAGTTGTGTCTGCATCTTCTAATCTGTTCCATTGATCCTCGGGCCAGTTTTTTATTGTTTTGGTTTTTGTGAGTAGCATGCTGTTTTTATCACAGTAGCTTTGTAGCATAATTTCAAGCCAGGGATTGTGATGCCCCCTGCATTACCTTTGTTGCTCAAAGTTGCTTTTGCTATTCTAGGTTTCTTCTGGTTTCAAATACTTTTTAGGATTGTTTTCTCTAATTCTGTGAGGAATGCTATTGGTATTTTCATTGGGATTGCATAAAATCTGTGTAACAATTTTGGGAGTATGGACATTTTTACTATGTTAATTGTTCCTATCCAAGAGCAAGGGATAGCTTTCCATTTTCCGATATCCTCTTCTATCTCTTTTTTCAGAGTGCTATACTTCTCAATGTAAGGATTTTTTAATTCCTTTGTTAGATTGATTCCTAAGTATTTCATTGTTTTGAATGGTATTGTGAAAGGTGTTGTTTCCCTAATTTATCTCTCAGTGAGTATGTTATTTGCATTATATTGATTTTTGAGTGTTGACTTTATATCCAACTAAATGACTGAATATCATTATTAAATCTAAGAGTCTTTGGTGGAGTTTTGGGGGTCCTTTTTATAGAAAGTATCATGTCATTTACAAATAATGATAATTTTTCTTTTCCTATCTTATTCCTGTATTGAATAGGAGTGGTGACAGTGGAAATTCTTGTCTTGTTCCTGATTTTAGATTGAAAATTTTTCTTTGTAGGTGATTTGTTTCTTTTCTCTAACAGGTTTTAATATTGTTCTTATAGTGAATTTCTGGAATATTAATTATTTTACTTGGTAAATTTCTGGCATATTGATTGTTTTATGCTTGGTGATTTATTTGGTCATGGCTAATTGGGGTTCTATACATCACATATGTGTACATTAAATTTTTTTCCTAGGACAGCAAGATAGCTCAGCAGACTAAGCACCTGCTTAGGCAAATGCAAAAACTAGGGTTCATGCCGTGCTAGCCCTGTCCCCAGGCACCGTGAGCAGGCCACCAAGACCTGGTGTGGTGGTGCACAGCTGTAATGCCAGCACTGGGGAGGCTGGAAACAGGAGGCTCACTGCAAATCTGAGCTGCATAGTGAAACCCTGTACCAAATACATAATAAATAATAAATAAGTGAAAATTTTTTCCATGCTTGGTAAGTTTTTTGCCATTACTCTTATGAACAGGCATTTTATGATATTTGTGCTGTTTGTTGCTTTCTCATTGACTTCATCAATGTTATGTTGTTCTTTGCATCATTTTGCAGCTGTTGGGTTGATTTCTTTTATTGTACCTTGTTATTTTTAAGAAATCTTTCTTTTGGTGATAACTATCTGCAGTCCCATTTTCTAGATCTAATATTCTGTCCTCATCTTTGTTCAGTTGGCTGCATATGCTTTTATGGAACTTGTAATCTTCTGGATATCTGTTTATATCTGTTTAGTGCTTTTCTTATCTTTCTTGTATATTGGACATTTATGTTTTCCATTATTTTCCTAAGAGCATCTATTTTTTTTTTTTAATTTGTGTCTACTCTAGGCTCACTGAGCAAGTCCTTCGTTTTAATTGCCATCTTTTTTTTTAACCTGGTAATTTTTTTTTTTCCAGTACCTGGGATCAAACTCAGGACCCTGCACTTGCCAGGCAAACTCTTATTCCACTGAGCTAGCTCCTCAGCCCCTCTGGTGAATTATTTCTGATCTGAATTTTCTCTATAGCTTCATTCATCTATTTTTTTTTTTCTGCTGCTGCTGCTACCATTCAGAAAATTTAGGTGGGTGGCTTCTGATTTCCTCTAAGTCTGGGACTACATTTTACTTTTATCTTTTGTTATTTTCTACATTTGTATTTTAATTTGTTTTTTCTGTGATGCTTATACATTTCTTATGGTATGTATCTTTCTCACTAGTATTAAGACTTCCTTAGGCAATGTCTGTTCCTCAGAGATGTTTTCTAGGTGTAGCTGGCTCTTAGTCTGCGTGTCTATCCCGAGATCCTACCTTCTCAGTTTATTAGAGATGAGAACTTGCTGTCTGTTTGGCTCGGCACCCAGTCCTGTGGTACTGGATTATGATGATGACCCCAGGCAATCACAGTTTTGTTATATAAGGGAGAACAATTTGTTATAATAGGTATAACATCCTGGCTAACATAGCACTGTTAGCTATGATCATAGCATCAAGCACAGCCTAGGTAGTGACGTACCATGTTAACTATTAATTTTGTACCTTTAAATATAGTAGCACAATCTACAGTTACGTAACAAAATCCAACATAAATCAGGAACTTGTTTAAAGTGAGTTTCCTCTTAGTAGAGTGATTTTGACCCTTTGCTGGTAGTGGTAGGGCTGAATTTAAGAAGGATAGGGGAAAAACATATATATATATATATATATGGAAAGAATTATAGTAGAAACAAGGCTATAGGACAAGGGATGATCTCTGAAGCTTTAAGAAACTGAAAAAGAGAACAAGAGAGAAAGAATGGAAAAAGCAAAAGAATATCAAAGTAAACCAGAAAGACTGGAGACAGTGTTTACCTACATAACAAAAAAAAAATTTTTTTTTTTGGTTTTCTTTTTTTTTTTCTTTTTTTTTTTTTTGCAGAACCAGGGATTGAACTCAGATCCTTGCATTTGCCAGTCAAGCGCTTAGCCTACTGAGCCATCTCCCCAGCCCTAAAAATATATATATTTTTTAAAAAGACATTTGAGAGAAAAAAAGGTGAACAAAATAAACAATAAATACTATATATTGAAATAAAAATCTAAATAAGAAAATCTAAAAAAGACCAAATCATGATATCCTCTAGTGTGCATAGTTTTGTAGTGGTACCCAAGTCAGAGCCTAAAACTGTGTTAATCCCACCAAGTCTGCTGTAGGATTAGTTTTGAGTTGGGGGCTCATCTTTGACTCCAGATCTAGGGGCGGAGGCTAGTTTTCATCTAGTAACTTTATGTCTCTGGGTAGTCCGCCCACGTTTCCTTATCATTCTTGTCTCTGCCTTGCTCTCCCAGTTTCTGTGGCACCTTCAGACAGAGACACCCTGAAGCTGCTCCCAGTCCTTATACAGCCTTCTCTGTTCCACTCCCATTGCAGTCTACCTCTTTTTATGCTGCTGGTCACGGGGGTAGGAGAAACGCTGCCTGCAAAGTCAACCCAAGTTTTCTTGGTCCTACTTCTTTTTCCTTTCTAGCAAGGGTAGTGCTGACTTTCTACTTATTGCCCTGTCATGGTCCAAGGCTGTGTAAATACCATCTGTGTTCCTCTCTCATGCCATTGGTCTCATGATAGGAGAGGTGTATTGTTCCACTCACTACTTTACTGTAGCCACCACAGTCCCTATGCCTAGAGTTTCCAGTTAGCTGATATGGTGCACAAGAAAGAAGGAAAGAAAAATTTGGTGACCCATTGGGAAGGGAGCAGCTTCCTGGTCACCTGCCTCTGTGTATGCATGCAAAATTTGTTGCCTGGCTAGGATATCCTTTGTTTGGAAGAAGGCAAAAGAGGCAAGAGGCCATATATCCCAAATTTATTTTGTGTGACTTGAGTTTGCTGCTGGTGTGGTCCATCACCTTTCAGGGAACTTCCCAGAATGAGTTTCTGTTTTATGCACAGGTGTATTTCCCACAGGCAACCCTATAGGCTACATGTCATCTTATAAAATTCTGTGCCTTTGTTTCTTTGATCTATAGTTATTTCAGATTGATTTTGGCATCAGGATATATGTCCTCTCTTTCTTCCAATTACCTATATGTTTAGATGATTTTCTCTGAATAACTCCAACATGGCTCTAATTCAGTCATGTTGAATCAATCAAGTCTGTTTTTCTTATTTAAGACTGCTTCTTAGACTGATATCCAAAAGTTGAATGATTGGTCAGAAAGTAAGAAGTATTTTTAAATTTTTTTAAATTTTTTTTTTTTTAACATTTATTTATTTGTGTGTGTGTGTGTGTGTGTGTGTGTGTGTGTGTGACCAGCTCAGCCCACCAGGGGGCGGGGCTGGCTGGTATGTGGTGCTGGGGGATCGAACTGTGGTCCCTCTGCTTTGCCAAGCTTGTTCCAAGTAGGTGCTTTAGACCACTGAGCTATCTCACCAGCCCAAGAAGTATTTTTAAGTTGCTTGATACATAGAACTGGATTGCTGCTTGAAAATCTTATACTTCTATCAGAAATAGGTAAATGTTAATGTCCTTTTTATGGTGATATCTAGCAAATTATAAACTAAACTCTGTTGTTTTGTTTTTCTTGATTTTTGCTTTTTTATTCTCATAAGCCTCACCTAATGAATTTCAGTTTTTTTATAAATGAAAAAGATATTTTAAATATTTACAAGGCTTAATCATTATCTTTAGGTTGAATGTACATTAATGAGTCTTTAATGTTTATAAATTTTTTAAAAACTGCATTCACCTTTTCTTATATCTCTTTAATTTTTTTTTCTTTTTTTCTTTTTTTCTTTTTTTTTTTTTTTTTTTTTTAGGGAAGGGTCTACAGGGTGTTAGGGTCTCACTACTAGATTGGACTTGTAGTGATGCTCCTTTTTACAGCCTCCCAAGTACTGGGATTACTGGGTGCGCCACCACTCCCAGTCTCAATCACTCAGTACTCCCTGGGGGCGGGGCCAGCATAGCAGGCCCAGGATTTAACCTCTGGCCCCTGTGCCTGCTTGCAGACACTTTAATATGCTGAGCTATTTGGCCTGCCCTTTATATCCCTCTCAAACACTGATTAAGACACTGTATTTTTAATCTGGTATAGCCACTTTGGAAAACTGACAGGAGAATCTACTAAATATGTACACATTATAAACCAGCATTTCTACTCATACATATTCATACAACATAAATTCTTCAATAAGTTTGCCAAAACACAGTAGAATAGGGCCAGCCAGATAGCTCAGTGGAGAAACCTAGGGACTAGGGCTTGATCCCTGGGGTACCCTGCCCCAGGGTTGCACTGAGACAGTGATTGAGACTGGGCACAGTGGTGAGTGCCTGTAATCCCAGCGGTTGGGAGGCTGAAAACAGGAGGATCACTATAAGTCCAATCTGTGTAGTGAGACTTTGTATACCCTGTACTAAATACATTAAAAAAAAAAGAGAGAGAATAATGTTCACAGCTGCACTACTTATTTAAAAAAAGAAAACAACTTGAGCTCCATTATCAGTAAAAAGGATAAATAAAATTGTGGTGTATTTTTGCAATGAAATACTGTACAGCACTGAAAATAAGTAAATTACTCCAAACTGCTTAAATGAACATTACAGACAGTGCAAAAGCAAAGAAAGCCAGATACAGAGTAAATAGTGTATAAGTCCACTTGTGTAAAATTCAGACAAGCAAAATTACTGTATTGTTTATAAATAAGATAGTATCTTTTTGGAGGAATCAGTAGCTGGGCAGAGAGCTGGAAAGAGGCCTGGGATACTGACAGTGTTCAGTTTCAAAAGCTGAGTTCTGGTTGATGAGATGTTATCCATTTGTAAAAAGTATTTTAAACATATTATATGATTTATATTTTTACATTTTAAGCAAAAATTTTAACACCTGTGTGTAAGCACTTATCTAAATAGTAAAGCACATCATATGAAGTCTAAGCATTTATTAACTTTTTAAAGTTTAAAAATATTGCTAGCTATTGCAACAAAAGTTAAACCTTCATTCAATATGTGTTTTTTGGGGACATTAATATTGGGGTTATACCTTGCTTCTAAGTATTAGAGTTCTATATTTCTACTTATGATTGTGAGTAGTTTGAATAAGCGAGTTTAATTGTTACAAATTAAGCATACTGTACAATAATTAATAGGGTTGGGGTAATGCTTCAGTTTTTCAAATACCTTAAGGTATATATAAGAGATTTTCTAAAAAAGTTTGGTAAAGTTATTGTAGTCAACAATCATTTCGAATGTATTGGTGAAACATTCAGTTCTTAGGATTCTAAAAAATTAATCAAATTGTTTTTGTTTTTAATTTTGCAGTGTGTGATTAATAAAGTTTTACAAATAGAAGAAATAGACACAGATGTTGTTGTGAAGTAAGTATAAATATATAGGTTGGTAGTTGTCAGTCAGGGAAAAAATGACTTGTGCAAATTGGAATAATTTAAGGAGGATTTTGTTAAGAAATTAGTGGTTGAGATATGGGTCAGGATATGAGAAATCATAAATGACACAAGGCCATAGGGAAATAAGTCATTAACAGGATTCAGGAGAAAGACAGTAGTAGTTGATAAAAAGTTGTGTCCTTGAGTAGAGGGTAGCAATCATCACAAAGTAAACCTTCAAGGAGGAAATTGGAGCCGGGGAGATGGCTCAGTGGAATAAGCATTTCCCTGGCAAGCGCAAGGGCCTGAGTTCGATCCCTGGTTCCGCAAAAAAAAAAAAAAAAAAAAAAGTTGGGGGCTGGGGAGATAGCTCAGTAGAATAAGTGCTTGCCTAGCAAGTGCAGGGTCCTGAGTTCAATCCCCAGTACCACAAAAAAAATAAATACATAAATAAATTTTTTTTTAAAAAGGAGGAAATTGGAGTAAGTACCATAGTGTAGTCCCCCTTATCCTTGGGATATATATTCCAGCACCCCATATGGATGCCTGAAACCATTGATATTACCAAACACTACATATACCACATTTTCCCCCATGAGTCCTGAAGTGTTGCCACATAGCACCAAAGTTAATCTGTCTTTCCATGTTTTATACCCACATGCTTTTTTCATGTCACCACTCTTGTGCTGTGGGGGCATTATTAAGTAAAATAAAATTATTTTAACATAAGTGCTATATTAAGCCAGGTGATCTGATAACTAAGATGGCTACTATATGACTGTCCATATGCAACATGGATGCACTAGGCAAAGGAATAATTCATGTTCTGGGTGGGAAGAAGCAGTTTGGTCCAAGGCATTATACTATTCAGAATGGCTCATAGATTGCAACATGAATTTTTTATTTCTGGAATTTTCCATTTGATATATTTGAACTGCATTGACTGTGGAAAATTATTGCTACAGAATTTGAAACTACAGATTAGAGTGACTCTCTGTAAGGGCTCCTCATTGGCTAAGTCCATCAGGTTGCCCTCACATGGCAAAAAGGGTGGGAAAGGGGTAAAAGGTAGATACAAAGCAGGGGAATTGAAGATAATTCATACAGCAAGATAGTAGGATATTAAGTAAGTAGATAGTAAGTATTGTTTAAAGTAACTATATAATTAAAACCAAGTTAATAGGCTTTGAGGAGTTTAATGTTTGATTTTGAACTGTGTTTATAATTTTTGAGCCTTGGGAATTCTTATATTTTGAGAAGAATAGTGTTACTTTATTTTCATTCATGTGGAAATCTAACTTCATTCACTTGTTTAGGATATGAATAGCAATAGGTACAACTATGAAGCTTCTTGAGGCAAACATACAGAATGGAGTCTATGAAGTGTTAATTTTCACCTCACCCTACTTGCTGAAAACTCAGTTTAGAATTAGTTGAATTAAAATAGAATCCAAGTTAGGAACTAAATAGGAATTAAGATAGAAAATAATAATTGTTGGAAGATAAATCATTGGAACTGTTAGAAACTCCATGGACATGAAGAGTTAGTGATTTCTTTTTCTGTAGGGACTTTTCTTAACTTAATGTAGAGATCTTCCTGTCTATCCAGTATAAGAATAGTTTTTGAGAGTCAAGTACTGTCTGCAGCAATATTCATGACAGATTTAGAGTAATAAATTGTTGATGCTATAAAATATTTTTTGTAATTCTGTTTTGCATTAATCTTTTATCTTTGAAGTTAAAGATTGATGTCAACTATTCAAGTAATATTGGCTGATATGTGACAATTTTTAATGTGCCATGCATTGCTCTATGTATTTTTATTAACTCATTTAATACTTACAATAACATATAGACTCTGTTCTTTTTTTTTTTTTTTTTTTTTTACTCTTAAGGCATTTATTTATTTATTTATTTATTTTTAATTAATTAATTATTTATTTATTTAGTGTGTGGCCAGCTCAGCCCACCAGGGGGCGGGCGGGCCAGCATGTGGTGCTGGGGGATTGAACCGAGGTCTCTGCTTTGCTTGAGTTTAGCTTGTTCTAAGTAGGTGCTTTAGACCACTGAGCCATCTCACCAGCCCCAAAAGGCATTTATTTATTAACACGTTCTCTGCCAAGATTTCATATTAGGTTAAAATTCAATCCAGTCTTTTTACATTTCTCTATTGAGGTTGGCATGTCAGTGCGTTACAGAAAAAAGCACCTTCTCCAGCAATCAGTGTGACCAGCATATGCATAGTAAGCCCCACAGTCAGCCCCTATGTTCCCCAGGTGATCCACCTAGATGCTAATACTACTCTGCTACAAGGTAAAAGCTCCTAACTCAAATTTATTGGAAAAGGAGTGAAACTTCTGCAAAGTGCACTTTTGAAAAGAGGTACTTTTTGCGTTTGAAAAGAAACTAGTGAATCCTCTAAGAATAATAAAAGGGAGTATTTTACAGTTAAGCACATGATTTAGAGAGAAGAATTCCAATGTTGCTCTGCTGGTCAATGGTGTTACTACTCTTCTTTTCCTCCTGTGGGCCCCCTTCATCAGCTATCACAAAGCCTTCATCTGTGGCATAGAGAATGTCTACAGTCCTTTGCGATACAGGGTCATTTTCCCCCTCATTCTCCTGGCAAATCAATTCAGTGTTCCTTAGCTTTCCAAAGTAGAAATCTCTTTCTTTCTCCAAGTCTTGAATGGTAAGTTTCAATACATTGACCTGCTGCATCAGTTCAGCTGCCTCATCACCCCCATTGCCCACACCTGGATTCTTTTGTACCACACCTGAGCCAGCCTTAGGAGTTGAAGTAGTTCTCTGGGTTGAAATGGGTCTCTGTGGAGCTGCACTGCTCAAGCCGAGAGTTTCTTCGGTTTATTCTGAGCTGGAGCAACAAGACAAGGAGCCACTGCAGTTTCTGGACCTTCTCTGGCAGCTTTCAGATCATACTGTTTTCCATCGTAGTTTGCATTAAAAAATTTCTTGAACCACTGAACAAATTCAAAATTGTCCTGAAACTTTCCCCAGGGAAGCGCTTATTCCACTGAACCATCTCCCCGGCCTACTAATTTATCCACAGGAATTATTTTATCAACACCCATCCTTTTAAAACCTCTTGTAGTATTTTGAAGTTCTGGATATATTTATGTTCTAGCTTAGCTTGGAATTTTACTTTCTTCAGTGGAGGCAGGGAAGAGCATATCCATAAACTGACAATAGGCAGCCCCTGAGCACAACTGTTCAATCTTCATCAGATTCAACTGCAGAGACTCATTGATCCAGGCCAGCATGTCATGTCGACTTAGATTATCAGTGGTGACGTTGAGTATACGTTCACTGCCATCTTTGGCTGTCAGGGGAACCGCATCTACTGCCCGCACCTGGCTCTGGTTCCGTCTTAGTCTTGTTCAAAAACCATTAGAGTCTGTTCTTTCCTCATGTTAAAATGAGAAAATTGGAGCACATAGGGACTAATTCACTTAGAGTCACATACCTAGTAATCCTAGAAAACTACTAAAATGTTGAACTGAGGCAGTGTGGCCATATTACTTCTTGTATGTGGAAAAGTATGCTTTAGTTTGTAGTGAGAAAAGTAGGTTATTAAATTTCTTGAGGAAGATGTTAGTTTCTATTTTTATTCCAGAAGATACCATTACCTTTAACTACACTTGGCTTTTTATTTTTTATTTATTTTTTGTATTTTAGGGAAAGAGTACAGAGTGTTCAGGGTCTCACTACTAGCTCAGAATCATAGTGATCTGCCTGTTTACAGCCTCCCAAGAGCTGGGATTACAGGCCTGCGCCACCAGGCCCAGACTCAGTTGCCATCTCAGCATGCCCTGGGGGCAGGGCCTGCATGGCAGGCCCGGGGATGGAACCCCCAGGTGCTTTAATCCGCTGAGCTATTTGGCCGGCTCTAAAATTGGCTTTTTAAAAATGATTTCTTTAATAGTTACAAAGTGTGTTCACATGAGTTAATATGTCAATATATTTCATTAGATTAGTTTTAAAAGATATTTAAAGAAGTAGTTGTTTGGTGGTTGACCTCTTTAAGATTTTCTTTCAGCTTTTTTTTTTTTTTTTTTTTTTTTGTGGAACTAGGGATTGAACTCAGGCCCTTGCACTTACCAGGGAAGCGCTTATTCTACTGAGCCATCTCCCCAGCCCCATTGAGCCATCTCCCCAGCCCCATGACCTCTTTAAGATTTGATGATTATAGTTAGAAATCTAGATAAAGTTGCATTTTATTCTTAATATTCAAGCATATCTTTTCCTCTAGTTAGGAGATGTTATCTGATTAGTCCTATGATGACATTATTTATGGTTTTTCCCCCCCCCCCAGGCTTGCAGATCAAATGAGAATGTTAAATTTTCTCCAGTGGTTTGATCTATTAAAGGATATTTTCTCTAAGTTTACAATTTTCCTACACAGAGTTAAGGTAAGCTTATATGTGTTTGTCCAGAATATCCCTAAAATTTAACCAGCTTTCTGGAATAAAACACAACTTTTTTGGTTTTGTAATTTTTCTAAAGAGGTTTGGTTTCAAATAAGAGTAAAAGTACCTTTAAATAGTTTAGGAATTTTTATAATTTCGAACAACTTGTTTTATATTAAAAAAAATATGGTTGCCTGGTATTAAATATTGTGTAGTTTTTCCTGTTCTCATTTTGATTTTTGAATCCTTCTAGATTACATAGTGGTTCAGTACTGTGAGAAACACTTATCTGAAGTCACTAAATTTTTAGAAATTTAATGCTAATATAATTTTTAAGGATATTGTTAAGATTTAAATTATCTTATTAGTGTCCTTTATTGTGGGTTGTTTTTTCATTTGATCTGGGGTCCAGTTAAAGATCACTTATGTTACACTGAACTGTTTTTTAGGCAAACCACTTAATTTTAAGCCATGTAGTATGTGGAAAAGAACACTTACCACACAACATTATTTAGAAGAAAAGATGTTACAGACTATCATATGCATTGTTTGGAATTACTAATATGGCATAGTTATATTTTAGTAAGAAGCAATTACTGAATGTGACATTTATAAGGGACCATTTGTGAAATTTGATATTGTTTGTGTTACCAAGTGTTGTATATGCTAGTCAGTATCCCTAGAATTTCCAAAGTGCCATAGTAAGTCATCCTAGCAACTTCGGTATCTCTCTATGTCATGGCTCATCCTTATTCAAATAGAAGCAATGCTAAGTCACATACAGAAGCACTTTAGACAAAGTCAGAAAATATTTCATTGTGTTTAATTTAGACTGCTTGGCATTAGTAGGATTAAAAATATTGATCCTACCTATTGATAGTGATGGGCAACACACCTTTTTTTATGGATAGATTATTCAACAATTAGTCTGTTTTCACTTTTGTGTATATTCTGTGACCTTTATCATCATATGTATTTATTATTATATGTCTGGATAAATAACAGCATCTGCGGGGTGTTTAGGGTCTCACTACTAGCTCGGACTCACTGTGATCTGCCTGTTTACAGCCTCCCAAGAGCTGGGATTACAAGCACACGCCACCATGCCCAGTCTCAATTGCCATCTCAGCACGACCTGGGGGCAGGGCTGGCCCGGGAGGCCCAGGGATTAAATCCTGACCCCTGCACCTGCTTGCAGGCACTTTAATCCGCTGTGCTATTTGGCTGGCCCTAAAAGTTTGTGATTTTACTGAAAAATAATGGTAATCACAAGCTGTCCTTTTTATTTTTTAAAGAGAATACAAAATGATAGAAGAAAGAAAAAATTAGAAACAATATAGAATTTCACTAAACAAAATAATAGGTATTTGACAATGGTTGTTGTGTCACATAATATTATCTTCAAATTAGTTCAGAGTACCAGATTCAAACATGTAAAACTGGAAAAAAAGAAAGAAAAAGAAAAAAACTTAAGCATTAACTTCTTTCAATAGGCCAACAGAAATCAACAAGCTGTTCATTTTAGTGGAAGCATTTTTAAATAATTAAAAATTATTTCTAGTTTGGTTGTTAGATTATAGGGCCACTTAAAATATGTGTTACTTTGTTTTCCCTTACTTTTTCATTAAAAAGACAGTATTTTTTAAAATCAGAAAAAGGTTGTTTTGCATTTTTTTTTTTACTCTCCTGGGGATTGAACTTCAAGTATTAGATTTTTGTGTTTATGTAGTATGTGTATGTAAGGCAATTAAAAACAAAGCCTTTGTACTGTACTATAAATTTGTTTGAAGGGCCTTGCTAAATTAAGTATGAGATATTTTAAATCCTTTATGAGTATATCTTCTATCTTTTTTTTTTTCTTTCTTTCTGTAGGCAACATTGAATATCATTCAAAGTGTTGTTCTCTC
This sequence comes from Octodon degus, assembly GCF_000260255.1. Classification (NCBI taxonomy): domain Eukaryota; kingdom Metazoa; phylum Chordata; class Mammalia; order Rodentia; family Octodontidae; genus Octodon; species Octodon degus. The sequence goes on from NW_004524654.1 coordinate 5,333,765, forward strand.
AGTTCTTGACAAAAACCAAAGGACTAGAGAATTGGAGGAAATTTCACAGCAGAAGAATATTGCAAAAGATAATTCACTGGACACAGAAGTGGCTTATTTAATCCATGAAGGCATGTTTATAAGTGATGCATTTAATGAGGGTGAATTAGCACCTGTAACAGTTGACACTACCTCTCAAAGAAATGTATCTCCAAATAGTGAGCCTTGCAGCAGTGATTCGGTATCCGAACCAGAATGTACTACTGATTCTTCATCCAGCAAAGAACAGACATCATCATCTGCTACTCCAGGAGGTGTGGATATTATGTAAGTATAATGGCTAAAATCAAATAGACAGGAGTTTTGAATCATTTATTAAGGGTTTTAGTACAATTGAGTACTCATTGTATTTAAAAACCATGTAGATTTTCATCTTGGAATTTAATCCAAATAAATTGTTTGAAATGTTACTTTTTGAAAATGTATGGAAAGTACAGAGATGGTAAACATTGTACGTAATGGAGAAATTGCAGGTTTTAAAGCTAAAAATAGTTTTATTTAATTATTTTATATTTAATTAAATACCCTTATCTCAGTGATATGGTAACTGATGCTTGGAGAGCTTACATGATTTACTTAAAGTCACCAGTAGCAGAATTGTTTGGAACTAGGTCAGTTATTATCTTGGTCATTTTTCTTTGTTTTTTGTTATCATTATATTATATATAGCAGAGATCTGTTTGGCTTGCTTTTTTGTGTGTGTGGTGGTACTGGGGATTGAATTCAGGCCCTTTTCACTAATATATATCACCATCCCTTCTTTTGCTCTTTATTTTGAGACAACATCTTAATAAGTGGCCAGGCTGGGACTTGAATTTGCAGTCTGTCTGCCTCATGTTCCCAGGGTACATTATAGGCATGTGCCACTGCAGTTAGCTGATTTGCGACTTTGCAATTTCAAAGACATGAATTTCTGGGTAGATCACAGTGTACATCATTTTAAAAACTTTTTATTGGGTCTCAGTGATATGATAACTGATGTTTGGAGAGCTTACATGATTTACTTAAATTTACTCACAGGCGCAAGGCCCTAGGTTCAATCTCTAGCACCACAAAAACAATGAAGGAAAAAACCTACCATCCTTTCTTTCTTTCTTTCTTTCTTTCTTTCTTTCTTTCTTTCTAAATGTATTTGGTACAGGGTCTCAGTATGCAGCTCAGACTCATAGTGCTTCTCCTGTTTTCAGCCTCTCCAGTGCTGGGATGACAGGTGTGCACCACCACACCCGGTCTTGGTGGCCAGCTCAGCACACCCGGGGCAGGGCCGATGCAGCTTGTGGTGCCAAGGATCAAACCCTGCTCCCTGTGCTTGCCTAAGCAGGTGTTGAGCTATCTCACCGGCCCTAAAACCTATATTGAAATAATTTCAAATTAACAGAAAAATAGCCTCTAAAAGTCTTATATATGTAAGTCTTCATCCAGAGTCTCCAGTTGACAGTTCACCACCCTGTGTCCCCTTTTTTCCTTTCTCCTTTATATCTCATATTTTTTTCTGAATCAAAAAATAATTTAAACTCCTGCCAGCTAGGCATAGTGACACACACCTGTAATCCCAGCACTTGGGAAACTAAATGCAGTACAATTGCTGTGAGTACGAGGCCAGCCTGAACTATGTAACAAGACTCTGTCTCAAAAAAAATTAACAGTAGTTTACAAATGTGATGTCACATTTGTCCCAGTGTATGCATATTACTACAATATGTATTTGATAAACACAAAGAAATTCTACATAATCAGAATGTATCACTTAAAGAGAAGAAAACTGATAGCGTATTACAATCTAATTCATAGACCAGAACTGAGCCAGAATATACTACTGATTTTTCATACAACAAAGTGCAGACATCATCATTTGCTACTTCAAAGTTCAGAGTTCACCAGGTGTCCTAGTAATCTCTGGTATCTAAAAGTTAAAACCAATAAAAACTTTCTGGTTTATGAGTATAGTTTAAGTTTAATTATTATTAACAGCAAGACTCAGTACTTTTGTTCATCTTTATATAAATCAACCAGAAGCTTATAGAAGACAGATTTACAGCATTAAGCAAACTGTAACTGTCTCTCTTTCCATTGTGTAAATTTTCCAGAGAGATTAAAACAAGTGTCTGCTTCCAAATGAGACAGAGTTAACAGTTCAAAAAAAACTAGACAAGTCTAGCTTGGTCAGTTAACAAAGCCATTGACAATTTGAAGGCTCTAGCACTGACAACCTGTGGTAGGCCACTGGTTTTGTAGGGCACTATTTAAAACAGAAAAGTAGGATCAAAAGCAAGAAGGAGACTTGAGAAAAGTTATGTGTACTTTACTCCTGTCCTATCCTTATCAAGGAACTACTGGTCCCAGTAAGTACTGTCTGGCTACGATGATGGGTGATCTTGTTGCTTTGTAGTTTGGCATACATCCTCAGCACCTGGTAAGGGCACATTGGACAACTAAAACAGTGGTTTACTACAAGATGGAGTCACGTTGACTAGAATTTATAGAATAATTCTTATACTCCATCCCTTATTCTGATTCTTCCAATCTTTCCCCCTCTTCTGCAGTGTTCCCTGAATAGTGTTGGAAGGGGTATGATCTTCTTTGACTAAGAACTGAACATTGGGAGGTTATTTTATAGCATCAGATGCTTATTCATAAAATGATACAAACATTAATCAAAAATGGTGTCACCAGGTTAAGTGTGTGTGCGTCAGGACTTAGTTACGTGTTTCTTAATTCACTTAAAGGAAGCCCTCATCTCAGTTCTGAGGTCCCTTTAAAGTTACTCCACGTTTGAGGAACAAGGGCAGCACTCCTGCTTAACTGGAGAGGGAAAGTTCCCACACTCAAAAGTTGGAGGGATTGTAGGTGTGATAACTGCCTGCTGCAAGAAGATACCCCTCAGCTATGGCCAACAACAAAAGTAATCTATAGGCATAGACACAGATGTTTAGATGTCAGTTTCTTTGGGGCATCATATCCCTTTAACAAAATAGCAGTGATTTACCTGTGATTTCCTCAACAACAGATCTTTGTCCTGCCTTTCAGTACCAAATATGGGTTCCCTTGGTGCAGGAAAATGTTTGTATCCACATTTTCAAAGTCTTAATTTTTTTTAAAATTCATAACTTTATTGATAAACAGATAGCAATGAGACAGTTTCAAATCAAATCGGTAGGACAGTTTCAATAACCAACACACTGCATATATTCTTCTTAGTGGTTAATTGCTGTACAAGATGCGGACCTGAGATCCTATTTACAAACACCATTAGAACAAATCATTCTATTCATTAAGAGAATGTAACTATATATCTATCCCAACCACTTTAAATACACAGATACAAAATGGACATTCATCGGTATACCCCTTTTTTTCTAAATTCCGTTATTTGAATATTATAGGTGTGTAAACTCTGCAAAATATTCTAAAAGAGTCCAGTAGCCCATAATAGCATTGGGTCTTCTGTTTAACTGGCAATGCCAGAAATTATTGACCTGAGTCCCCCACAGCTCAACATAACAGCAAGGCTTTACTTCCTATATTTCGTCTTCATACTTTTCTACTGGATGGTTAAGACCAAGGTAAAGCAGGACCTGTGCAACAAGAGTTGTAGCTTTTGGGTGTGATAAGGTCAGTGAAATCCCCTCAGGATTTATCGTGAGATCCTGTACCTCAGATTGTAGAACCTTTGTGAGTGTCAGCCATGTGGATGAGTCATGGCCATTGCTTGGCCAGTGTGCTCTCTGTGAAAGCCTGAGAGAGTGTTTTCTCTCCATGTGACTCTCCTTAGGCACACTCTACATCATCGATCACTTTCTTCTTTGGCCCCATAATCTTCTTGATCAGAAAATTTGGGACACTACTGAGTTACATGACGTTACAGTACAAGTTCTCATGTGTCCTGAGTCTTAATTGTCAAAGTCTTAATTTTGTACCATCCCAGAAAGTGGCTTAGCCATAGGCCTACAGTCCATCCCTTTATTGGACATGTTGTGTTTATTGTCATTGAAGTAGATCTAGTGATGGATTGCACCATTGCAGGGCTTTAGGTAGAATTGCTGCTCCTGTTCTGTATACCTGGCTTCGACCCCTTTTCATGATTGGAACCAGAACTCTGTTGGAAAATTGTCTGTTCAGGTTTCTTTATGTCACAACCATCAAGGTTCTTGCTATTCTCTAGAACAAATGGTTACTGCATAGTGGGACACACAACTGTTTAGCCTTCCCCAAGCTAAACAGTTTTGAGACTTTCTCAAAAGTCTCTTCAGCCCTTTGTCTCATTCCACATAGTTCTACTTTTTATCAAGTTACATAGAGGGTGGATGATGAGTAAGGAGGGATATGAAAATATTCTGGTAACCTAAGAGTCTTAGTAGTGCCTGTAACTGCTTTACATTTATTGGTATAGGATGCTGCAGAATTTTCTCAATGATCTTTTCAGGTATTGTTTGTGTCTTAACCATAAAACTCCCCCAAACTATACTCTAGTACCAGGTTCTTGACCTTGTGGGGATTGATTTCTGTCATCTTTATATCTTGTATATCATCCAGATATTTTCCTAAGTCTGTGAGACACTCAGAGGTTATTATGATACCATCTATATAATGAAATATTTTCAAGATAATAAATCAACATCCTAAGCCACCATTGCATTGCAAATGGTGGACATGTGCAGGTAGACCTGAAGGAGCACTTGAAAGGTCCATTGCTGTCTGTTCTGGGTAAATGTAAAATTGTTCTGGGATTTTGCAGATAAGGGAATACTAAAGAAAGTATTAAATATAGGAAGTAAAGCCATGTTGTTATGTTGAACTGTGGGGGACTCAGGTCAATAATTTCTGGCATTGCCAGTTAAACAGAAGACCCAATGCTATTATGGGCTACTGGACTCTTTTAGAATATTTTTCTGAGTTTACACACCTATAATATTCAATAACGGAACTTAGAACAAATGGGGTATACCGATGAATGTCCATTTTGTATCTGTGTATTCAAAGTGATTAGGATAGATATATAGTTGCATTCTCTTAATAAATAGAATGATTTGTTCTAATGGTGTTTGTAAATAAGATCTCAAGTCCGCATCTTGTACAGCAATTAACCACTAAGAAGAATATATGCAGTGTATTATTTGTTGAAACTGTACTTCTGATTTGATTTGAAACTGTCTCATTGCTGTTTATCAATAAAATTTTGAAAAAAAAATAAAAAAAGAAAGTATTAATAAGATCTAAAACAGTGTAAAATCCCACAAACTACATCAGGTTTTCATTCAGGGGAACAGTATTGGGTACAGTGTCATGGCCAGGGAATAGCAACTTATGTAACCTTCTATAACCCACAGTCATTCTCTACCAGCCATCAGACTTCTTTACTGTAATTGCTGACTGTGATGTGCAGTGTATGCCCCAACAGCATGTCTACCCCTCATATAAGCTTGGTCTTTTTTACCTATGGACATCTCAAGATTTAGATTTTTCTGTTAGGTTAGGCTCAGATTGATTCAGAACTAATTTAGCATTTTGGCAGAGTTCTTTGTGATAATTATTATCAGTGACTTGTGCATAAGAATTCTTCCTTCATAAGTTTTTGACTCTACCTTTCGGTGGGGTTAACACAAGGGATTCTATCTTGATATTTTAACTTCACACTTTCCTTATATTTCTCTCTTATCTTTATGAGAGTTCCCCAATGGTCTTGCTAATTAGTCATTGTTTCCATTGTCCCTCAACACTGGAATGTTGTTCCAATTGTTGGTCTTACCTGGTTCCACATTGGAGGAGAGTGTTGACAATTGAGACTTACTGGTGTAGCCCCTTTAACCACATTTGAGCAACAATATTTAGAAGGAATAGCTCTTAGATCTGATAAAACTAACAAGATCAAAAATTTATAATAGCCAATCATTCAAATTTTTTTCATAAGCTTCAATCTTTATAAAACTTAACTCAGACTTCCTGATTTTGTCCCTGTCTTTCTTTTTTTCATTCTAGTGAGATAAAATCTTACAATACAAAATGCCCCCTATATTTATTCGCTTCTTTAATTTCTTCCTCTGAGAAGAGGAAGGGTGTAGAGGTGAAGTGTAGGAAGTGAAGCCGTGCTGTTATGTTGGGCTGTGGGGGACTCAGGTCAACAATTTCTGACATTGCCAGTTAAGCGGAAGACCCAGTGCTGTTGTGGGCTGCTGGACTTTTTTGGAATGTTTTGCTGAGTTTACACACCTATTATATTCAAATAATGGAAGTTAGCAGAAAGAAAGGGTATACAGATGGATGTCCATTTTGTATTTGTGTATTCAGGGTGGTTGGGGTGGATGTATGGTTACATTCTCTTGATGAATGGGATGATTTGTTCTAGTGGTGTTTGTAAATAGGATGTCAAGTCCGCATCTTGTACAGCAATTAACCACTGGGAAGAATGTATGCAGTGTGTTGATTATTGAAACTGTCCTACCAATTTGATTTGAAACTATCTCATTGCTATTTGTTTATCAATAAAATTAGGGCAAAAAAATGCCCCCTAATCCCAAATCTATCCTTATGCACAGAACTTTCTATCTTCCTCTCTGTCCTGCTTACTAGTTCCCTTTATTACAAGCCTCTTGGCCACTTGGATATTAAAATACTCCTGGTTCATTTTTCCCAACTGTTAGTCTTGGTTTACATACAAATGTTTACATTCTCATTAGGACTCGTTGAATAACAGATTTCTAGGTAATCTTTTAAATTATATTAGTACAAGTAGAAAGAAGAGCAAGTTAGTCTTGTATTTGTAGTTGAAGAACTATCCCAGTGTTATGCACAAGAAATGTTTTAAGCATAACAAATTGAAGCACCCCTCTAAATATACTCCAGTTAGAATCCAAAGGTAAGTATGCCAGCTAGCCAAGTTGTACCCCAGTGCACTCTTTCAACTCTTCAAAGATTGCCAGGAATGCTGGTTCCCTCTCTTCGCATCCTGAGACGTTGGTCAGCCTCAGTCTTGCTCCCCCTAGGATCCAGGGCAGACTTTGCATATCTAAAAAACATTTCCACCTGACATCCAACTTATAGTTGTTCCCCATAACAGCTTGGATTTAGAATCTGGCTGAGGTTTCCCAGACCTTCCATCATCTCTACTATGCCAGCAGTGTTCTTCCCCAGCACTGGTACTTTAATAGGTTTATCCTGGTTCTTTTCCTCTGGTATTTGCTTAGTGTGAACTTAGGCTTAGAGCTCAGTCTCTGTTACTCCTGCCATGACTTTTATTTACATATCATACATATAGATACCATACATATAGATAGATTTGTTTTTACTATATAGATATCCTTTCAACTTAATATTATTTATTGAAAATACTCTTTACTGCTTTATAGTGCAACTCATGATAAGTCAAATATTTAGATATGTGTGTCTGTGTTTGTACTCTTGTTCGTTTTTATGTCTTCGCACCACTATTAAGTATAATTATCTTAATTACTATAGTTATTGTAGCTTTTTAATAACTCTTAATATCTGGAGTAGTAATTTTTCTTCCTTTTCTTCAAGATGGCCTTTAGCCAGGCACAGTGGTACCAGACTGGAATCCCAGCTCTGCAGGAGACTAAAGCATGAGGGCCACAAGTTCAACCCCAGTATTGATAACTTAGATCCTATCTCAAAATAAAAAAAAGGCCACAAATGTAAAAAGTCCAAAGAATATGGATTCTATCCCGAGTATTAACCCCCCAAATTACGTTGACTTTTTATAGTCTTTTGTAAATTCATATACATATTAGCTTTGTTAGTTGCTTCTGTTAACATTTTTTAATATTTTATTTTTAAAGGAAAAATCCAGAATTTGCCCTATTACAACATAACTGTTGTCTCTCTGTAAAGGAGCCTTGAAAAATATAGTCCCTAGCTTTTTAGCTGTTTGCTAGCTAAAACTATTTGCTCAGCTAAAACTATGATTGTGGCAAAAAAAAAAAAAAAAAAAAAAAAAAATGTTGAAAGGTAGTTAGCAGTCTGCTGTAATATTTAAGATTCCTTTAAAATAGAATGTAGTCTCATAGTTTTTATTCTTTCCTTTCATTTTCTCTGTGGCTCATTTTGTGTTTTGTATCTTTTATTTTTTATGTTTTTCTGGTTCTCTATCACATAGTACTACAACAACATGTAACAAATTCTATGGATAGTTCTTTCTGTGTTTAGTCGGCACATGGGTATTTCCACACCACCCAAACCAAAGGGACAGGGGGCTGGGGAGATGGCTCAGTGGAATAAGCGCTTCCCTGGCAAGCACAAGGGCCTGAGTTCAATCCCTTGTTCAGCCAAAAAAAAAAAAAAAAAAAAAAAAAGTCTGGTACAAAAAAAGTACCAAACCAAAGGGACAGTGAATTAGTTGTTGAGAGAATATTTGTAGGTCCCAAGTTATTTTATACAAGGCTTCTGACTGTTCTTGTATCAAGTATTTTTGAAGTATATAATTGTGTCATGGATATAGAATGCACAAAACTTATATCTAACATTTTAATGTTATTAGTGGTAGACTTTTGCTATTTTCACTTTTTCAAGATGATTTATAGTTTTTCAAGGCTTATTGTTATGCAGATGTGGGCACAAAAAAATACTTTTCCAGACAGAAAATGGGAAAAGAAAATTATTGGAAAATATTAAGAGTTGTGGAGTTTTAAAAAATGAAAAAAAATTGATTACATTAAAAAAAATTAGTACAGGGTCTATAGGATCTCACTACACAGATCAGACTTGTAGTGATCCTTCCTGCTTTTTCAACCTCCCAAGCGCTGGAAATCCAGGTGCACACCACCACACCCATTCTCAGTTGCAGTCTCAGCATCCCCCTGTGGGCGGGGCTGCAGACTGGGGGTCGAAACCCTGGCCCCTTGTATCTGTCTAAGCAGGTGCTTTTATCTGCTGAGCTACCTGCCCCCCCTTTTTTCTTTCTTTCTTTCTTTTTTTTTTTAAACAGGCTCTTGCTGTGTGATTTAGGCAGGACTTGAACTCTCTGTGTAACACAGAGAACTATGGCCTAGAACTTATGCCTTCTCCCTGCCTCAACCTGGGTACTGGGATTACAGGGATGCACCATCATATCCAACTGTTTAAAGTATTTAGTTGTGATTAAAAAACATAAAATATAACAGGTTAATAATTTCTAAGTAAAAAAAATTTCTAAGTATATAGTTAAATAGAGTGAAACATTTATATTGTATAACCAGGTATCTCAAAAACTTTTTCATCTTATAGAACTGAAACTCTCTACCCATCAACAGCTTTCCATTTGTTTTCTCTCTACTTTTTGTCTTATAAATTTAAACTCTTTAGTTCATGCATACCAATAGAATCCTACAATATTTTTTTCTGTATGGTTATTTCACTTGCACTGTTTCTTCAGGGCTCATCATGTTGGTAATTTACATCAAAATTTCCTTCATTTCTCTTACGAATGAAGTAATATTCCCTTATGTGTATATATGCCGTATTTTGTTTTCCAATCCACAGATTAGAGTATGAACTAAATATTAAAACACTATTGCAAAGAAATAATTATTCTTCTATAAGATTTTTGGGTAAAATATGTATTATCTGAACATTTTTAAGTGATACTTCCCATTAAAAACTAGGAAGTATTTGGTAGATTACAAAAGTTTTTCTTCAAATGTGAATTTTACAGCTTTTTATTAATATATTACCTTTAGAGAATATTGTGTTTATGGTTTTCCTTAATTCTCCTTTTATCTTTTACAGGGTTAGTGAAGACATGAAATTAACTGATGCAGAGCTAGGAAAGCTGGCAAATAATATCCAGGAATTATTGTATAGTGCCTCAGACATATGCCACGATCGAGCTGTCAAGTTTCTCATGGCAAGAGCAAAGGTATTTTCACCAAGCATTAGATATTTTATATTTATATGTAATTATTTTGATTGATTGATTGATTGATTGATTGTAATGTATTTAGTACAGGGTCTACATGGTCTCCCTACATAGATTGAACTCATAGTGATCCCCCTGTTTTCAGCCTTCCAAGTGCTGGGATTACAGGCAGGCGCTACCAAGCCCAGTCTCTCAGTGTCTCAGTGCACCAGAGGCGGGGCCAGCATGGCAAAACATTCTTTTCAAATAATTATCAAAGGATTTATTTTAAAATATAAAATTTTAGTGATTAATTTGAATCTAATATGCTGTTTTATATACATTATATACCTGTATAATTAAATATAGAGGCTATTAATAAAATTAAACTCCAATATTGTGAAAATTTTATAGTATGAACTGAATTCGTTTGAGTTACTATATTAGTCATGTAAAATCAGAGTCAAATTTGACATCTTTGGTTTTTTATTTTGGGTCTGAAGTATTACGAAGTTTCATTTAAGTGATAAAATACTGTTATCAATTGTAAGGGGCCGGGGAGATGGCTCAGTAGAATAAGTGCTTCCCTGGAAAGCACAAGGTCCTGAGTTCAATCCCTGGTTCCACCAAAAAAAAAAAGTGCAAATAGTCCAATTTTAAATATGATAAATGCTACAATTAATGTATTATGAAAGTGGCATAATTAATATTGATTCTCATTAAACTATGTTGGTTTTATAATTTAGCATATTTGACATACTAACTCCAATGACTTTGTATTATTTTTAAAATTTAGGATGGATTTCTTGAGAAGCTAAATTCCATGGAATTTATAACACTTTCTAGATTAATAGAAACATTCATTTTAGACACTGAACAGATCTGTGGAAGAAGAAGCATGTCGTTATTTGGAGCATTGCAGAGCCAAGCTAGCAAGTTTGTAAATAGGTTTCATGAAGAGAGAAAAACCAAGCTCAGGTATCATTACCATATGTTTTATTCTTCAGTTTTGTTTGTTTGTTGTAAAGTATAATTATTGCTGTAAAAAGAAAACTTAATTGACTACCAAATTATGGAATTAAAAATCACATTTCTTGGCTTTTCAAAATAGAATTAAAATGTTTACTTCTGTTATAAAGTGCTCTTCAGAAAGATCCATGAAAATATACATGGATTTTTTCCTCATTTGAAATTAAGTAAATTATGTTTCCTCATTCTCTTTGATGAGGCTAGGAGCTATAAAGATAGGTGCTAGACTACATATGAATGAGTCCAGTTTATTAAGGTATTCAGCATTTTTATTTTTTTTTTATTTATTTTTTATTTTTTATTTTTTTTTAATTTTATTTATTTTTGTGTGTGGCCAGCTCAGCCCACCAGGGGGCAGGGCTGGCTGGCATGTGGTGCTGGGGGATTGAACCGCGGTCCCTGTGTTTTGCTAAGCTTGTTCTAAGTAGGTGCTTTAGACCACTGAGCCATCTCACCAGCCCCTATTCAGCATTTTTAAAGTGATATATACTAACCTGAGCTTTTCTTCCTTTTTATTTTCAATTGAAGAAGATGGTGTTGAAATATTATTAAAGTTAGCCTTCCTTTATTTTTAATTTTGTATAGCCTTCTCTTGGATAATGAGCGCTGGAAACAAGCTGATGTTCCTGCTGAATTTCAGGATCTTGTTGATTCTATATCAGGTGGAAAGATTGCTTTACCTGAAAAAAAATCTGGGGGTATGTATATTCTTTCATACTTTCTTCCAAATTTATGTTGTTTATTTATTTTGTATTAACACCTAATATTTTAAAAATTTATAATGTCAAAAAAATTGATAATGTGTTTTTTTAGCTTTTTTAAAAATTTTTGTTTTGGGGCAGAACTGGGAATGGAACTCAGGCCCTTGCGCTTACCAGGCAAGCACTTATTCTACTGAACAATCTCCCTGGGCTCCTAAAGTTTTTTTTTTTTTTTTTTCCTTTTCTGTTTGTTTGGTTTTTTTTTTTTGTTGTTGTTTGTTTGTTTGTTTTGTTTTTTTTTTTGGAACCAGGGATTGAACTCAGGCCCTTGCACTTGCCAGGCAAGTGCTTATTCTGAGCCATCTCCCTGGCCCCTTCTTTTCTGTATTTTTAGGGAAGGGTTTACAGGGTGTTCAGGGTCTCACTACTAAATCACACTCGTAGTGATCCACCTGTTTACAGCCTCCCAAGAGCTGCAATTACAGGTGTACACCACCATACCCAGTTGCCATCTCAACACACCCTGGGAGCGGGGCTGGCACAGCAGGCCTGGGGATTGAACCCCCAGCCCCTGCATCTGCTTGCAGGCACTGAGCTATTTGGCCGGCCCTATAATGTCTTGAAAAGCCTACAACTAATAATGAAGTATAGTAAATGTAGTTGACAGGAAAAATATTTACAGTAATTTGTAACAATAATTTCAAATGCTTGTTGAATGTTAACCACACGCTAGACATTTTACGATGTGTTTTACTTGCATTTCACTTTAGCCTCAGCGCAACCTATCATTATATTACTATTGTTGCCTTAAGAATGAGAATGCTTGAGGTTTAGAGGGATCGAAGAATTTTACACAAGTTATACTTGACACTTGAACTTGGCTTTATGTAATTTTACAGATGCGTATTTCTTAATTCCTATACCACATTGTCGAGAGATATGTTTCATTCAGTGAACTCTAGTTAGCTTCCATTTTGTGTCATATATTGAGACAGATAACAGCTATAATTGTTTTTAAAGAAGCTAAGTTTAATGAATAAAACCAAGAGAATATATGTCTGATCACAAGTAATACAGTTATATGATAGAGGAAGCCAAAATGTAAAGCACTGTGTGTGTGTGGGGGGGGGGGACTGCAAGGCAAAGAACAAAGGAGTAGAGAAGTAGGAAGAAATCAAGAACATAGATGTCAAAATTAGAGGTTCACAACATGAGAGAATTGTCACTGGTGCCAAATTTGGTTAAGTTTGATATGAAAGGATATAATGCTAAGGAGATATCTTTGTATACAAATTGAAATATCATATAATTAAATATACATGCATTCTGGAATTAAATTTTTGAATATTTTTAATGGAGAAGGTAGTTGCACTATTTCAAATTTTCTGCCTTTAATGAAGTGTTAATTTTTTACATAGAAATATTCTCAAATTGTTTACTATACATTTTCACAAAATGCAAGTGCATTACAAGAGAAAATAAAATAAGATAATGGCAGTAAGTTTGACATATAGGAGATTCCTTTCAATCTAGATAATTAAGTGTAATGATGGGAGTCAGTGCTAAGGGTGGGTAGACAAACAGAGTATACCTTTTCTGTAAGTTTAGGTGAAAAGGAAAAGTAAATAAGACATGAGTGCAATCAGAGATTGTCACCTCAGATGGTAGTTGAAAGAAGAGTTTTTTTGAGGTAGGAGAAGCTGAATTTTTATATTTAATAGAAATCAGAGCGGAAGAGGGTACTCTATAGGCCAAAATTCCAAGAATTGAATATAGATTTTAATGAAAGACTGCCTACCTCTTCTACCACTACGACAAATGGGAAGGGGTTAAGATTAGCTATAAGGTAAGTTTGTATAAGGCAGAGAGGGAGTGAAAGAACTAAGTACATCTCTGCTGTTTGATGACTATTTTCAATAGGTAACAGTGTTAGGTGGTGGTTAAAATTTTTAAACTGATTGTATGATATTAGCAGAATGTAAGATTTATGACTCATCAAACATTTCAAGCTGTATTTGACTAACTTCCCTCTATGTGAGATGCTGTGCTAGATAACTAGGGCATGTTTTCTGTTCCTGAGCAGCTCCTAGTCTTTACATTTCACTGTTATTTAAACCAGAATGATTTTTTAATTAATACATGAATGCATTAACAGAATGATTGGATTAACCTTTTCGTTTTTCTTCCTGCATAGTGAACTATTTTCATTTTCTCTTTGGAAGATTTTGATGTTTCTGCCTCAGTCTTTTCTTCTGACTGAAAAGTATAGGTGTGTGCTAGTAGAAGTCCAGTAACATTTTATTAGTTCTTATCAAGGTTCCTATATTATTATTCATTCACTTATGGTACAGATTTTTAGTGACTAGGCATTGGGCTAGGCACTGGGGAAATAAAGATTAATAGGTAACAGCTAATATTAATTGTATGCTTTCTTGATGCGGCACGCTGTTTGTTCTAAGTACTTTATATGTGTTATGTTGTTTATAGGTCTATAAACTAAACACTGTTAAGATTGCCAATTAGCAAACATGGAAATTTAGGTTCAAAGAGATTAAGCAACTTGTCTGGAATTACATAGTTAAGAAGTATTAAAGTCAGGATCTACATTCAGACAGACTAGTGTTAAGGTTTTTATCTACTATGCTATGTTGCCTCACTGCATTGTAGAGAATTAGTTACCAAACAATCTTTGGGTCAAAAAATGTATAGAAATGTATAGTGTGACATACAAAGTGAACTGTGATTAGAAGTTATGTAGAATTGGACTTCTATTCATGAAAGAAAAGGAGTAGTAGACATGTTGTGTCCTAGTATTCAAAAGGACTTTAAGTTTAGGGAAGAGCAATAACTTGCCTACAGTAATCAAATTAGTTCAGTTGATCCAGGATAATAATCCAGTCCACTGTTCTTTTTCCCTCAAAATATCAAGTTCTATTACATAACAATTTAAAAAGTCACTGTTTAAAGTAATGTGTTGAAATCTTAAGAATGAAATATACAATCTCCATTGAATTAGAAATTAACTCATTCAGGGCTGGCCAAATAGCTCAGCAGATAAAGTACCTGCAAGTAGGTGCAGGGCCCAGGGGTTCAATCCCCAAGCCTGCTGTGCTGGCCCTGCCCTGCCACCCCCCACCCCCTGCACTGAAATGCAATTGAGACTGGGCGGGGTGGCTTGCACTGATAGTCCCAGCTGTTGGGAGGCTGTAAACAGGAGAATCACTATGAGTCCAATCTAGTAGTGAGAACCTGAGCACCCTGTAGACCCTTCCTTAAATACAAAAAAGAAAAAAGAAATTAATTCATTCTAAACATGATAATAATAAAAACAGCTAGTTGAAATGCTTGTTCTGTCTTTCCAAAAAGTTTTGAAACTTTTTTTAAAAACAACTTCCTAATCATCTGTCATGTGCCAGGCCTAGAGGATAGGCAGTTTGTAATCATCTGTATCACATTGACAACTGCCTTAAAAGATAATATTACCTACATTTCATGTTATAGGTACTGACTCAAAGAGGTTAAGTGATTGACCTAAAGTTGTGCTTCTAATAATAGACAATACTGCCACTCAAATTCACATGTGTTTAACTCTAATCAAATGTAATTTACTCTGTGAAATTGCTTGTTAACAATTAGATATTTATTATTAGAAATGAGACGGTTCTAAGCCCTAAACAGAAACTCCTTCTTTCTTTCTTTCTTTCTTTCTTTCTTTCTTTCTTTCTTTCTTTCTTTCTTTCTTTCTTTCTTTTTTGACTGGGCCTCTCTATTAAGCCCAAACTGGCTTTGAACTCACTATGTAGCCCAGGCTGTCCTCAAACTCAGAGCCATCCTCCTGCCTCAACCTCCTGAGTGCTGGGATTACTGGCATGTACCACCACACCCAGCTTTAAATAGGAACTATTTTTGGCTTTCTCCCAGCATTTTGTTTCATCATGTATTCTCTTCTTTCTTATTTGGTTTACTCTTTAGCAACAGAAGAAAGGAAACCAGCTGAGGTTCTTATTGTTGAGGGACAAGAGTATGCTGTTGTTGGGTGAGTAGTACATGTTTTTCATTAGTTGAGTCAATTATTTGAAACATAATTCTTCTAGTTTCCTCTTGAGTTATATTGGAAATTTTGAAGTAAAAATTTCAATCCTATAAAATACTTAAGGAGTATTTTATGGATTACTTGTTATTATCTGTAGAAGGCTTTAACGACTACAGGCTTATCGTTAAGGACTACATAGGCTTAACAAAAAGGCTTTAGCTTTTCTCATGCACAGTAACATGAAATGTGGAGAGCCCAAGGGTTTTTAGTGGCTGTATCATGCTATTGCCATCTTAGCTTCTTGTAGATTATTTTCCCTACAGATTTCTTAGTGTGTTATATAGCATAGTCTTTAAGTTGTTGGTTTCAAAGGTGAAAAATAGTTCTACATATAGAACTATTGTGAAAATTAAACAGGTAATGCTTTAAAGGAGTTATCACAGTTCTGCAGCAACTGTTTCTATCCTCATTTGAATCATTAGGTCTTTTACTCTTTTATTAATAAACATATCCCTATTTCAAGTTAACTGAGAGTCATACAAGTTGCAAAATTGTTTGTTATTATATGCTTTTTATTAAATAGGTAATTAAGATGATTATCTTTATATTCTGTCTACAAAATGTTATTTTCTTTAATAGCACTTTACACTTTGTATATTTTCATGTATTTGATCTTACCACCCCTTTGTAAAGTAACATGTCAGAGATTATTGGTTTTATTCTCAGTTACTAGAATTGCAGCTTTGAAGGTTCTGTGGTTAACAGTAAAGTGTCCCAAAATGGAGTTAGAATTTAGGTCTAATTCCCAACATCTAGGCCATCATTCTTTTTCATTTTTCTTTGCTTCAAGTCATTATGTATTTTTAAGTAGGTACCTTCTCCAGAAAGAAAGTCCCTTTGTGCACCTTTATCACAGCATTTACTTTAGTATAGTAGAATTACTTCATAGCTGGGCATAGTGCTGCACACTGGAGGCTGAGACAGAAGGACAAGTTCAAGTCCAACCTGGCAGCTTGGTGGCTTAATGAGACACTGTCTTAAAATTTAAAAATGGCTGGAGATGTAGCTTAGTGCAAAGGCCCTGGGTTCGGTCCCATTACTGAAATATAATTAGAACTATTTCTTTGTGTTTATATCTCTTTGTTAGAGTCTAAGTTCTGCAAAGGGAAGGGGTTATCTCTTACAATTTATTTTTTCTTGGCACCATAATAAGCACTCAAAAAGTATGTACAGATTTGAGGCTTTAAAAAAAAAAAAAAGTTTTTCTCAGTCTATATAGTCAAGCTTTGCAAGTATCAAATTCCAAACTAGCTTCCGCCACAGCAACCATCAAAGAACAGTAGCCCTGGCTGTCTGCTATCCCATGGCTGTGGGTCTCAACAAGGGCCACAAGATGACTAAGAATGTGAGCAAACCGAGGCACAGCTGCTGTTGCAGAGCCTCACCAAACACCAAGTTCGTGTGAGATATGATCCAGGAGTGTGTGGCTTTGCCACGTATGAGCTGTGCGCCATGGAGCTGCTCAAGGTCTCCAAGGGCAAACATGCCCTCAAGTTCATCAGGAAAAGGGTGGAGACGCACATCCAGAAGCATGAAGAGCCGAGTAACATGCTGGCTTGCCATGAAGAAGGCAGCTGCCAAGAAGGCCTGAGCCCCTCTGGAATAAAGCTTTGTAGAAAGTTTAAAACAAAACAAAACAACAAATTCCAAACTAATAAATAATTACCTTTCTTCTCTGGAATTCTTCCTACTTTCTGGTAGGGCAAAGCTTCCTTTCAACCTTCTTGAAATCTCACCCCTTCAATTTAGTATAATTTATCTCTCCAAATATTTGTTATCTGGTTATGTATCATGTGCATGATAGAAACGGTCCCTTCTGGCTGTCTGGTTTTCTAGCTTTTTTTTTTTTTTTTCTTTTCAAAGTTTTATTGATAAACATATAGCAATGAGACAGTTTCAAATCAAATCGAAAGTACAGTTTCAACAAATAATACACTGCATATATTCTTCTTAGTGGTTAATTGCTGTACAAGATGTAGACTTGTGATCCTACTTACAAACACCATTAGAAAAAATCATTCTATTCATTAAGAGAATGCAACTATATATCTATCCCAACCACTTTGAATACACAGATACAAAATGGACATTCATATGGTTTTCTAGCTTTTAAGGCAAAGAGGCCATTGCTAAAAAGCTAACTTCCCTGACTAGAGGGCAGCTATTATATCTTCTGAGAGAAGATTACAAAAGTAATACAGTGGACCCATGCCACATAGAACAGGCTATAGGAATATACATAGAAAATAATATATGGACTGATAGGTAAGCCATTATAAAGACTAGACACTATATTTCTGGAATTACTACTTTAAAAAAATCTTTTATTTATGTATTTATTTGGTACAGGATCTCATTATGCAGCTCAGACTCATAGTGATCCTCATGCCCCAGTCTCCCCAGTGCTGGGATTACAGGCGTGCACCACCATTCCCAGTTTTAGGCATGGGGCCGGCAGAGAATGTGGTATTAGAGATTGAACCCAGGTCCTTGTGCTTGCCAGGCAGGTGCTTAGACCGCCGAGCTATCTCCCCAGTCCCTGGAATTACTACTGCTTGATATTCTTTAGATTTTTGTAAAACATTTACATAAATTTAAGTAATTGACTTAATTTTTAATTGAGTAATTCATTTTATATGTCAGATCAGTATAGTTTTTCTTTTTTTGATTGCCTATGTGTCATCTTTCTTTTTTTTATAGAACTGTATTGCTGTTAATAAGAATTATCCTTGAATATTGCCAGTGTGTGGATAACATCCCATCTGTTACTACTGACATGCTTACTCGTCTGTCAGATTTACTGAAGGTGTGTATGACTTCACTTTATAAAAAATTGTTGGAATAATTGACTTACTAGACTATAACTAATCTCTAAACTCTAAGACATTTCAAGTTATCATTAAGGCATTAATTTTGTAATATTTGATCATGGTTACATCACAACATGTTACTGGAAAAAGGGCTGTCTGCTTCCTTCTCACTCCACATTAGTGATCCTCCCTCATTGCACCCATAGAGTTGTTAATGACATTGGAGACAGGAGATGATTTGTTCGTTAGGTGCTGAGCATGACTGAGGCCACTTAGGTCAAAAAACCTGGACTGGTTTCACATGTGCATGGAAGGAATTCACTGAACTTTACAAAATTCATCTCACTAAGGTTAGAGATTTTTCTTACATCATTCTTTCAGACCATTGATGTAAAATGAAAATGTGGTGATAATTTTGTTCAGCCATTTCATACTAACATACTTTTACTCCTAGTATATAGGAAAGGTTTTATATTTTTTGAAACCCATATTTTATTGGTTAATTTTATCCTGAACTTTAGTTTTAGTGAAGAAAATAAGACAGAATTTTGAAACTGAGCTAGCTTCTGAGTGAAAATTTCTAAAAACTGATTTCTATTTCTCAATTTTTTTCTCCTACCAGAGGTAAATATTAATAAGGTTTAGAATTTCTCTTCACCATTTTCATCAAGAATGTTTTTAGAACAGTTAACACATTGCCAGCATATAAAGATTGGTTTTCAAATAAATTGTTGAGATTGTATTTTTCTCCTTCTTTTGTTAGTACTTCAATTCAAGAAGTTGCCAGTTAGTTCTTGGAGCTGGGGCAATGCAAGTTGTTGGACTAAAAGCAATAACTACAAAAAATTTGGGTATGGATTCTTCCATTTAATTCACATACTAAGATGTTATAATAATATCACTTTTCTTTTCTTTTTTTTTTTTTTTTTTGGTGGATCTAGTGATTGAACTCAAGCTACTGATTTTGCTGAGCTGTCTCCCTGGCCCCACTTTTCTTTTTTTCTAAAAATACAATTTAATAGAAATTTAGAAACACTTCCTGAGCAGCAGAAAGACAACAGTTGTTACTTTTCTTATCATGTTTTTATTATACCTGATGTTTTAATGACCCTAAGCAAAGTGACAACTACTACTTCATTATCTTATGTATTATAACTGAAAAACTAGCTGAGATGGTGATTGAGACCGGTCATGGTGGCACACACCTGTAATCCCAGCTCTTGGGAGGCTGTACACAGGTGGATCACTACGAGTCCAATCTAGTAGTAAGACCCTGAACACCTGTAGACCCTTCCTTAAAATACAGAGGAAAAAAAAAAAAAAAGAAAAACTAATCTCTGGGGAAATGGTATGAGGAAGTTCAACTGTAACAGGTATAAATAATTTGGAAACTGCATCACTTTAGAAAGCATTAAGTTGTATTTTGTATGCAGTATTTTGGGCTGAAGGATATTGAAATATCAGAAGAGAATCAGGGTCTTGTTACTGTCCTTATACTAGAACATCTCACAACTGAAGTCCCTTGGGAAAGTTCATTATATTTTTCAGTACCAAATTATTTTCTTAAGAAAAATAAAACATGTTGCCTTCTGCCCTGGTATTCCTCCTTTATGAAATAAACTAAAGTCTGTATAAAATTGACCTTTTTACTTAATTTGATTTGTAATTAAAATCAGCTAATATCTTTTTTTGTTTCTATTACATATCCACTTTTCAGCTCTTGCTTCACGATGTTTGCAGTTAATTGTGCACTACATTCCTGTGATCCGAGCTCATTTTGAAGCTCGACTACCACCTAAGCAATATAACATGCTTAGGCACTTTGATCATATCACTAAGGTATTTCCCATGTGTTTTCTTTCAAGTATCATAAATCTAATTCCTTAATTGTTAAGTATTTTTGCATGTGTCTCAGGAACTTTAAAATACAGTACTGTTTCTCATTACAGGATTACCATGACCACATAGCTGAAATATCAGCGAAGCTTGTAGCGATAATGGATAGCTTATTTGACAAGCTGTTATCAAAGGTAACAATTTATGAAAATCATTAGGCGTTTCTTACAAAGGCATTGTGACTTTCCATTTTGTGGAGATTCTTTATATACAAGTTAAGATGTGATAACAAGAAAATCTAAATTTTCAGAAAATTTAGATTGGTAGAATTTTTAAGTTTTCCAGAAAAACGTGGCTATCTGCCATGACCAAGGCTACTTATAAGTGGTCCAACCAGTCTAGCAAGTCAGATACCCCAGAATTTAGAAACAACTCATGAAATTGTTCAGATTGCCCAAGGAGTTGATATATATCTTCTAAAGTGCTAGAGGGAGTAGGGGAGATGATTCTAACAATAATAGAAACTTTCCACAAGGTATTTTTTAATATTAGTTGCATTGACAAATGTATACCATCTTCAAAATACAATGGACCCTTGAGTCTGACCAGTTTAACAATGAATAACTTAGGTTATAACCAGAATTTTAGTTTTAACTTATGACCAAAATCTTGAGTTATGACCCTGATGCTGGCTACCTATGCTTCAAGATGGTCTCAGATATAGATTTAACCCTTACAGAGTTCTGAAAGGAACATTACAACATCCCTTCTTATATGGAGTTTATTGGGAAATCCTGGGCCAATGTTTCTGTAAGGACACAGATCTGCCAGTATACAGGAGAAAGACTTTGAAGGCTGTGTAGAGGAGCCGGAGCCTTCAGTTGACAACTTGAATTACAACCAGCCCTTGGGAACCAATTGAATTTGTAACTTGAGGGTCCGTTGGAAACTTTAATTTGAAGGCCTTCCAGAAACAGAATAGAAAGAACAAAGATTTAGATAGGAAAATTGTTTACTCCAGTGTTTGTTTCTGTTTTGCTTTTCGTTCCCAGTAGGTTATTAAACAAAGTGATATTCTCTACAGACTTCTGAACTACAATGGGAGGATATTTTCAGGAAAATGTCGTTTAATCAGTCCAGTTGCTTTTGCCCTATCCTTTTCCCTAAGTTCTTCAATCCATGTCTTAAGATGAAAGTGTAAATTTTATAACCTGAAAGTCTGAAGGCTTCTTTAGTGTGTATATTCTTGGTCCCATTTTAGACTAAGAAACTTTGATTTGCTTTTCCTCCTACTTGGATCCTTCAGATTCTGAAATTGTAGAAATAGCAGGCATATGAGAAGCATAAAAGGACAAGATAAAATGATGCCCATATATATACATAGATGTGTCTACTCCTTTGCAAATGACATTCACAAAAGAATGCTTGGAAAATAAAGCTGCATTGGTGTAGTAGTTCTTAAGTTTAAGTCAGAGGACCCCTTAACATCCTTAAAAATATTTAAGAACTTCAAGGAACTTTTATTTATATAATTTATCAGTAAGCACACCATATTACAAATTAAAACTATGGTATTTAAGAATGCACAAAATACAAGAATATACAGCCATACTTTCTGTTTTCAGAATGATAGCATCACTACAAGTCATCTAAAAATCCCCACTATTTAATCATGAAAGAAGGAGAGTTCAAGAAGATAACTAAGATCTTAGTACTATTATGAAAATAGTTTTTATTTATTAGATTCCTTGAAAGGATCTGTGACACCCAGGAGCTCCCAGACCACACTTTGAAAAGTGTGATTGATCACCTTCTCATTTAAGAAGCTTAAAGAATTTATAATTGTGTGCACACAAACCTTTCTATTTATGACTATTTTTATGACTATTAAGTTTCTAGTTCTGTATGAGAAAAATTGGAAATTCTTTTTTTGTAGGTATCAAGTACAAACTAACATCAAAAGCAATTCTATTTCACCAATTTCCTTTTTTATATAAGACATTTGTCTGTATAACAAAGGTCACTAACATATTCCATTTTTAAGAAGTTTACCATGTAATAAAGTAGAAGATTGTAAACTGCTGACAGTGTAGAATCAATGTTAAATGAGTAAAATTAGTAGTAAGCTGTGGAAAATAATGAAAGCAAAATCAAGAATGTGTTAATACTTCTAAAATCCCAACTTTAATTTTTTATTTTGATCACACACAGTTTTTGAGTAAGAATTCCCCTGTGACAACTTGATTTATTGTTTTTTCTGAAAAGAAAAATATTTAGCTAGCTTCCTCTATCTTTACCTTCATCACTTATATTTAAGTTAATAACGTTTTGCTGAAGTATTTTAAAATAATTTTGAGAAATTACAATATTTCTAAATACTTAAGTACAATTTTTTAAACTAAAAAACACATTCTTCATAATACCATTTTCACACCTAACAAAATTAACCATAATTCTTCAATGTTACCTTTTTTAAAAAAATACATTTGAAAAAAAAAAATACATTTGGTACAGGGTCTCACTACGTAGCTCAGACTCATAGTGATCCCCCTATTTTCAGCCTCCCCAGCGCTGGGATTACAGGAGTGCACCACCATGTCCAGGGGCGGGGTCAGCTCGGCCTGTAGTGCTGAATGTTATCTATTTTTATATTTGAAAATGAATAATTATCCAGAAATATCTTTTTATAATAATTTATTGAACAAAACCTTCTACTTGATTCATTCATTGCATCTGATTATTATGTTTTGTTTTGTTTGTGCAAAGTAGTACACTTTCTCCCTGTTGCTGTTTGCTTGGAATTTTTAGTTTTAGTATTATTTACTTGAGGAATATGGACAGGCTACTTAATGTTTTTTCCTGATTTTCTCCACTGTTATCTTCTGTTACCTGGCATGTCTTTGTATTAGTAAGTCTCTCTTTGTCAGTCCCTATCCTATTTGATTTTTGTGTTGCTTGAGAATTTAATCCTGTTTTTTAATTTATACCAAAATAATAGACAAGTTTGGCTTTTGATTTGCCTTTCAGTTTTTAGCTTTTATTTTCTTACCCGAAAATTTAATTTTGGAAACAGAGGCCTAATGTAACAAACACTAATTCTAATAAGCTAATAAGTAGAGTACAATTGTGTAGTTAGAGTAAACCATTAATATCCTATTATACAGCTAATGTTTTAGCCACCACTCATGCATTCTGTAAATTACATGCAAGCCATTGTGTAGGAAATAGAGGAATATGTAAGAGTAAATCAGCCTTCCAAATCTTCTCAAATAGCAAAGTATCTAGAAAGGGAAATGTATCAATAACTATAAGAAGAGGTAGAATATGTAAAATATTATAAATAAAGAAGTGATTTAGGAGAACTCTTAATGCTCTTGTTCCAGGAGATTAAGAAATTTTGGGCATCTTCTTGATTGTTACAACTTGGTGATGGAGGACAAGGTGCTACTACTGCTAATGAATAAGTAGAAACCAGGGATATGCTAAATGTTTTATAAGATACAGGATAGCACCTAAATACCCAAAATGACAATAGTGTGGAAGTTGAGAAACTCTGACCTGGAGAACAAACTAATGTCCAAAATAATTTGAAAGTATAATTGGTGAGACTTAGCTATTGATTTAATACAAGAAAACACAGAAGAGTAAAAACTGAACCAGAGATCTAAGTTGTGTGTGTGAGAGAGGCTGGGAGGATTATATAATAGCAGTAACAATAAAACAGGGAGATAAACTAGGATTGGAAAAATCATGGTAAAATTAATGTTGGAATGGAATACCTAGGAGATATGAGACTTAAATCCGAAAGAGTTGTTAAGTAGAAGGCATGATATTGAATGAAATTGATGAGCAAGAAGAGGGCACATTGTGGGGGATTAGAGAGGAAGAAGCCTTGTACTTAGATGACTAGAGACTGGGGAAGAGGAAGGTCAAAAGTGGAAGAAACAGGAGGCATACTGCTATGTAGGATAGGGTTTAAAGTGTGACAGTGTAACAGTGCCACAGAGTGATGAGGAAGGAAAGTGAGGAAAGGTACTAAATTTGGAAGTTAGGATGTCTTGACTGGTTTTTTCCACAGAGAAATTTTTGAAGAATATTATAGTATGGGAAAGCAGTTTGAGTGTTGACAAAAAAAAAAAAAAAAAAAAAAAACCAAGAATTTTAATGGCTGAGGGTAAAGTACTGAGTCATGTGTAGGTGAAAGATGAAATGTGATAGTGAAAGTAAAATGAAAAAGAATATTTTTATAGAAAACAGTATCTACCATTTGTAAACCTGAACAAAGCTCTTGGGGGAGCATATTTTTTTTTTAGTCATGCTGTAAGCAATTACCACAAACTAGATTACTTTAAAAACAAAGTTTTTCTCAATTCCAGAGACTAAAAAATCTCAAATCAAGCTATCAGACAGGTCATCCTCTATATGAGGACTCGAGAAGAAGCCTCCCTTGCTTCTTACTAGCTTCTGGTGATTGCTGTCAGTCCTTGACTTGGAGCTGCATTACACCAAAACCTACCTCTAACTTCAGATGGTTTTCTTCCTTTTGTGCATCTCTGTCTGGATTTCTTTCTTTTCTTATATAAAAACACCAGTTAGGGATGGGGACATAGCTCTGCAATCTAGGAGCTTGCCTGGCAAGTGCAAGGACCCAGGTTTGGTCCCCCATACCACATGCCATGCGGGCCCTGGTACCTCATTCCATGCTGGCCACTGAACTGTGTGTGGTGATACACACTTGTATTCCCAATGCTGAAGAGGCTGAGACAGGAGAATTACTATGAGTCCAAGCTACATAGGGAGACCCTGTACCAAATAAGTAAAAGTAAAAAATAAATAAATAAATAAAATAATACTAATGACACTAATCAATGGATATCAGGCACACTAATCCACTATGACCTCAAGAAGTACCAAGTAGACATGAATTAAGGAGGCACTTTTTATCAGTACAGAGGGGTAAAGATGTTACCACATGAAATAACACTTTCATACTCACTAGAATAGCTTTTTTTAAAAAACAAGTTTTAGCGAAATTAAAGTCTTCATATATATATATATATATATCTAGTGGTATTGTAAAATGGTCCAGCCAGTTTAGAATATAATTTGACATTTCCTCATAAAATTAAGTGTGCATCTTGAGAATAGTGAAGACAATAATACAATCCAAAGTACCTTAGCATAATTCTCATTATTTTTCTCTGTTAGTATGAGGTGAAAGCTCCTGTACCTTCGGCCTGCTTCAGGAATATTTGTAAACAAATGGCAAAAATGCATGAAGCTATATTTGATCTTCTTCCAGAAGAACAAACACAGGTGAGTAGTAATTCCCTGAACTACTCATATATATATATATATATGACATATACTGTACTATCCATGCAGATTGGTATATTTTTACATGCTTTTGTCATAAGTTTAGTTTGTGTTCTAGTATGATCTTACCTCTTTTTAGGTTTTGTATTAGTGTAAGATATTTAAAATTTTCTAACTGCCCTTTGTTCTGAGAGGAGAAAGCTATAACTTTGCTACATGGTCAGTAGATTTTTCATTTGCCCATTAGAGGTTTCAGATTCTACTTACATCACTCATTATTAGTTTGAAAATCAGAGTTGGCTTTTATCAATGAGTAGTAAAAATATGTTAATTCGCTGTAATTGTAATCCATACTGGATATATAAAGAGTTAGGGATGGAGTTAATAAGAACGCACATAACCAGTGATCAATCTGCTTGACTGTTAGAATTTATTGAATTGACATAAATGATCTATAGTAGAAAAACATAGGAAAAGAAAGGTCTTTGACACCTCTCACCTATGAAGTATTCTCCCTGTCTCCCTTGCAAGTGTTCCCTCCAAAATGTTAGTTTTCTTTACTGGCCACACACACACACACACACACACACACACACACACACTATATTGTTTTTTTTCCCTCCTGAAACTTTGAAGGTTCCAACATTTCTTTTTTCCCCCAGTCTTTACTCTAACTTAGTACTTTTATATCAGGTAATCTCATTAAAGCCTAGTTGTAGAGTGACTAATGATGTTATAAGCCTAGTTGTTTAATGTATAAATGAATTTAAATTTCACTGGGATTTTTGCTATTTGAACAAGTTTACTTTGGTTTGTGTCTAATTGTACATAGAAATGGTTTTAGGAGTAGATGGGCCTACTCTTTCACCTAATGGCCTTCCTTCTCATATCTCTCATACTTCTGTCCTATACTAGATATAATAATTTTTTCATATTTTTTAGGTTTCTTATTAATTATACCAACTTCATGATTAAATCTCTCCCTGCTCTCTTATGGTACACTGAAATCCGAGGGGGAATATAAGATATGATTTATCCACTGGGTCTTTTGATTTCTTCCTAATCAACCCATTATTTTCATTCCACATGCAAAATCCCTCACTGCTGATGTTCTGAGCTTTTGTACTTGTTATCTAAGTAACTTAAGAGGAAAACAGCCAGATCATGTAGCTGGTTATATAGATACTTCATATTTTTATCTGCATCATAATTTAAAGATACTCTTGTCAAAGCCTCATAAAAGTTAATAGGTTTTGCTGGAGTAAAAGTACATGCCTATAATCTCAGTACTTGGGAAACTGAAGTAGGAGGATAAGAAGCTCAAGGCTAGCCTGGCTACCTAGTGAGTTCAGGGGTGGCTTAGACTGCATACTGAGACTCAAAAAACAAAGCAACAACCA
This sequence comes from Octodon degus, assembly GCF_000260255.1. NCBI lineage: Eukaryota > Metazoa > Chordata > Mammalia > Rodentia > Octodontidae > Octodon > Octodon degus. The sequence goes on from NW_004524654.1 coordinate 5,360,815, forward strand.
AACAAAATTACTATATATTTTATGTCATTAATTGCTACCTGAATACCAAAACTATACAAAATTTCTGTGATTGTATATACACATTTTTTATAGAAAATACATAGTTATATATGATTATAAATCTGTTGTTTGGGGGGCCTGGCCCTAGCTCAGTCCTTTAAGTGGCTGCTTCCACAAAGCTGTCAGCCTCAGGTTGCTGGAGTTCGAACCTCACAACTCTCCCGCTGGCCAAAAGTGCCCTGAAGGCATTCGAGGAAGAAAAAAAAAAAAAAATCTGTTGTTTCCCAGCGAATTGGTGAGCCACTGCATTGAAGATCTGCATATAAGAGTAATAAAATACTTTGAAATGATTTTATTAATATAAAGTTATGTCTTGTCAATGTCTTTTTTTTCTCTATCAAGTTTCTAGTTAATATATTATAAAATGTTTCACTACTTTTTGTTCTTTTTACCTATCATAGTTTACCACACTTACAAAGCGTACAGGAATCCTTTCAATCTACAGAAAGGTAGTCTTATTTCTAAAAAAGAAAAAAAATTACTACTGAGGACAAGAAAGAGCTTTTTTCCAACTGAGGAAAACCAGTGAGGTTGAAGTTAAATACTTTCAGAGAAATTCTGAAAGTATATGTCAATTTTTTTTTTTTTTTAATCTTTTACTTATTTATTCATCTGGTACAGGGTCTCACTATACAGCTCAGACTTGTAGTGATCTTCCTGTCTCAGCCTCCCTAGTGCTGGGATTACAGGTGTGCCACCATGCCTGGTTTCAGTGGCCTGCATGGGACACCCGTGATTCCAGGGCTGGCATGTCACATAGTGGGCTTGTGCCCACTGGGTCCTTGCACTTGCCAGGCAGGTGCTTACACCATCAAGCTGTCTCCCCAGCCCTGTTTTGTTTTTTAAAAATACATTCTCCAGATAATATTGCTAACTCAATTACTTATATTTTCTATTTCAGGAGATCTTTAAGAAATTTAAATTTTATTTCTTTTCTAGATGTTATTTTTAAGAATTAATGCAAGTTACAAACTTCACTTGAAAAAGCAGTTGAGTCACTTAAATGTGATAAATGATGGAGGACCTCAAAATGGGTATGATTTTTAATATATTTTTATAATATATTCCATATTGAATTACTTTAACTATTGATCTTTATTCTTTATGCTGTTCTTTTTTACTGTAATCATAATTGGAAACCAAAATTGTAAATTGTCTTTTGCCTTTTTTTTTCCCCCTTATAGAAGTGATCTCTCTCTGCATTCCTCATTCTGTCCTTCGTGCTGTGTGTGTGTGTATTTTAAAGTGGTTTATAAATGATCACTTCCTTACCTACCTGGTTGTTTTTAGTATTGAACATGGAACCCATAGCCTCATCCATGCTAGACAACCACTTTACTTCTCAGCTCTCTTAAAAAATATTTTTACTTTGAGACAGTGTCTCACTAAATCCAGTTACCTGGGCTGGCCTTGAACTTATGATCCTTCTGCCTCAGTCTCCCAAGTAGTTGGGGTTATAGGCTGTATCTCTTCAATTTATTTTAAAGAATATATTGTGTTTTCTTAAATGCTAAAGAAATTTCAGGCTATTATGGAAATGAATTTTAGAGAAATGTATTTTGGGGTCAGAATTTGGCTTTGCTATTAAACAACAAATAATACACCAAATTAATTAAAAACAAAAAAACTATTTGAAGTGTTTAGTTTGCATTATTACCTGATTGTACTTAAAGAATTCTTGTTTTCAAAAAATTCAGGGAGATAGTTCAGTGAGAGTTTGAGGTCTTAGGTTTAATTTGCAGTACTGTAATTAATTAAATCAAATCAACTTCAGAGCCACAAAAGAATTAAAGCCAGTATAACAGTGAGGATCTCTCATCTAGCTCATTTAGATTTGCTAATGGTTAAAACCTCATTACATTTTTCTTATCACTCTCTCCTTCTCTCCTTATACCCTTCAGACACACACGCACGTTCCTTTTATCAAACATCCAAAAAGTAGACCACAATTACCATGAGGTTTAAACCCTAAATTCTTTGGCACAAATCTCTAAAAATAATGGAATATTTGTAAAATTGTAACCCTAAGAAAATCAGCATTAACAGAACATTAAGAATGTTTTTAGTACAACATTAAGATCACCACACTACATGAATTTTCTACTTGATGTCAAGTGATACAAATAACACATACATATGGTACCTGCTGTTGAACTTTCTTTTGAAAAGATAATCACATATTAAGAACTTAGGGATTCTACAGATGTGTATTGTGCCCTGAACCAACTGTTCAGAAAAAAAAAAAAAAAAAAAATCAAAAAGCAAGTATCTTAAGACACACTGGAGCTCATACCCATATTTTAATTTCCGTAGCTAAAGCTGGGTAGATTGGTTGGCAGTTTTCAGATCAGTGATTCTGAGGCATCCAACCTACCATATTGCTATTATTTTTTTTGTTAACACAGCTAGTTTGACCATCCAGCAGAAAAGTATAAAAACGAGGTATATAAAGTAAAGCCATATTAATAGGATGAGCTGTAAAAGGCTCAATTCAATAACTTCTGAGGATAACCCACTAATATTAGAGACTGCTAGACAGTGTTAGATTGTTTAGTTGAATTGAAACACCTATAAAATTTAGATGCCAATAGAATATTCACTTCTGACAATAAAAAAGATACAAAGGAATGATCATTTTGTATTTATATATACAAAATAGGATAAATTTACAGCTACTTTCACTTAATTCAAAGAGAAGAAAGAGTTGTACTAACAGTGTTTGGACAGAATATCCTGTCTGCTGCTTGTACTGTGGATAACCACTAAGAAGATAACAATGTACAATGTATTATCAAAACTGTCCTATTAATCAGCTGTGAAAAAAAATAAAGTTTACTTCTAAAAAAAACACAGCTTGTTGGGGATCAATATTATCTTAGAGATCTTTATTATTGCTTAACTTACAGAAATTCTATGTAGGTCAAGTCAAGCTTTTGAATGATCTCTTGGAAGTTAGGTACCTCTGAAAACATCCATGCTATAGCAAGAACATAACAAACTGCTTTAAAGAAGTTTTGTTTCTAAAAATCACTCTAAAAATATACTTTTTCCTTTTTTATTTTAAGTGAAACTTAGTTAATATCAGATTTTATTATGAACAATTCTGTGGCATTTAATGCATTCAGAATGTAGTGCAACCATCATATCTATATCTAAAACATTTTATCTACTCTAAGGAAAAGCCCAATTGAATATTGGGCAATTGCTTCCTGTTCCTCTCTCTCTCTCTCCTATCATATACTTTTAATGTAGTTTTCTTTTTGTCTATTTAAAGATAATTTTCAAATATAGAGATGTATAGAAAATAAAATATTTATATTCTAGCTTCCCAGAATTAATCATTAGCTTTTTCATTTTTACTTGAAAAAATTTTTTACTTAAAAATATTTGTCATATTTTTAAAATAACTTTAAAAATGGAATTCTAAATGAAGCTGAAGTACATTTTGACAGTCCATTTCTTCTTCCATTCCCTTTTCTCGCAACCTTTTGGAATCATTTGATCTGTATCCTTTGACTCCTTATTTATTTTCTCTGCATAATGAAAAACATGTGCTATTTTGTAATTTGCTTGTATGGTATATTGGACATAAGTAACTACTTTTTCCTATTTGACATCGTTACTGATTTATGTGTTTTGGTATATGGAAGAACAGCTGGCTGTCCATATCTGCAGGTTCCAACTGCAGACAAAACAAAAAAAGAAAAAAGAAAACAATTGTACTGAAAATATATGGATTTTTTTCATTTTTTCTAAGAAATAAGGTATAATGACTATTTATAGAACATTTATATCATATTCAGTATATTACAAGTAATCTTGAATTATGTAGTGTTAGAGGATGTATATAGCTTATATACAAATAATGTGCCATTTTAGGGGACTTGAACATCCACAGCTTTTGGGAGGTCTTGAAATCAGGATACCAAAGATGAATGCAGTCCTTTTTTGAGGGCTGTGTAATTAATCACATTAAGTGTTCATTTCCTCTGGTGATAGAGTTACACACCATTACTTTTTTCCATCACAACCTGCCATAGTAAAGAAACTTTTATATCTGTGCAATACTGAGATCATTTCTACAGCATAGTTACTTATAACTATATGCACATTTTTCTTCTTCTAGGTATTGTCAGTGGCTGTATCAAGTTTACACTTCCACTGTTAGTTTATGACAGGTTTTTTTTTTTTTTGGGGGGGGGACAGTTTCTTTCATTTTTTTGGTGACATTTTCTATTTCCAACCCCGTTTGTTTATTCAGGAACAGAGAATATCTTTCCATTCTCTGATGTCTTCTTAAATCTCCTTTTTTCTGAGTACCTCTTTGCTTAGGATAATTTCTAATTGGTTTTTTCTGATACTATTGTGCATTTTCTTTCTTTTTTTTTGTGGTACTGGGAATCAAACTCAGGACCTTGCACTTGGCAGGCAGGCGCTATGCTGCTGAGCTATCTCTCTGGCCCCTCTGATACTATTGTGAATGGTATTGTTTTCCTAAGTTCTTTTTTCTTGAGTTTATTACTGGTATACAAGAATGATATTGACTTCTGCTTGTTTACTCTGTATCCTTCTGCGCTGCTAAATTTGTTTTTTTTTTTCCTCTTCCTATTCCTCCTCCTCATTCTCTTCTTCCTTCTCTTCTCCTTGTTCTCCTCCTCCTTTTATTAATTCTAGGAATCTTTGGTGCAGTGTTGGGAGTCTTTTATGTAGAGGATCATATCATCTATAAATAATGAGAATTTGACTTCTTCCTTTCCTACATATTTCCTTTTAATTTTTTTCTGTTTGATTGCTCTGTTTAATATGTTAAGAACTATAGGAGTGTTGATAGTAGACATCCTTATCTTGGTCCTGACTTTAGAGGGAAGCTTTCAGTTTTTCCCATGTACTGTGCTTTTGGCAGTAGGCTTTTTTATAAATCACTTTTATCACATTGAGATAAGGCCTTTCTGTACTATTTTCTTCAAGATTTTTTTTATCGTGAGTAGATGTTAGATTTTGTCAAAGGCTTTTTCTAAACTTGTTGAGATCTGGTCTTGTTTCTGTTTATGTGATGCATTACATTTATTGATTTATGTATATTGATCCAGTCTTGCATCTCAGGGATAAAGTCTACTTGGTCATGATTTGTGATCTTCATGATGATTCGTTGCATTCTGTTTGCCATTATCCTATGGAGAATTTTTGTATCTATGTTTATTAAGGTATTGTAGATTTTTAGTTGGGTCCTTTTCTGGTTTTTGATGTAGGGCAGTGGTTATTTTTCTGTTGTAGATTTGTTTATTTTCCTTGATTGCTCAGTCTAGTTCATATATTCGGTCCATTAGACTTTTTATTGGTTTCATCCTTGAGAATTGTATTTAGAGACTTGATTTGGTGGTCATGAATTTCTTGGAGTATTCTATGACATGGAATATTCTTATTCCTCCATCAGTTTTGAAAGATAGTTTTGCAGTATACGTTAGTCTGTGTTGAAAGTTGTTTTCTTGGGCTGGGGAGATAGCTCAGTGGGTTAAGTGCCTACATGGCAAGAAGAAGGTGATGAGTTTGATCCCTGATACTGGAAGAAAAAAAGAAAGAAAGTTGTTTTCTTTCAGTGTTTGAAACACCTCAATCAAGCTCTTTTGGCCTTTAAAGTTTGTATTGAAAAGTCTGATGTGACCCTATTGGGTTTATAATTTTTTTTTTTTTGGGCTTTTCTCTTAATAGCTTTTGCATTGGAATTGTGGGACATCAGCTATGATGCTTCTTCTCTCATAATTATTTGGAGTTTGGTATCTCTCACTTACCTGTATAATTGAGTTCTTGTGCCATTCTTGAAAAGTTTTCTGGTATGATTTCTCTAAGCAGATTGTGTGTGTGTGTGTGTGTGTGTATCTGCTCTCTAATCTCTGACTGTAATTAGTCTTAGTCTTCATCTAGTAGCTGTTGGAGCAATTTTCTTGCTCTTCTCTTGCCCTTAAAGTATCTCTAAATATAGCCTTGTACTTTTTATCTGTCTTTAAAGTCTGATACTCTCTCTGTTGTCATGTCTGTTATTCATATATTCAATAGAATTCTTTATTTCAGGGATTTGTTTGGTACCTTTTCATCAACTTTTTTTTTTATATATAAATTGGTCATCATTTTGAATGGCTTTGGTTAGCACTTCTGATTTTCTATTTGATCTTCAATTACATTCAGTCTGTTTGGTTATGTTATCTTTGAGCTCACCAAGTTTCTTTGCTTCCTCTTTGATCATTTTTACAGTTCAGCTACCTGGTATTTTTTTCCACACCATTAGCTCCCCTTGCTTTCAAAGAGCTTGGATTCATTGGAGACATTGTGTTGCCTTGTTTTTACATGTTAGAGTTTGGTTTGGTTTGGTTTGGTTTGGTTTGGTTTGGTTTGGGTGTGGGTCCTGAGGGTTAAGGTCAAATAAGAGGCTTTATTGTTAGTATAAAGATCTCTTTAGTTGGGTTTTGTGTTCCAGTGATGTGATCTTGGCTTTATTTGTCAAGAGATATTGTGTACCAATCAAACCTGTTCAGTTCAATTGGGTTGGACACAGTCATTGTGTTTTAAGTAGAGAAACTCCTATTGGGAGTTATAACAGCATCCACAGATCTAACCATGTATCAATCATGAACATTATAATTTGTTTTGACAATCTTGTCCTTTTATCGTTGCCTCTTAGAGCCTATACTATGCTATTAGCACTTGGTCTGGGATGTAGAAGGACATGGAAAGGAAAAAGAAAGGGGAAAAGAAAAAGATAAATTAGTAAAAAGAAAGGGGAATAAATGTTAGCAGCTTAAAAAGAAAAGGTGGTGTTCCACTGGAGCTATTTTATAGCTGGAGTAAAGGGCTAGTGTTGAAGGGAATGAAAGAATATTTGTCAAGGGTGGGAGGAAGCGTGCAGTGAGAGGGAAGTGTAATTAGAAATTGAGAGAAGATATGAGATTGTCGCAACCAGTTAATACATTTGTAGCTAGTCTTGTGTGGATCTCCTAAGCATATAATTCTGTTAATGGTTATGTGACCATGAATGGCATCAAGTTAAAGCACTGATTATTTTTCTTCTCTTCATACATATACAGGAATTGCATGTATATGTGTCATGAGAGCTGAGGAAGAGAGGGAAGTCAAGGTGAGAGGGAAAATGAGTGAGAAGTAGAATAAAGAAGAAAGTTAAAGAGCAAAAAGAAGACCAATAGAGAGCATATTAAAGGAAAAAAATATAAAGAAAAAATTTAGAATAATATTAATAGACACAAGAACCAAAGGGAAAAAACAAAAACCAAAGAAAACCCAGAAAAACAAGCAAGGAACCAAACAAAAAACTCCTCCTAGCCACTTTTCCATAAAGCCAAAATGCCACATAGTTGTCTTCAAACTGTAGCCTTAGTCCAGAAGGAGTTTTTTGGGCGTTTTTTTGGCCACTCAGGATGCCTTCAGGGCAAGTCTGATTTGGCTTGAGGATGAGGGGATCAAAGCACAGCATCCTGAGCCTGACTGCTTAGTTTCAGCAGGCACTTAAACACCTGAGCTAATGGGCAGGCCCCCCCAGCCTTAGTCCAGTTGCAGGCAGTCAAGCCAGTTTTCCCTCTTGTGCTGTTGAAGTGCCTGCCTGGGAGTTGGGCGAGTTGTCAGTCTCCACGTGGTTGCAAGCCTTGCTTTATGTATAACCAGCTGTAGAACATTTTTGTGTCCCAAGATCTGACCACCTCAATTAACTTGGAAAGAAGAGGATGTGGTATAGTTTGCTTAACACCTAGTTCTTTGTCACCTTCCAGCAGGGACCTGCCATTCGAGCTCCCTTCACAGATTTCCATGCTATCCCTCCACCCAAGATACACCTCCTCCTATTGGCCATGTTAGAATCCTTAATTTTTCCTTTTACTAGAAAGTTTTGGGGTTTTGATGCTTTTCTTTCAATATTGATGTATTTACCATACCATCACCAAAAGTATAGTGATTTACATCTATTTCCTCCCTGGGTGGTACAGGGAATTAACCCAGGGAGCATTGACATTTGCCCCCATTATTTTTTGGGGGAGTGGGCAATAGAATCTCATTAAGTTGCTTAGGCTGGCCTCAAACTTGTAATCCTGTTGCCTTAGTCTTCCAAGTTTACAGGTGTGTGCTACTGTCTAGTTAGATCATTTCATAGATGAGTTTCAAATAAAAAAAAATTCTTATCAGAGTCTGCCATCTGATAAAGGGTGAGACATTAAGTGTATAAGTCCAGTGGTATTTGTAAGTTAGTTGTAGTACAAGTATTAAGGATGTTTATAACACCTTTCTTCCCATGCAGCACAGCAATCCAGAACTTACAGTTTTCATTAAATATTGAAACATTGCTGTATTTCTTCTTTTACAAAATATTAAAGATCACCTGTTTGTTTCCTCATGGGACATATCTGTCAAAACATACATCTCATAGGCCCGGGAACTGTCTTCTATGCATGGAGCACTGGTATTTGTTTACCTGTGAGATGTACAGAATACATAAAATTTGAATCACTTTGACATTAGGCATCTGAAAAACTACATTCTCTTTTATAGGCAAGATATATTTAGATTATAAGTGGCCTATTAGTAAAATTAAATTAAAAGCAGGAGAACTAACTCTGTTAGAAATCAAATGTGCCTAATAACCCTTTTTCTTCCTTGGTTCTAAACCAAATGAGTAGTCATGAAATGATCAAAATAAAGTCTACTTTTGTACTTTGCAGACTGAGCAAAATTTGGCTCCCTGTTCTTTGTCTTAAACTAATTAATCCAGTTAAAGGTATAATTGTAAACCACCTAGACCGAGAGCACTACCAATATACTCATCTACCCTAGGCCCAATTGCATACACTAAGTCATTCTAAAACTCAAATTTTCTATTTATAATCTAGGTTAATACTGTTACATTTCTCTCAGTACAGCAATCCAGTAATCCATAATTACTCAGTACAGTAATTATGAAGTGAAAAGGTCTAAGTGAAAGTTATTTAAAACTAATCAGGTGCTATCTAAATGTTGTTTATTATCTTATTTTTGCAACTGTGAAGGCCACTTACAAAATGGCTTGGTAGGCATTACATAGATTTGCAACTTGGAATTTAAGATCACTAGCTCTTGGGAGGCTGTAAACAGGCAGATCACTATGAGTCCGATCTAGTACTGAGACCCTGAACACCCTGTAGACTGTTCCCTAAAATACACACACACACACACACACACACACACACACACACACACACACACACACACAAATCACTTATTTACTTCAGAAGAATCAGGACTGAATGGTTTAAGAGACTGTTGAAATGTATTTATTTGGTTAGACCATCACTAAGGCCAGAAACAAGACAGGTTGGAATAGGTAAGTTTGTTTTCATTCTTGTTTTTACTGAGGACTTTGCACTTGCCAGGCATATACGTATGCCACTGAGCTATCTCTCCAACTCTGGTAAGATTTCTTATTTTAAATTTTTTATTTTTTTGGTGGAACCAGGGATTGAACTCAGGCCCTTATGCTTGCCAGGGAAGCATTATTCTACTGAGCTATCTCCCCATCCCCCAGATCTCTTACTTTAAATGTAACAGATCAATGATCTCTAGTGATACTTTGTTTGGGTCATTTCCATGTCAGTAGAGGAGCTGCTCTGGGAACTGGACAGGTAGAAATCTGTTTTTCTTAGTGAAAATGAACTGTGCTCTGTGTCAGGTCCCAAGCCAATTCTTTCTATGTATTTTAAAATTCTATCATTATAACACTGTTGATTATTAGAACATAATTCATGGTTAAAATATATCATGCAACATTTATTTGAATTTTGGACTGTTTTTCTCCCTAATACTAGGAGTTTCTTTTTTTCCTACCATTATTTATTGTAGTTTACTTGCAAGACAAGGATCCCTTAAGTAAATGTCCCCTAAATCATCAAGTGACTACTAGTGAATTATTTTGAGACCAAGTTTGAAAGCTGATCATTTTATATATAGTAGTACTCTGTTCATTTTTGACAATGGAGTCCCACTCTGTTGATACACTACTAAAAGTAAAATTCATTACAATATTTTATTTTCTCATTTGTAAAGTTCAAAAATATTTTTCTTTTTTCAAAGTTTTGTTAGTATATTTACAATACATAGGGATGACAGTTCACTGTAGTAGGTAGTTTGTACATATACATAACAATTTTTTTTACAGCCTCCCTCCAGTTCCCCAGCCTTCCATTTGTTAGTCCCCTTCACATTCGCAAAGGACCTATCACTCTACCTCCTATTGTCTGTTTTTTATTTTACTCTTTATGCTTTGGGTTTCTCATGTAAGAGAAATCATGTGATATTGAAGAGTATGTCTGATTTACTTCACTTAACCTGGTGTCAAGGTGACTCAAATTTCTTGTTCTTTAAGGCAAAGCAGTACTCCATTGTATATAAGTTTTATACCATGTTTCTTTTATTCATTCATCTGTTGGTGGATAGTCACTTTTTTTAGCTGTTTGAGCTGTACTGCTATAAACATGGGTCTGCCTATATCACTGTAATATTTTTAAATCTTTTCAGAAGCTACTTAGAAGGGGAATAGCTGAGTCAAATAGAATTTGTAGTTTTCATTTTTTGGGAAATCTCTTGATTTCCATAGTTATACTAATTTACAATTCCAACAAAAATGTAAGATTCTTTCTCACAACCTCACCAACATGTTACTTGATTTCTTTATTGTAGCCATTCTTAAGATAGAATGTCAGTGTTACTTGAATTTGCATTTCTCTGATAGCCAAAGATGTTGAACATTTTTTCATATACTTACTGGCCACTGTACTTCTATTTCAATAACCCATTTTTTGATTGGGTTTTTTTTTGGGGGGAGTCTGATTTTTTTATATATTCTACATATTAGTCTTTGCTGAAGAATCACTGGCAAAATGTTTCCTATTCTATAGTTGTCTTTTCACTCTGCTGGTTTTTTTTGCTGTGTAGCTTTTGATATGATTCTATTTGTTGATTCTTCATATTATTCTTTCACAATTGAGGTTCTAGTCAAAACTTCTTGCCTATGTCTGTCTTTAAAGGTTTTTCCTATCTTCCAGCAGATTATTTTAATATTTAGATCTTTCATCCATTTTTTAAATTTTGGTCCTTGGTCAAAGATGTGTGTATAGACATCCAGACCTGGAAATAATTGTGCATAAAGTTCTTGGTTTTGAGGTATTATATACATGGTCATTCTTACTCTGTAGTCATTAATTTTAAAAAATTAACCCTTGCAGGTGTGATGACCAGACTGTTATCTCAGCACTCTTTAAGAGGCTGAGGCAGGAGGACTGAAAGTTTGAGTCCACCCTATGCAGCTCTGTGCTACCTTGTCTCCAAATACAGATGATGCATAAGGGCCATGGACGGAGATAAATGCAGAGCCCTAAACCCCACCCCACCCCATACATGTGCATGCACATGTGCACACACAAAGTATTTTTCCTTTTTATAACAGTTTAAAAATCTGCTTGTTTATGGTGGGTTTGTAACTGATTGGTAGAGCATTTGCCTGGCCTGCATTTGTGAGGCCCTGATTTCAAACTCCAAGACCATTTACACAAAAATCTATTTTAAATTGTTTTATATACTTATTTTTTAATCTTCTAATAATTCATTTTTAAAAATCCTGAACCTTATAACTGCTATGAAAAAGACATGAGATGGCTAATATAACATTAGCAAATAAGGATTTATCACAGTTTTTAAAAAATACATTTTTCAAAGTCAAAATTTGAAAATTTTACTTAAGTGTCAAGTATTTTTCAGGTTTAGGCACTGGTGTGACCACTCAGAACACAAAAGTACTCTTCATCATGTTGTATTATCAGCAGCATTTATTCTGCTTGGATTTGGGTGTTGGGGATCAAATCCAGGGCCCCAAGCATGCTAGCAAGCACTCTGCCACTGAACTTACATCTTCAGCCCTTTGTATCCACTTTTAGGTCACCTATTGCATGTGTACATGAGCCCCAGCTTTCACTTAACTCCTTGAGATGATGCTCAGGACACCAGGCCTATTGTTTTGTTTTGGTCACACAGATATACTGTAATGATATCTAATAAAGAAACTTCAAACTTTATTTTCTCCGTATTTTACTTCATGCTATTTTAAGATAAATTTCTTTACTGGGCAGAATTTACCTTGAAATTGCTGCATGTATTGGTTTATTTCTTTTTATTTCCAAATATCACTGAAATAGAGTGTTAAAAGGATTACTATGACAGGAATCTGAGTAAGAGGTATCTGCACATTTGTCCATAGAAATTCAGAATTTTAATTAATATTCTGGCAGCTCAGATAGTAATGAGAATTGCTCCTTTCATTATTCAAATATAAAATGTGAGTTTTAAAAATAACTTTCTCTCCAATGTTTAGGTTGGTCACAGCAGATGTAGCCTTTTACACTGGAAATCTTCAAGCCTTAAAAGGCCTTAAAGATTTGGACCTAAATATGGCTGAGATCTGGGAACAGAAGAGGTGATGACATACTAGCCATCTGGGTAGCTCATCTCTGACCATGGGGTCTTTCTGAAGAAAATCTGAATACCTGTGTTTTGAGAACTGAACCTGGAACACAAAGTGAACTGAGGTGGGGGAAGGGAAAAGGAAAGTATCAGTGTTGGGAAACTGGATTCAAGTGGGGTCTCCAAGGAATGCCATTTTTGTGCATCCTTCAGTGAGGAGTAATTGATCAGGTGTCTATAACATTTTTCATTCTCTCTGGAAACAGACTCAGGTTTCTTTGGACCAAATCCAAAAGAACACATAGCTGTAACACAGCTGTAGTTGACTAGAATGCTCTGTATACTTTATATTAAAAATGCTTTGCATTTCTTCCAGTGCAATGAAATTCATATGGTGTCCCACCTTATTTAATGATGGTACAATTTAAAATATTAAAATCTTAGTCAACCTCTGTAGAAAGTTTTCTCTATAAAAGTAAAGCTGTTTGAAAAAAATTATTTTTTTACAGATCTTTCTATAAAAAAATAAACATCTTTTGATTGCTTTGATTTAGAAATTCAATTTTTGTTTTAGTGACCACTGTCAAGTTATAGGCTTTGTGTTTCATATTTAATCTTTCTTCCACCACCATATGTCAACTGGGTAAGGCCTTCTAGAATGGTCTAAATATGTGTAAGGCTGATTACAGGTAATAAAGAATAAGATAATGGCATTTATTTATGCAACTAGTAATTTAAATACTTTATAGAAATGGTATACAGAAGGCTATACTTTAATAGCTGTATTTTTTATGAAAGAACCTATGAAGGGTTTGGGTTTTTTCCCCTACTTTTTTTCTAGCACAGGTAGTATTTGCATACTGTGCCTACTTATTAGTTCTCATTTTAACAGATAACATATGAAGCCCCTCCCCATTAGAAGTTACTTTGGATATGTATATGAGGGAAGACCAGGGAGAAATGGAACTTTTAAAATATAGACTGCTATACTATAGAAATATCTGGTGATGAGTAAGTTATTTAAAGAATTTTATAATATTTATCTTTAAAATTAAAAATTAGACTCAGCAGCACTCTACAAATGAAAGTGCCTGTGCCTCACCTCACACCAAGAATCTTGCCTAACCCTGTCAGAGTGCCTAATCTTGTGATGATTATGTATAAAAGTCTTATTTTGTGTCTTTGTTTCTCAAAAGGAAAGATACTTTCTTTCCTTTATCATTACAGAGGTATGTCATTGGTTCTAAAATTGTCTAAAATAAAAGTTGTAAAAAATTACAAGACTTTAAAGGACAACTTTCTTTAATGGTGCAGTATACAGTTAATTTCAAACAAGTAGCCCACTGAAAACAAGTATGGAAAAACTGGAAAATATAGCTTGATTCTAAGAGAAAAGGTATAAATTTAATCACCAGCAGATGATTTAGCAGGTTATTCATGACCATTTTTCACTGACAAGTAAACTTCAAGAAGTATAGCTTTACTTAAGGAATGGGAACATCTTAAAAAGCTATCTTCCTGCTCCACTGTACAAGGATGTGAAAGAAATGACTTGCTTCTGCCCACCCCACCCCTGCAGCTGGGAAAAGAAACAATCATTTTAAGTAAATGGAGAGTCTATGAAAAGCATGGCAGATATCCCAGCTTTAAGACTTAATGAAAGATACTAAATACATTCAAGTTTAATTCCTATGGAAATAATGTGTTTAACATTTGTAGAAATGAAAAACCTAGGTTTGCTACCTAAGTAGTGCATTTTTAAATAGTCTAAAAGGAAATAAATCCTTTTATTTTGTCAATTAATAAAGTTAGCATTAAAAAGACAAAGTGTACACATGTAGTGCTCCACCTCTTTATTGTTGAAATCACACGCAATTCAAAATAACTGTCAGTGAGGCTTCTGTTAAAAGATCTTCCAGCAGACTGCTTCAGTTTTATGATGAAACAATACTGCACTTTAAGATAACCTTCAGGATTCTCTTCACGGAAGGCAAGTATTGTTTCATCTGTGCTTTTTCTTAAGACTAACAGCAGAAAACTACTTTAAGAATCAGAATTTCAGGGTACAGTAACATAATAAAGTACCTATTTTAGAATCTTAGAGGTTACAATGTAAGAAACTCTTTAGCCCATAATTAGTACAAAGTATACATAGTATTTTTCATTTTAGTGGTCCAAGATGCGAAGGTTTCCAGATACAATTTTGTTCTCTAATACTGCTCCAGGTGGGATGTCAATTCTGTCACCATGATTTGCAATGATGATAACTGTTCCCTAAGTGACAGGGACAAACAAAAAGAATGTAATTGCAATTCAAGGCAATTATCTTACTTACAGTTCACAAGTTTATATACAATTTCATTTATAATGGAATAACTATAAGCAACACAAAACCTGCAAAGGAAATAATACATTAAGGGACACTGATATGTCTAATCCTACCAGTAGTTGTGCATTCCTTGCCTTCTTGTTAGAGGTAGTACCAAGAGAAAAGTGGGCCCTGTGTCACAGCAAACTAGCCTGTTTGTAGGGCTACTTACAAAGCCAACAGTATTATCCCATCTTCATAAAACAAAAGATGCTTGCTTTGTAGGTACACAAAGGGTTTATGATTTTTTAAAAAGAACTCTGTACATTTTTCATGTCCTAAATGGGCTTTTAGAGGATGGCATACATAATAAAATTCAACATGCGGATTGTTTTAATTTAATTTTCAAGGTCTTCATTTAAAAGCAAATTGCTTTAATGGAAAAACAAATGAAATGTGGACATGAGATTTTTTAAAACTTAATTATGAAAAGGCTATTTTATCATCAGTTGTGAGTTTTAATATTTATGGCCATATTTCCCTGTTTTTTTTAATGAGCAGAATATATTTATTGAGAGAAAGAAAGCTCCTGTCCAAGAGAGGGACATGAGGGGGGCCCGAGTGGGTAGTTTCCCCCATATTTCCTTGTTTATTACACTAGACTATAAGGATACTCAAAGCACCAAGTACTACAGTAATATAACAAATATTTTTATTCTGATGGCAAGATTCCTTTAACAGAAGTGCAGTGTAAATGAAGCTTTTTTCCTGCTCTCAATCATTTCACACTGTGATCCTGTTTTTAAATAATGTTACATGTCGAAGTAGTAGTTTTATTATTAGTGTTTGCTTTTCCACTTAAATGTTCTATTCCACAAAATTCCTATAATAATAATTATGTTGTATTTTAAATAGATTGTGTATTTGGATACAATAACACCACCAAATGTGGGAATCTTTTCAGGTCTACATCTA
Organism: Octodon degus; assembly: GCF_000260255.1. Classification (NCBI taxonomy): domain Eukaryota; kingdom Metazoa; phylum Chordata; class Mammalia; order Rodentia; family Octodontidae; genus Octodon; species Octodon degus. The sequence goes on from NW_004524654.1 coordinate 5,376,641, forward strand.
CTCATTTTTTAAATGTAGCTACCTTTTAAATATCTAGTTCAGACTAAGAAGTATGCCTTAAAGGTAAAGTTAGGACTAGAAAGTGAAACCTGTTAAGGCTGTAAGAAGTATGATTTTCATAACATACCTTTAATGAAACATTTTTGCCAAATGTCACATCCCCTGAAACTGTGAGGTGATCCAATTCAAGCATATCTGGTATACTTTCAAATCTTCTTAGGTAATCTTGAACCTTAAATAGAGACATAAAAATTGCTTTAAAAATAAATTCATAGACAATAATATTAACAAGATAGATAAAATACTGACAGGACCTAAAACATTTTATGGCCAACTTCATGGAAGAACCTATTAAGCAGTTACTATATAGATCTCATACAAGAGAAACCATGAATTATGAACACTGTCCCCATAATCAACAAATTTGCCATATTGTTAAGAAAATCAGACAGCTTTTAAAAATAGATAATCTAGCCAGGGCAGTGGTGTACATCTATAATCACAGCATTAGGGAGAGAGAGATAATCTGCGATCCTGTTAAAAGCCAGATTGTAATACATACTTGGAAAAGAAAGAAAAATACTAGGGCAGGCCAAATAGCTCAGCACACTAGAGGGTGATTTGAAACTGGGTATGGTGGCACATGCCTGTAATCCCAGTGCTTGGGAGGCTGAAAACAGAATTACATGTCCGATCTATGTAGTGAGACCCTGTAGACCCTGTACTAAATACAGAAAGGAAGAAAGAAAATACTATCATGGCTTGAGGCAGACAAGACAAAAGCTGGGCTTTATATAAAAACTACCACTATTTTTGCTGTTTACTTCCTTACATTTAGAAGTACCAGAAATTGTCCTACATGACCTTGTTTCCTGTTTCATTGAGGGAAAAAGTTTTTTTTCACTGCCTTTGACCTCTGTCTTCCCAGCACATTATCTTTCCTCCTGATACTGGAGTTGGAGAGCTTCTCTTCCACCCTCCCACTTGTGCACTGGATCCCTCCTTCCTGCCCATTCAAGAATAACAGGGGGACCCGCCCATTAGCTCTGGTGTTTTAAGTGCCTGCTGAAACAAAGCAGTCAGGCTCAGGATGCTATAGTTTGATCCCCTCATCCTCAAGCCAAACCAAACCTGCCCTGAAGGCATCCTGAGTGGCAAAAAACAAACAAAACCCTCCTAGAGGCTTTTTACCAAGATGGTGCCAAAGGCAAAGAAGGAAGTCCCCCCTCCCAAAGCTGAAGCTAAAGCAAAAGCTTTGAAGGCCAAGAAGGCCATGCTGAAAGGCATCCACAGCCACAAAAAAGAAAATACGAATGTCACCCCCCTTCCGCCATCCCAAGACACTGCGGCTCTGGAGGCAGCCCAAATACCCTCAGAAGAGCGCCCCCATTAGAAACAAGCTTGACCACTATGCCGTCATCATGTTCCCCCTGACCACAGTCAGCCATGAAAAAGATCGAGGACAACACACTCGTGTTCATTGTGGATGTCAAAGCCAATAAACACCAAATCAAACAAGCTGCAAAGAAGCTGTATGACATCAATATTGCCAAGGTCAATACCCTAATCAGGCCTGATGGAGAGAAGGCATATGTTTGACTGGCACCTGATTATGATGCATTAGATGTTGCCAACAAAACTGAGATCATCTAAACTGAGTCCAGCTGGCTAATTCTAAATATATACTTTTTTCCTCAGGGGAAAAAAAGAATAATAAGGAGTCCCTCCCACTTGGATGCTTTTTCTTTTCTGACTGCATCAGTTCCCATTAGTGTGTATGTAAATTTTTGGAAAAATACGTCTTTATTTTCCTTCCCCTACCAGAGTTATCAGTGCTGTGAAGACAAACATTTTAGCCTATTTTGTTTACTGTTAAATCCCTACACCTAGAACATTGCCCAGCAGGTGGGCGCAGCTTAATAAATATCTGTACAGAATTAACCTTTCCCAACTGGTGAAAGTGGTACTGTCTTGGAAGAAACATGAAATAAAATGTCCCCACATTTAAACATTCTTTTCAATTCTACAGTAGTCAAGTTTCACAAGGAGGTACATCTTTTTCTTTTCTCAATTCCTTTAAATGACAAAGGTGGAAGAATACAGTTCAGTAGTGGAAACTACTCATTCATATCTTTATAATCTTTGTATCTTTACAGTTACATACCTTTGTAAATGAACTGCCTAATTTAACCAAGGGCACTGTAGGAAATTCCCGCTTTTCACTCATCGTCAGAGATCCTGCATTAAGGCTATAGAGGTTTGACATCACAAGCAAGAGATCTGATGTGGTTTTTACAGGAAGAAAACGGCTTCTTGGAACATTAATACCTAGGGAATTCTCAAAACTTTTAATCGCAGCCCCTACTGCAGTTTCTAACTGAATGACATTCAGGCCTCCATCCAAAGTCTAAAAGAAACCAAAGGGAAAACAGAAAAGAAACAGATTTTAGTCACCTAAAACTCACAATTTAGTTCCATGTGTGCTAGTTAACATTTGAGAAGTGGTTTCAGAGAACCATAAAAGCAAATACAGCTTTGAGAACTGACATTAAGCACCTACCTACCGCACCCTAAATTATTTATATTTTGCAATAGAACCACAGGTTGAGAAAACTCACACAAGGCGCCTGTGGCCAAATGCATGTGCTTCAGAGCAATAATTAAGACTGGTAGGCCCTCCACTTCTGAGCACAGTGCTCGTGACTACGATAGCCCTGGGGCAGATGGACATTACCAGGATGCATGCAGACTGCGGACAGGGTCAGGAACTGGAGAGAGGGCCTGACTAGGCAAAAAGGAGTGACTGATAGAAGAGACAAGCCAGAGGGAAAGGCCGGAAGGGTCCATGTGTAATCTAATCTTAGGAACTATAAAAGCCCAGAAAGCCGCAACTTTGGCTTACCTTTGGATTCACAATGATTTCCATGTCAATGGCATTCTGTTCCTGCAGTCTTTTAACTGCTGCAAGAGAAATCCATAGGTTGTTTGTGTTAAATATTTTAAATTTTGATACAGACTTGAACTCATCAACATGTGCTTTTGGCACTTGAGCGATTTCCACCAGTCTCAGTTTGCCTTCATATTGAGTGAGTGTCCCACCCTAGAAAGGCAGAAAATAATGAGTGATTCCATATCTTTTTTAATTACAACCATAACACACTCCTTATGAATGTTATAGAACTCCTTATGAATGTTACAGACTTTGATACAGTCTCCTAGTATATGAAGAAATCTGAGCTAAAAGCTAAGGCCAAAGACAATTGGCCAGGTATCATTTAACCATGTATATGCATTATCTTCTCCATAATTATAGGCCTGGAAATATATCAGAATCTTCCTTTCTTTCCTAAGGTCTGCTATAGGAACAGCCATTTTTTAGTTCCTAACCAGCGCCAACCACCAAACAGCTATACCTACCACCCCAGGCCCTCCTCAGAATGGCTCCATGATAAGTGCAGAAAAGACACAGATGCACAAGTGTATATATAAGAAGTGGCTTCAGGCTAGAAATGTTCTTTCACTAGGCCATGCCAGTGTAGGAAAAGGGGGACATTTAGAAGGAACATGAAATCCAAGTCAGGATGTTTCAGTATTTGCACATTGCTTTTCTTACTTGCTGTAGAAAAGTAGTGCATTCTTATATCATTTAATCAAATATCACAACCAACATGCCAGGTAAATTTGTACTTTGTACCAAAACAACTACATATTTTTGCAAGTGCTACACAGATATTACAGTGACAGAACAAAAGTTATATAAAAATATTCTGTGGAAAAGTTTTCATTAAAGGGACCATAAAAGAAAAAAACTAGAATATTAAAGTTTTGAATAAACTTATTCAAAGTCTTCACATGCTTCAGATTTCTCTATATAAAATTAACTAAAAATGATTTTGAATTTATGAGACACAACTGATAAGGTAGAACTTAAGGTATTCCACACAGTACTGTCTCACTGTCATCTAATGAATTAATGTGTTCTGCTTAAAATAGAAACTTTATTAGAAGAACATATAACCTAAGAAATGTGAAAGCATGAATCCTTAAACTGCTTCCTCTCCGTATTTACCTTTACATCTGCACGTGTTTTATTTGTGACTTCCATGACAAATTCACAGCGTTTCCCATTGGGTGGGTTCATCAGATGATTAAGAATATAAAGATCCACTGTGGCACCCAGATTATCAATGTTAGACACAAAAATATATTCTTTGCCTTCTCCTATAAAGGTGTCAAGCAAACCAGAGTTGTAGAAACTGGCGTAGATATCTCCATGACCTGGGGGGTACCAAGCTTCTGTGTTTTCCCCTGAGTAAGATACATCCTTTGCTACAGGAAGTAAAGATTCTTTATTAATCCTTGGGTACCTATAAAAAGAAAAAGTTCTTTTGCAATATCTACTCTGAGCATTCCCAGACTTTCAACAAAAATGCATTGAAATTAAATGTCCCTTTTCCAAGTCTATTAATAATAAATTATACATGAATCCATTTAAGAAAACCATTATCTGTGTTATCTAAAATCTGTTCCCTACATAGGATTAGTTGCTGAGAAAAAATTTCTTGGTCATACAGATGGGAAGATACCTCATTTTTTAAAGATACTAAGATTTTTGACTCTTAAAGAGGAGGGAACTACTAAGTAAATCTCATTAAATTTATTTGGTTTTGCGATGGCTGTTCTTCCAAAACCAATCTGGGGAAGCTACTTATTCCTACAAGCATACTATATTCCAGGTGGCTATAATTCCCCAGAAACTGAACAGCAGTTCATTACACCTTGGATGTCTACTTCCTAATCACTGAGCACAGGGGTAAATAATGCCAAAAGAAAAACAAGATAGCAGCACACCAGCAGGCTAAAAACCAACTAGAACACAGACGCAAATGATCTGTGATGGAAAAAAGTGTTCATGGAAAACAACTAATAGGCCAACTTTAAACATACACCTTCTCCACAGGTTTACACAGACTGGCTGGTGTCATCCTTACATGGAAGCTTCACTTCTCTATTTGGCTGGGCTTTATCATAATTCATCCTCTCATTCTTTGCTATTCATTTCATCTTTCCCCAAAGTAAATTATTTTCTCTACAATTATTTACCCCAGGCTTATTTAGGATAAGGAAATTCCTACCCTAAGGAAGAATTACAATACTGCAGAATGCAGAAAGACTTTCACAGACCCACCTGCAGACCAAATATGCTGCCAGAAAGCAAAGACCTAATTACCCTCAAATATTCTGGATATGGAACAGACTCTCAAACAGATCCTTTTTTCAGAATTGGAAGTTACAGGACCAAAACTAATTATAATAATCACATCTATGAAAAACAGCTTTTAAAAGGCATCAGGCACTTGCTAGCACTGATCTTTGGCACATCTGCATCTCGAGGCCTCTATACATAAACTAGGCAAAGTCCTTAGGAGTTGCACCCCTATGGTTTATATTTTCACTCCTTGTACCTGCTTTGATTGAAAGTGTAGATTTTCACACGACAATGATTATACTTCTGTAGTATTTTTTTGGTATCTTCATCCGTATTAAAAGAATTCATTAAAACAAGAGGAACATCTGTATTGTAGGTTTTGTTCAAATGCTAGAGAAGAAAATGACAGATTACCCAGGTTTACATTTCCTTTGAATACAGATATAGAAACACACATATATGCTGTAAATGCTTGAGCCTCTTTGCTAAGCAGTTCACCCTATACTCAATAGATCATAACCCCTTGAGATAGAAACTACTATCTGCACTTTCTGACTGAACTGAGACTCAGCTTGATTCCCCAGGGCAGTCGGACTCTGGGACTGTGTGCACAACCACAACCATGGTACCCTGTACCTTATGGGGTTGTCAGATAATGCTGGTTAAGGACTTTCTCTGTGTTCCCAGCTCTGCCAAGACTTATGTACAAATTTCACAGATGTGGCTCCCTATTTGCAGGAAAAGTGGTTAAAAATTCTGAATCACACCTCAACTTTTCAATCTCTCAGAAGAGCTTACAGGTAAAACAGTGGAAAAACTACTTAGACCATACTATATTCAAACTTCATTCTGGATTTACTACTAACTTGCTAGGGACCCTTGGGAAAGCAATCTTATTGTACTTTGGCTTTCTAATCTGTAAAATGAGGATAATTACAGTATTTCTCTCACTAAATTGGTGAGAACAATTTATGGCAAGTGCTGGATGAAAGCTACCACCACCAGCAGTTGCCAGCACTATACTAGACAACAGGGACACAGAGATGGGAAGGACAAGGCCACTGCCCCTGAAAAGGTTATTTACAGTCTGTAATTGTTATAAAAAGGAAGCCAAAAATAATTCTTAGAAGCCAGTTGGACAAAAAAAAAAAAAAAGGGCCATGGAGATGGCTCAGTAGAACATGTGCTTGCCTGGCAAGCGCAAGGGCCTGAGGTCAACCTCTAGTGAAACAAAAAAAAAAAAAAAAAAAAAAAAAACAAATAAAAAACCAAGCTAGTTGGATATATGACATTCTTCTCAGCTTCCCAAAAGGGGTTAAATAAAGTCAAACCAGTCCATCAAGAAAGCTGCCACTAGAAATAAAGGGAGCAGAGAGGGGCTGATCAAAGGAGAATATGAACACATCCAGATTTCAGCAGCCATAAATGCTATTTAAGATCAGACGCTTTTATATCACCCAAGGAGGTGCTCTTTAATGTTTTTTTTTTTTTTTTTTTTTTTTTTTTTCCTTGACAGAACTGTGGATTGAACTCAGGCCCTTTTGCACTTAATCCACTGAGCCATCTCTCCTGCTGAACGCTGGCTCAGAATGCCTTCAGGGCAGGTTTGGCTGGCTTGAGTTCTGGGGATCTAACCACAGCAACCTGAGCCTGACTGCTTTGTTCAAGCAGCCACTTCTCTTCTGGAGGGTTAACAACCTAAGTTTGCAGACCAAAATTAGAGAAAAAGGTGGGCCGCAAGGAAAGCCAACTTTTTGGCCCTAGCCTTCCAAGGTCAAGACTCAGGACATATGAGATCTTGTACTGTAATGTCATGTAACTCAGCAGTGTCCCAAATTTTCTGATCAAG
>NW_004524654.1:5385085-5385987 GCF_000260255.1 Octodon degus
CCCTCAGGATTTATCCTGAGATCCTGTACCTCAGATTGTAGAACCTTTGTTAGTGCAGTCATGTGGATGAGTCACGGCCATTGCTTGGCCAATTTGCTCTCTGTGAAAGTCTGAGTGTTTTCTCCCCATGTGACTCTCCTTAGGCACACTCTACATCAACGATCACTTTCCTCTTTGGCCCCATAAGATTATGGGGATCAACATAATCTTGATCAGAAAATTTGGGACACTACCAAGGTACATGACTTACAAGTTCTCATATGTCCTGAGTCTTAATTGATCTTAGAAGGGTAGGGCCAAAATGTTGGCTTTCCTTATAGCCCTCCTTTTTCTCTAATTTTGGTCTGCAAACTTAGGTTGTTAACCATCCAGAAGACAAGCTTATTGTTATTATCAAACGATTTAGGCTATTAAGCTTAACCTCAGTATCTCACTGCATTTCAAACATCTTAGCAGCAATCTTTTTAATTAGTTCAAATGCCACATGCTACATTTAATAACATTCATGATAACCTGTAAGCTATTTCAGGGCTAGTAAGAAAGCTCAGTGGACTAAGCGCCTGCTTTGCAAGCTCAGGGACCAGGGGTTTGATCCCTGGTCCTGCGTGGCATGCTAGCCCCGCCTCCAGGGTGAGCTAAGCCAGCAAACAAGTCTGGATATAGTGGCTTACACCTGTAATCCCAGCGCTGGGGAGGCTGAATATAAGAGGATCACTATGAGATGAGTCTGAGCTATGTAATAAGACCCTGTACCAAATACATAAAATGATAAAAAACAAAACTATTTCAGTATCTTATCAGAAAGGCTGTTACTCACTTCAATTTGTTGAACAGTCAGATCCAAAAAGGTATTCTCATTCCTCACACCAATCAGACTTTTAGGACCTTTGCAGCCCATGCTG
>NW_004524654.1:5386392-5426000 GCF_000260255.1 Octodon degus
TTGGCCAGCGGGAGAGGTGTGAGGTTCGAACTCCAGCAACCTGAGGCTGACAGCTTTGTGGAAGCAGCCACTTAAAGGCCTGAGCTAGGGCCAGGCCCCCTTCCATGCTTTTTTAAAGTGTTGTTTCTTGGCTTCTGACCAGAGCCTCTAGTCAGGGTCATGGGGATGCCCTGACTAGACCGCTTCCTGGAACTTTGTTGATCATGCTGTCCCAGGCGGTACTTTCTGCTGCTGTTACAGTGGCCCCTGTCCAAAGAACACGGCCCTTGTAGGACCAAGTATATCGCATGCAACAAGGATCTCTCACACAGACAAGGCAGCCAATACTTGCTCCTCTACTATCTCTTGTAATATGGTAGAGAAGTTAATCATGGGCTGACTCCTGTGGAATTCTTGCAGTTCCTCTATCCTAAAACTGGTGTAACAGGAGCCTACATGCTTGGAATTGGGCCTATGTTGTATTTTCTAACCAAAGAAATATACGATTACCCCAGAGACCATCTCTACCATATATATCTGTAGTAGGGCCACCTGTCTACGTATTTGTTTATTTATTTTATTTTTTTAGCTACACTTGTCTATGTAATTAAACAATATGATGCCTCTTTTGAAGAATTTGTTAATAAAGTCAATGAGCAAAATATTGCCCAACTAGAAGAGGCAGAACAAGCTTCCATGAAATAAATCTAGGATGCAACTGAAATTGAGAAGTCCTAGCAGGCACATGTTCAGAAGTGCCACTATCTTTCTGATGTCAGAAGAATAATATTGCAATGACCTTAGAGGTTGCTCACTGAGAATGACTACACAGTACATAAGGAAGTAAAGAATCACCTAAACTGCCCTATCTCTGCAGAACATGATGCACCGAAAAGTACAAGAGTACTTGCTACACTGAGTATAGAAGCAAGTGGTGCACAGCATCTCTGCACAGCAGGAAAAGAAGACAATTGCCATGCGCAGAGAGATGTAAAGAAAGTTTGCAAAGAAAGCTCAAGCACAGCCCATTATGTAAATTTATCTACCTCAATGGAGACAGCCAGAAGCAGTTGACTAAATGGAAACTATTACCTATCAGAAACTTCCCATACTGCTGTCTACTGAAATTAGTTTACTTTTCCTAAAAAAGAAAAGCTTGGGGTTTCACTTAATGAAAACTAAATCTATTGGCCAGTCATCTCTCATCCTTATTCTGCATTTTTAGTTGTTCTGTGATCACTTTTGAAATGTTTGTCTTATTAAAACTTATTATCTGACTAAAGATTACCAAGTTATAGGTTAAATTTGTAATTAGATCTATGATTTTGTAATAAAGAACAACTGAAAGAAAAAAAAATTTTTCTGGAAAGTTTCAACTACATTTACTTTAATGTTGCAGGCCTTTCTAATTCAAAATCAAGTACTTATAGGCAACTTCCCTTGCACACAGTTATAGTTCAGTGGTTCTGTATTATAATGGAGTATAAGGGGAACATTGTAGTCTATATGTATTTGGCTGGCAGGAACATCCAAGTTTCTTGGATTATCTCCAAAAACTTATATTTCCAAAATGCATCTACATACCAAATGATATACACAAACCTCATCAAGTCTAAATACTCCTGGTGCAGCTGCTTCAATTCTGGAGAACATATATAATCATACATTTTTCTTTCTACTACAGGAAGCAAAAACCTAAAACATTTGTTCTTTATCATGCTCCTCCATTCAATCCTAAACTCTCCCTTTATAAGCAGGTAGCACAGTTTTCAGTTTCACTTCTAAGTATTTATGAGGACCAAATTCTTTTCTCAAGATTTAATTCTAGGGGCCTGGTGAGATAGCTCAGGAGTCTAAAGCACCTGCTTAGGCAAGCTTAGGCAGGAGTAGGGGGCCACAGTTCGATCCTCAGCACCACATATTACACCAGCCCTGCCCTCTGGGCAGGCTGAGCTGGCAAAAGAAAAAAAAGAATTTAACTTTCAGGTGTCATTGTATAAAAAGCTCATCCTGGAAAACTGAGTGTTCTCAGTGTACCAAGAAATGCCCTGGGAGAGAGAATGAAAGCAAAGGTATTGGCTTGAGAAAAATCCCAACTAAATCTCCTTCCTAGTATCCTCATCTATTTCTGTGAGCAGAGAGCCTTCATCTCAACTACTCTCTTCTAAGGAAGAATGACACTGACAGCAGAGACCCAAGATTTTGTTCAAAGCAGAGGCATAAACAGGTCTCAGCATCTTATAGCAAGAAAGAAAGCTTTCAAAAAGATCACAATGTATTTTTTACCCATTATGTGACATTTTTGTTGTTATTTTGCTTCAAAGGGATAAATCATCTAATGAACTCTAGTTACATCAGGACAGGTGACACATAAGTGAACTAAAAGAATAAAGCCAAACAGTAGGTGCTCTCTGATAATTAGTTTTGTTTGTTCTACCCTCAGGAGCATGTAGTGGCAGAGGGAGGAAGAGAGAGGGAGGAGATGAGGAAGAGATGGGTGATGTTTGTGATGAACTCACCCCAGAGATCTAAGCCTGTGGAGGCAAAAATCTTTGTTTGGTCAAACATACTCATTTCCCATATGTATATTCTGACCACACAAATCTTGCTGTTAGCAGATCCTTCCAGAAAACATTAGTCTGTAACTCTTTATTTCTTCTACCCTACCATATATTACACTGTTATGTAAAATAAATACTGAGAAACAAAAAATATTCTTCTCCAAGGCTTTCTACCAGTTATCCACGGTCCCATTATCATCCCTAACATTAGAGTATACATAAATTGAATCATCTTATAAAGTAGGCACAACGTCAGCAACACAAACAAGGCATATTTCTGGCATGTGTTGTCTATATTTAAATATTTTGTTGGAAATAGAGGTAAAACATTACCTTAATGTTACTTGGAGTAAAGTTGCATATATACACCTTACCAGTCAGTTGAAATAGGAATACTCATTACTAACATGAAAACGTTACAATTAATGATTCTGAAGGTTATTAATTTTATATATAGTAATATTTTCAAACATTTTATACTGGAAAACAGAATGACAGTAAATAAAAATTCAGTACACATATTAGATATTTCATTTTGAGTTGACACCTATTTATATACTTTTAAAAAACAATGCTGAGCAGAATCATCCAAATTAGAGTACATCTTAATTCTAATCTTTAAGGAACTGTTTGGCATACAATGTTTACAGCATTAAATCGTACTTTAGGATACTTGTAAGGTTAAAAACTTATTGATACTTCAGTCTTTAATTTTATTTCTTCAACAAAAAGTATCAATAAGTTTTTAACCTTACAAGAAAATGAATTAAAACCAAACATCAAGATCATTGCCTTAAAACTTCACCAGGGGGGCTGGGGAGATGGCTCAGTGGAATATGCGCTTTCCTGGCAAGCGCAAGGGCCTGAGTTCAATCCCCGGTTCTGGGGGGGGGGGGGACTTCACCAGGAGAGGAAAGAACTTCAAAATTATGTATATTCATAAGGCATCTTTGATCATCTTTATGCTATACCATAAAGAATATAAAGTTTATGATTTAGAGACAGAGCTACCTAAGTACATTTTGTTTTCATTAATCAAATTTTAAAAACATGCATTTACTAGAATGCTTTAAGAAGACAATTCCTAGGGCTGGCAAGATAGTTCAGTGGACTAAGTGCCCGCTTAGGCAAGCACCGGGACTGGGGTTCAATCCTCAGCACCACCTGCTGTGCCAGCCCCACCCCAAGGCATGCTGAGCCAGCCATGGGGACCTGGTGTGGTGGCACACATCTGTAATCCCAGCACTGGGCAGGCTGCAAACAGGAGGATCACTATGAGTCCTAGCTGTATAATGAGACCCTGTACCAAATATATTTAAAAAAAAAAAAAAAAATTCCTTGCCAGGCACATGCCTGCAATCCTAGCACTCAGGAGATCCTGGCACTCAGGAGGATTTAGGAGGATGAGGCAGAAAGAAGGATTGCAGTGAGTTCAAGGCCAACCTGGATTACACAGTGAAACCCTGACCCTGTCTCAAGGAGAAGGAGGAGGAGGAGAAAGAGAAGAAGACAATTCCTTATAAATGAGTCTGGGGTTAAACATATAATGAAAATCATATAAAAATGTTTCCTATAGACCACTAACCTTCGTTAAATAGTTGAACAGATTTTTTTTTTTTTTTCTGTATTTTTAGGGAAGGGTCTACAGGGTGCTCAGGGTCTCACTACTAGATCAGACTTGTAGTGATCCATCTGTTTACAGCTTCCTAAGAGCTGGGATTACAGGCTTGCACCACCACACCCAGTCTCAACTGCCATTTCAGTGGACCCCGGGGGTGGACCAGCACAGCAGGCCTGGGTATTGAACCCCCATCCCCTGCACCTGTTTGCAGGCACTTTAATCCGTTGAGCTATTTGGCTGGCCCTTAGTTGAACAGATTCTTAACAAGTTCTAAGTCCTCAATACAAGGTTCCTTGTAGAAATGTTCTTGAAAAGCTCTACTCTACTCTGCTCAAATCTATTCTACTCTACTCTACTTAAATATGCTTCTTCCCCTCCCTATGTTTCCTCAGGCAGTCACAATCAGAACAACTTTTTAAGTGTGAAAGCATCATACACTGATAAACTGAATTCTGCTAAAAATATAATTATCTGAATGGAAAAATGTATCTTTTTCTTTTTTTTAAAAAAAAAAGTGTTATACAATTGTGAATGGCAAATACTATTAGAAAATGATTTACGAGTCAGCAACATTCAATATTTCATTCGGACTTCTCAGCTGCTTGCTATAAGCTCAGATGCCATGAGCTATTCTCATTCTACCTCAAAGACCTGCTACCAGGGAGCATTTACTTACATGAATGATCACCCAAAGTATTTGTTAGTTACTATGTTTTACTCAAGCTGCCTAAAAAGAAATGTAGGTCCAAAATTACACTTTGGAAGAAACTAACGCTGACTTACTAACAACTAGTGTGGGTTTATTTGTTGATGGATCTATAAACCAACTAAAAAATAACCAATTTACATGCCCTAACTATGAAGACTTCTTACAAGATAGAAGTGTGAAGACTCTCAACTCACTCTAACCTAGCAAAGATTCTGAAATCAGTGTTTATGCAATGAAAGCCAAAAATATAGATGAAATTTCACAGACAAACCTATGGTCTTGAGAGACATTGCTTCATTTACAAAGAAAGCCAAATTTTTAGATCCAAAAATCTAAGATCTTAAGTGAGTTTATGAAGCAACAAGTGTGTGCATTTGTATTTTTAAAAACGCCAAATAAGGCAATACTAAATCGGAGATGGTTAAAATCACCTGTGAACATCACTAAGCTTAAATTTTTAGGATAACTTCAAGGAAATGGCATCACCGCCATTAATAAAACTTCCAAATTCAGAATATTGAAAGGACAAAGCTCGCCCTCAGTCAGTCCCTATCAGAGAGGAAGGAGGTGAAGCCATAGGAGCCACATCACAATCAGCAGTGAATCAGTACCAGCCAAACAGCTGAAAAATATCTTGCTGCTCCACCAACCTTTGTTAATGCAAGTCTATATGGAAATGCAGGTATGATTAGTGACTACCACAGTGCTCTAGTGTATGACTATGAGGAGGAATTGTTATTCCTCCAGTGTATTAACATTTTACAGTGTAGATATTGAATTTCTAAACTGTAACAACTACAATTTTCTCTCATATCCTAAAAACTTACTATAGGATCGTAAAATAAGGTCTCAACCTCATATTGATTTTAACATTAAGCCATCTGGCCTTCAGCTAAAAGGTGTATTGAATAGATATCTACTTTCAATTCAAATCTCTTGAAAGCTGGCATCTTAAGAATCTAAGTTTGAATTTTAAATGTCATTCTGAATATTTTTCAAATACTTGGTGTGAAATAAACATTAAAATTCTAAATTCAGGGGTGGGGAGATAGCTCAGTATAATAAGCACTCGCCTGGCAAGTGCAAGGTCCTGAGTTCAATTCCAAGTACTGCAAAATCAATCAATCAATCAATCAATCAAACAATCTATCTAAATTCAAGTTAACAGATTCTTGGGAATAAGCCCTGACAACTCACAGTAGAGTCATATTTAGCATTTTGGTTCCCAGATTACCCTTTCCCTAAATTAAGAGGGCTAAGAGTTGCTCCACTCTTAATAATACCTACTTGTAACAATACCTACAAGTAGTAATACCTACTTGTAACAACATACAAAGAGGGGAGAGATATCCACACCAATGAGGATAATGCTACTGTCTGAAACGACCAGTTGGTGGTTCAGTTGTTTAGTTTGTTTTTGAGACAGGATTTTGCTACATAGTCCAGGCTGGCCTTAAACTCACCATGTAACCTAGACTGGCCTCAAACTCATGTAGATCCTCCCACCTCAGCCTCTAGAGTGCTGTTATTACACGTGTGCACCACCATGCGAGGCTAGCTGGAGACCTGACTTGTATGTCAAGCTGACTTACATTTCCCCCAGGACTCCCAATCCACACATATATGAATATGCAAAGAAAACTCACAGCCACAGTTGAATCAAAGAACTGAGTCCAGAGAGCCAGGACATTTTTGTCTGAAATATAAGCACAGCTTTCTGTCACATAAATCACCTTTGTATGTCAACAAAAGTGCTCTCTGTTGTTGACACTGTCCACAACCTCCACCAGGGGACCTCACTGAGCAGTCCCACAGAGCTGTTTGGATTAACAAACCAAAGGGATCAGTGTTAGTTACTTAGCAACAGCTGAAGTCATACTGGACACACTTAGTTGCAGAGACATTTTTAGACCTGTCTTCCACTTTCCCTCTTGGCTCCCCCAGGAGACTGCACAAAGACATTAACTCAGACAAAACGGATGGGGTTCAGAGACGACAGAGAGTATCATGCACTACTGGATATAGCCTTGAAGTGACACTGACTGAATCACTCTACTCAGTCACTAAGTACGATCTTTGTGTTTACAATCCTAATCACTCTGTTGCTCTTTCTGCCCAGAAATGAGTAGAATTCAGGGTCCTAAGAAGACTTCACTGCAGCTAACTAGACATTATGGGACCCTTCATAGGTGAGGAAGGGTAAAACCCCATGAGGCACCACCAGACAAAATATCCAGGACAGTCTTTAAAAAACAAAACAAAACTGGTGGAAGGAAACCACTCAAATATCTAACTTCCTCTGGGGAAAAGAGTGAAAGAAAGCAACTGGCAATCTACTAAAGAACGTGATTTAAACAACATTCTGCCCTCTACGATGTCAACCTAGTTTTTCTACAGAAATGGAAGAGAGATCTTTTCAAAGACTCCCATGATTTGTATCTTGCCAAGTCTGTTCACAACTTAGTTTCCAGTCAGAAGAAAAGGCAAATTCATTATACAGTCATGGACACACTGTTCCCATTAGCATTAGTATAACCCAGTTCTGGTTAGCATATTTGTGCTATTCCTGGAGACAGTGCCAAATACCCAAAGCAAGCTAACAGTACCTGCCCTGTTACGGCTCACAAGAGTATGATTATTGCAATCTGAAAGAACTTTTTCAACAAAACCAAGTCTGCCTGAAAGAAAATGAGCTGTGTACACAGTAAAACAAATTAGTGATGATGCTCCATATGTACAGAAAGTGCTCCAAGAACACTGGCTTATTCACTAAACCCTTAAGCACAGTGTGTATACACCAAGTTCTATGTTAGGCACTCTCACATACTGTACTGTCTTGTCATTTTACTCTTCTAAAAGTAATGACCAGAATATGGGTCATTTGAAAGAAGAACCTATAAGTTGGTTAATAACAGGAAAACCATACCTAGACCACGAATTATTTTTCAACACAAAAAACTGATAAATCATATATGACAACATTGATGCATGGTCCACCAACAAGTTCATTAACACTCCAACCACCAAGATGAGTTCAACTCCTATTTCAAAAATGAATAAAAAACACTGACTTTCTGACTTTCTTCAAACCTTCCTTGCATCTCTACTCTTATTTCTTTCCTTCCTTCTAATTATAGGGAGAGCTGCCCTGTATCCTAAGGCAATTTCTACCCATGTCCACCTCAAGGACTCCACTTCATCAATCATTCAGTCTTATTTTCAGCCTTTTTTCCCCCTTGAGTACCTCTACTTACCTTCTTTTGATTCTCTTACCTGACAGTCTTTGTCACGGATCAACTGCTCTTAATACTGCACCAACAACCTCTAATTGCTAAATTCTAGCAATAACAGAAATATTTCTCTTATCAGTGTCTTTGGGTGTATTTGACACAACTGACCACTCCCTAAATCTCAAAATGTTTTCATCCCCTTGAATTCTGAAACATTACCTGTTTTGCCCACTCTGTGCAAAACTCATTCTAAGTACATCTCCAGTTCCACAGCTTCATCACTCATGTCTCAGCTGCTAGGCCAGGAGCCTGCTCACATCTGATCAATCACCAAGTTCTGAGGCATACTGGTCAATGCCTGTAAACTCAGTGCTATGGGAAGCTAAGGCAGAATGGGATCATAAGATTGAGTGCAAATTGAACAAGTTCGCAAGACTCAAAAAAAAACCAAAACTTCATCACATCCTTTCAGTCTTTTCTTACCTCCCTACACCCCACCTTCCCTCTCCCAAGTGGTGATCTTTTAAAAACAGAATTTGATCATGTCAAAATAAAGCAATGATATGGCATGGCAAAGATTATTAGCTACCAATGATGTCAACAACATTTAGAATCCTATCCGTTAAGAATACTGTCACCCAGACTATATTCTTTTACCTTCCTTGAAGCTACTTGTGCCAAAGTTCAGGATGACTTTAATGGCTAGAAACAAATTGAAAGATCTTCAAGATGTCTGTGGAAGGACATGGGCATGCCTATTGCCATCCTTTCTGTTGTTTGGAATACAGACATGGACATGACAGTTAAAAAGAACCATGTAGAACCACAAGGATATGGTAATGATGGCACAGCAGCAGCATTGATTCCTGATGACCACTAAGCTGCCACATTAACTTGGGACTACCTGTGATGGCTCTTCATAGATTAACAGGTTATCATTAATTCTCCATATTTTAACATGGAAATCTTACAAATACGACATTGTGTATATAATATGAATTTACAACTGCTGTGCTATAAATTAATTATACTACAATTTTTGTATCATTTTAATATTTTCCTTAAGGAAAATATGTAGCCATATGATGAAATGTAGTCTGCTAAATCAATGCCTTTCTTTGCATTACTGTAATCAGAGGCACCCTGTAAAACAGTTCAAGCGACCTGATAAAGCAGTCATGCATGTACCACTGGTGGTTCAAGCTGGCACGAACGTGTTAAGTGATAATGCCACTACAACATAACAGAACTTATGGGACACAATGAAAGCAGTCCTACAAAGAAAGCTCAGAAACAGCAAATCCAAATAATGACCCCAAGATCCCAGAGAAACAAAAACAATCCAAATCTAAAGATAGTACAAGGAAGGAAATTATAAAGAACAGAGAAGAAATCAAAGAAAAGATGACTAAAATACAAAGAATCAACCAATCAATTGGTTCTTTAAAAGAATAAACATTAGTCAATCTTACTAAAAAAGAAAAAAAGAGCCAAATCTGTGTGAAAGAAAATGTGAGATCACTTCAGACAATCATGAAATCCAGAAGATTATTAGCAACTACTTCACAAATCTGTATGCCAATACGCTGAAGAACTCAGAAAGAAATAAGAGATCCCTAGATACATAAGAATTACGAAAACTGAATCAAAAAGATTTTTAAAAACCCAAATGCCAATCCAGGTAATGATACTGAAGCTGTAACAGAAAATCTCCCAACTAAGAAAAGCCTGGGTCTTGCTAGATTCACTGCTGAATTTTACAAAGAACTTTAAAGATGATCTAACACCAATACTCCTCAAACTCTAATGAAACTGAAAGGGAAGGTGTATTTACAAAGTCATTTCTCAAAGCTACTATTCCTGGGGCCAGGGAGATAGCTTAGTAGAATAAGCGCTTGCCTGGCAAGTACAAGAGCATGAGTTCAATCCCTGGTTCTGCAAAAAAAAAAAAAAAAAAAAAGCTACTATTCTCAATTCCAAAACCAGACAAGGAGCCCACCAAAAAACAGACTTAGGGGATAATTCCATTAGTAAAAATAGACGCAAAATTTTTCAACAAGGTATTGGCAAAGAGAATTCAACAAATTGTGGAAAAACATACATCATGAACAACAGGATTCATCTCAGGGATGCAAAAATGGTTTCAATATATACAAATCAATACATGAATCCATCATATAAACAGAAACAAGAACAAAAATCACATGATCTCAAGATACAGAAAAAAGCCTTTGGGCTGGCAAGATAGCTCAGTGGACTAAGCACCTGCTTTGGCTTATGCCTGTAATCCCAGCACTGGGGAGGCTGAAAACAGGAGGATCACTACAAGTCCAACAGTTTGAGCTGCATAGTGAGACCCTATACCAAATAAATAAATGGGAAAAAAGAAAAGGCCTTTGACCAAATCGAACATCCTCTCATATAAAAAACCCAAAGAAAACATGTATACAAAGGATCTGACCTCAATTTATTAAAACAATTAATGACAAATCTACTACCAACATAAATTAAATGGTGAAAAACTGAAAGCTTTCACACTAAAATAAAGAACAACATAAGAATGTCTACTATTACCAGTCCTGGTCAACATGATTCTCCACATAGAAAACCCAGCTGGGTGTGGTGGTGCATGCCTGTAATCCCAGTACTCTGGGAGGCTGAAGCAGGAGGATCACTGAGAGTTTGAAGGCAGCCTGGGCTACATAATACGTTCAAGGCCAGCCTAAAATGAAAAAAAAAAAAAAAAGGGGGGGGGGGAGCAGGGAGAGTATGGAGGAGTAAGGGATGAAAAAATAATTAAGATGTGCTACATACATGTACCATCTCATCATAATAAATATCCTTATGTACTGAAAACACTAATAAAAATTTTAAAATCCATTTCACTGGTTCACATAAAATTTAGTCAAACTATTTCATTACAACAAAGAAAAGTTGGGGACAAACATAAGTAACTTTTGGTGAGCCACTCACTTTGGCAAGGGAAGAACTTATAATAAGAGTATATCAAAGCATTCAAACAGAATGAAGAATACATGCAATAACCATATCTCTGTGTAGACATCTCCCTAAAACTAAAGTTTAAAACTGGTTTGCTATAGCATCTCTCAGGTTACTAATTTCTTTAGCTCTAGGAACTGGGCAGCAAAGTTTTCCTCCCCACTAAATAGCTTCTTATATTTACATTTGCTTTCTATGCATGCACACCATTCTATGGGAAGGCATGGAATGCTTTACATATCTGGAAAACATTACCAAACTGTGAAGTCTTAGGAGCAATTATTGCCTTTATTTGTGCATATTCAATAATTAAGTTAAGGGCAGGCCAAATAGCTTAGCAGATTAAGCAGGCACAGGGACCAGGGTTCAATCCCCAGGCCTACCGTGCTGGCCCAGCCCCAGGGGCGCGCTGAGACAGCAATTGAGAATGGGCATGGTGGCACCCACCTCTCTAATCCCAGCTCTTGGGAGGCTGTAAACAGGTGGATCACTACAAGTCTGATCTAGTAGTGAGACCCTGAACACTCTATAGATCCTTCCCTAAAATACAAAATAATAATAATAATAATAATAATAATAATAATAATAATAATTAGGTTAAAACAGTATGTGACAGATTTGTAGAATAAAAATAATGAATAGTAGAAACTTCTATACCTTCATGTAATGACTAACAGATAACTAGCAAAAAGACTTTGGTCAGGCCAGATATGATTCTTGAGGGTAAGCCAAGAATACAACAGTGGGAAATTAGTTTCTGCAATTAACTATTTACACATGTATTTTTTATCTCTCCCACTAGAACGCAGGTCCATGAGTATCAGGCTCTTCTTTGCCTCATTCCCTTGTGCAGTATCTTGGGGCCTACCACACAGTATCTATTCAATAAGTACCTGTTGAATTTACAAGAATTTCAAAATGTTCTAGCATAGAGGAAGGAGAGAAGCTCAGGTTCTCTCAGTAGGCTATACTCAATAGATGGTTCTACTCAATAATGGTTCTACTCAATAGATAAAAAATGATGACAAGACTATTTTAATGACTTTTAAGCTCCTTTCAAACACTGATTGTGGTCCTCTGCCGCTAGGCACTTTGAATATGTCAGGGATTGCCCTAAGCAGACTTGCCCAGGAGAGAAAAGCTTGGAGAAAAGACCACCCATTTGGCTTTGTGGCTGTCCCTACCAAGAATCCCAGTGGTACAATGAACCTGATGAACTGGGAGGGCACCATTTCGGGAAAGAAGGGGATTCCCTGGGAAGTAGGCTTGTTCAAGCTGTGGATGTTTTTCAAAGATAATTATCCATTCTCCCCACCAAAACGTAAATTTGAGTCACCACTCTTCCACCCAAATGTGTACCCTTCAGACACTGTGTGCCTGTCCATCGCAGAGGAGGATAAAGACTGGAGGCCAGCCATCATGATCAAATAGATCTTATGAGAAACACAGGAACTTCTAAGTGAACCAGATATCCAAAACCCAGCTCAAGCAGAGGCCTACACAATCTACTGCCACAACAGTGGAATATGAGAAAAGGGTTCGAGCACAAGCCAAGAAGTTTGCACCCTCCTAAGCAGCGGCCTTATAGCTCTGCAGAAAGGAAGGGACTGGTTTGGCAAGAACTCGTTTACACCCTTTGCAAATCTAGTCACTCCTAGACTCACTAGTTACCTGAGAGGGCTGGGCGAGTGCCACTGGCATACAGTTTTCATCCACTGAATCACCCCGTTTTCATACAGGTTCTCTTCCTCCAGTCTTTTGTATTTTTAATAGTTATATAAAACTTGCTTTTATTTTAATATTGATGTCAGTATTTCAACTGCTATAAAATTACAAACTTTTATACTTGGGTAAGTCCCCTAGGAGCTAGTCCTATGCTCTCGGAGGCAGGCATGCTTCCCACTGCTCAGAGCTGTCCACAGCCTCTAGCTGGCTATACATGAAGAAAATCACTTGCCCCTCCCACCCCTCATCCAATCTCCTCAGAATCTGGGCTGTGTTGCTTATGAGCCTCAAATCCAAAGTCAGCTAGTGTCTCGATTTTGCATCACTTCCTCTGAATTCATATGGTGTTTTGTCTGTGTTGCTGTTTAGAGTAAATAAACTTTAAATATTAAAAAAAAAAAACAAAAAAAAAAAAACCACTGATTGTAAGTTGGTTGACTGTTCTACAATATATCACAGTACTTTAAGAGCCCAGAAGTAGGCAGACCTGAGCCTAAATTCTGGCTTAAGAAGCTAAAAAAATCTGTATGGAGAACAATCCCTCTCAACCTCAAAGTAACTCATTGTGAAACATGGAAAATAGTTCCCAGTGCTGTGTGGGTCATGATAGGAACTATAAGTAAAGAGCTAAAAACAATGCCCGTTCACATTAATGCTGAATAAATGTTGGCTGCTATTGTTACTATTGTTGCTCAAGATTAGCACATAACATATGCCAGACTGTTATATGTACTACAGAGAGAGGAAATAAAATTCTTTGTTTTTTTGTAAAATTCTTAAATAAATACTAGATTATGTAAAATTACAGGCCAATAAGAGATAAAAGAGACAAAGACTACATATAGCTATTTTACTATCATGTCTTAATTTCTACTAGCAGTGAAAGGCGTTATTAGTAGCAGAAGTCAACAGAGCTGATAAGAAAGGGAAGAATAATTAATATGTTCAATAAAACCTGTTTCTTAAACAATCATTTCATTTAGATGATCCATACAATAAACACTTACTCAGTACACATGGTCCCCTGGCTCTAGAGAAGACAACACACAAATACCTACTACCAATTAGGCTGGCTAAGTACTACATGATATAGAAATAATCACTAACTCTGAAAGATGTTTTAGGGTTTAACAGCTTTCCACATATATTACCTTAACAAAGTCTCATAACAACCCCGTGAAGTACACGAGTACTTGGTGTTCTCATTCTAGACAAAACTGGTAAAACAGCAGAGTTAGGATTTATACCTCCAGTACTACTACTCCATGCTTCTTTAGTGCATCTTATACTTGGAGACCAGTGAGGACAAGCAAATTTTGATAAGTGAAGACACAACTGCATCCCAAGAAAACAACAGATACAGAAATCTAGAAGCAGAACGAAATGCATGTAAATAGGAAACCAGGTCAGTTCATGTGAGACAGACAGTCAATATTACATCACAAAGATGAAAGCATGAAGACAGCTTTAAAATGACTAGTGAGGAATCAAATGGCTGAGAACTGATAAAGAAACAAGCATGAAACCTATAAGGTGTGTTTTGTACTAAATGTATGACCTCATTAACAGGGATGTTACGTTATGGGACAGTGCTACAGGGAGATCAGACATTCAGAAGTCTTCAGCAGTAACATAAAAAGATCTGAAAAAAAGGGCAATAGTTGAAAGCCACCTCTGAAGTTTCAGAAGGAGGGGTCAGAGATTGCAAAGCAATTTGTACACCTGATGTGATGGTTGTTACAGATCCTCTACACTACTTCATCTCCATAATTTAACCAACATCCAAAAGTATTTTTAAATTTTCTTAATTTTTACATAAAACTTACTGAATCTTCTGGAGGTCTTTGGATTTTCCCCCAATCCACAGAAGGTCCCTTTTCTTGCAAAAATCTATGAAATAGCTTCCGAAATCCATCAAGATCTTTTTTAGTGTGCTGTAAAAACAGAAGTCATCATTATAAGCCGCTTAATATTTAATAAAAAGATATAAACCATACATTTAAAATAGTTAAATGAAAGTCTTGGCTGAGCAAATAGCTCAGTGGATTAAAGCGCCTGCTCAGACAGACACAGGGGACTGAAGTTTTATCCCCTGGCCTGCCTTGATGGCGCTGGCCTCACCCCCGGGGTGCACTGAGATGGTGACTGAGACCAGGTGTGGTGGCGCGCACCTATAATCCCAGCACTTGGGAGGCTTAAATAGGAGGATCAGTATGAGTCCGATCTATGCAGCGAGACTCTATACACCCTGTACAACCTGTCCTAAATAAAATAGAAAGAAAGAAAGAAAGAAAGAAAGAAAGAAAGAAAGAAAGAAAGAAAGAAAGAGAGATTCTTATAAGAGCCGGCCAAATAGCTTAGTGAATTAAAGTGTCTGCAAGCAGGCACAGGAGCCGGGGTTAGATCCTCAGGCCTGTGGTGCTGGCCCCGCCCCCGGGGTGCCCTGAGATGGTAATTGAGACTGGGAGTCATAGTGCACGCCTGTAATCCCAGCTTTTGGGAGGCTGTAAACAGGCGGATCACTATGAGTTGGATCTAGTAGTGAGACCCTAAACACCCTGTAGACTCTTCCTTAAAAATTAAAAAAAAAAAAAAGTCTTTTAGAATACAGAGAAGATTTTCACACTCTAATTTAAAAATAAAGAGTAGAAATGCTAGTAAGAACCACATTTCAAGGAAAAGCAGCCAAAAATCTTCCCCGTTTCCTATCAGTACAGTGTCACGTAACTTGAATACGATTCAGTTCCTGGAAATTTCAACTGTTTCTCTGCATTATCACCAATACATTTCTCTACTTCTATGTGGAAATTAATCTTTTTTTTCAGATCAATTTATTACCACATATTTTTGGCACATGTTTACATTCCCTGTGCGAAGCTGATATGTGTATATAAAACATCTAAATTATTTTGCTCATCCCTTTCATCTCCTTCCATCTGTCTCTTGACCTCCTTCATTTTTCCTAGTACATGTTTGCAGTACATGTTTACATTACTTGTTTGGAGTTGGAACACATACATAACAAATCTTCATTCCTTTTGTATCTCTTTTGCCTTACTCCCTCCTCCCCTCATCTCCTAATCTCCTCCCCCTTTGAGAAAGATCTGTTTCCCTTTTATCTTTTATTTTGTTCTTTGTTTATATTTGGGTTTCTTACATAGGAGAAACCACACAATATTGAAGTTTGTATGTCTGATTTACTTCACTGAACATTATGGTCTCATGGTACATCCATTTTCCTATTCCATGGTATGTAA
Organism: Octodon degus; assembly: GCF_000260255.1. Lineage (NCBI taxonomy): Eukaryota > Metazoa > Chordata > Mammalia > Rodentia > Octodontidae > Octodon > Octodon degus. The sequence goes on from NW_004524654.1 coordinate 5,402,475, forward strand.
ATATCACATTTTTTAAATCCATTCTTCTACTGATGGACATATAGGCCACTTCCAAGATGTAGCTATTACTATGTGCTGCTATAAATATGCATATACATGTATCATTGTAAAATAGTATCTCTGCCAAAAGAACACAAAGAAAAAAAACACAGCTAACTTAAAACATTAAATACAAACAAATTAAAAAAGGATATTCTACTGATTCACAATTTCCACAAAATACTGATATATTTTTCTACTAGTGAAACCAAAACACAGAATAAAACATAATTTTATTCTTATTTTCAGTGATTTTTAAAACATCCTACATTAAAAAAAAAAGATTTAATGATTTTAATATAGGCAAATTTGAAATTCTTAATTGTTAAGTAATGCAAAAATTTTTGTTTCATGTTATCAAACATCTAATGCTTATTTCAGGCTAGATATTCACCCCTGGAAGCAACTAAGTCTGTAGATAGATGAAGCAAAATATACTGTAAAGTCCTTACCTCAAACTCATGTGAGGGTGCTGTGCTAAGTATTTTTTCTAATTCCTTCTTCACAGATAATTCTAGCTCTTGTCTAATGACTTCTTGGAATTGAGAAGCACCATCTTGAGACATTGCTTTGCTAAGATCTTAAAACAAAAATATAAAACTGTTAACTGAAAAATCAACTACCCAAACAGCTATATTTCTGGTGTGCTGGCAAGTGAAAAGGACTTGATCTTATGGTCTCATGATCCTCCAGCAGGATTTTATCAGGATTAGCTAATTAGGACTATATAATAAAAGAGGCTCAAAATTAAACATTTTTGCGTAGATGACACAGATAAAAGTAAAAGGATTAATCTACATTTGGGCACATAATTACATTTCTACTCATGTTTCCCTGCTACCTATCAAAACTGAAGAAAAAAAAAACAATTGGAATAACAATAATTGCTGCCTCACAAGAGAGCTGATGGTGTTTGGCAAATTCACAGCAGCAAGATTCCTCCCTTCTCTCCAGTCTAGAGGGGAAGAAAGAGCTTCATTGGGTTTTGTGACTAATCCTGACCAGAAAGAGTAAGAACTGAAAAGTGATAAGCCAGGTTAGCTCCTCATCAAGTTTGTCCAGCAACTCACCACTACCTTCACTAAAATACAAAGAAAACATGAGGTAGCTACTTAAAGACAGCTTTTAGTATATAAAAATACACACGTACACACATACACAACGCTACTGCACTAAATTCACATACCTCCCTCAAACTTAACTGCTTACTCAACCTTGTATGCTTGTATGTAAGATCCCTTCTAACCAACCCATGAGGTCTGAAGATAAGGCCCTGACAAGGCAAGAGAAAATCAAATAAAGATCACTTAGGAATGTGCCGTATGGGGTTAGAGTCTTAGGGCCTGGGATCCATCTGTGACAAATAATCCAGGCAACTCATCAGGTTATGGCAAGTTGCAAGTAGGGGGAAGGGCCCAGATATCCAGTAAAAACATCTGGGGTGCAAAGGGCCATGGATATTCAGCTCTAGGTCCCTTAATCACTCTCTCTCAGGGTAGCTTTTTGTCTTGTATTTCTTTTTTCTTTCAAATTGCTTTATTTTCCTTCTAAATTTCACACCTTTAATTCTTTATGGAATCCTACTCCACCTTCGTATTCCCTGTAGTGGTTGATATATTTTGTCAATTTGAGAAGTAAAAAGTTTAAATCTGGTCAGCAATTCCCCTCCCTAGGGTATGTGAAGCCTCTCCCTAGGGCATGGAGGGCCCACCCTAGAATGACTCAGCACTTAAAGTATATATAAAGGCGATTGAGGAAGGATGGTTAGAGCCACACTTCCTTGGAGGAGCTCTGGTTTACAGTTAGTGTGGAAGGAAGGAAGGAAGGAAGGAAGGAAGGAAGGAAGGAAGGAAGGAAGGAAGGCAGGCAGGCAGGCAGGCAGGCAGGCAGGCAGGCAGGCAGGCAGGCAGGCTGGCTTCCAAGACACCGCATCTCCTCCCTTTGTTTTGCTGGTTTCCACCACCGTGAACTGCTGTTCTCTGCAATGCGCTAATCTGCCTTGGAGCCAGCCTTGTATGTACTTTAGTATGGACTGAAACCTCCACCAACTGTGAGCTAAATAAACCTTTCTTTTCTTTTTTTTTGTGGAACTGGGGATTGAACTCAGGCCCTTACTGAGCCATCTCCCCAGCCCCTACCTTTCTTTTCTTAATTTAGGGTGTCAGGTATTTTGTCCCAGCAACAAGAGAAAAGTAACCACGAAAGTTTGGGAGATATTGGCAATTCCAAGGTGTCATTACTTCCATAGATCAACATTTTTATTTCTGAGGAGTGCTGGGCTGCCTGCCCTCTTCTGGTTCTTGATTTGAGCCAAGACATTTCACTGTTTTTCTGCATCAAACTAGACTGTAAGGGCTTTTGGCATAGCTGGACACTTCTATGACAGATAAAAGTGACAGAAATGCCTTTTAGATGAATATAAACAAAGGTAGAAAAAATAAAAAGAAAATAGTCAAGGCCCAAATACCACGGGAGAAAAACACTGATACAGGTTATTGTACCCTTGGAAGTATCTGGAGAATAATCATCCTGTCTGTTGCTCATAATACTGGGGACAAATAGTATTACTGTCTGCATCTCCTTTAGCCTCAGGGCCTAATTCAATCTTTTTTATAAATTTATAAATTTTTAAGCTTAAAATCAACCATTTTATTTGCTATCTAGTGATTTCTACAAATGCGAGTTATTTCAACACAACCATATTCTCAAAAGGAAAAAAAAAATCCCTTCTACATTCCTCCACAGTATAAAGTATTTCACTTATTATTTGGGCAAGGAAAGAAAATATTTACGGAGACAGAATAAAGACAATATAATCTATATTTTAAAGATACTTTTGAGGGCTGGGAAGATAGCTCAGTAGAATAAATGCTTGCCATGCAAGTGCAAGGGCCTGAGTTCAATCCCCAGTTCTGGGGGAAAAAAAAAAAAAAAAGATATTGAGAACAGGCATTAGTAAGCTTTGTAAATCCTGTGGTTATTTATTTAATGTAGTCAGCCTCTACTTCTCTCAAATACATAAAAATGTTAACATGAAATATTTAAAACAAAGCTCTTCAGAAACAGACATACGCACACATACTTCCCATCATATTAAAACCCAAGAGAAAAAAATCCAAGGAAATTTGGTGACAGCATATATTTTAATCCTAAATAGCCATTTTTTGGCTGTGTGCTTTTTATAGACATAAAGTCTTAAGTATACAGATTCCAATTAATAAAGTGACCCAAGACTCTGGGTCACACAGCTATTTATAAATAACTTCTTTGTGAGCTTGTAAGAAGCACCATGCCTCAGAAACAACCTAAAACTGTATTTTGACTAGGAAGAGATTATAACCTGTAAAAAGCAATGACAACAGATGGGCACATGTCCCTGAGCTATTACAGCTAAAAAACAAAAACAAAAGTCATTGCAAAATAGTTTAAACTAGGGCCAGCCAAATAGCTCAGCAGATTAAAGTGCCTGTAAGCAGGCGCAGGGGCCAGGGGTTTGATGTCTGGGTCCTAGCCCTGTCCCCAGGGCAACGCTGAGACAGCAATTGAAACTGAGGCGTGAGGGTGCATGCTTCTAATCCCAGCTCTTGGGAGGCTGTAAACAGGCTGATCACTGTGACTTCGATCTAGTAGTGAGACCCTGAACACCCACCCTGTAGACCCTTCCCCCGCCAAAAAAAAAAGTAGTTTAAACTAGAGTTAACATGACATCAACCACATGTTTATTCCTTGGGAGACATAGTCATTAACTTAAAATTTTTTACAGGTTAAGTTTCCCACCCTGATGTCTCATATGTACCTAGGAATTATCTCCTTCAATCTTTAATTCTCGTATTAATGTTTAGGAAATAATTTAGAAGAAAAAAATCCAAGCATAGAGAAAAACTTTCATATGAAAGAATACTATTTGATTTTAGGTCATGACCTTGACCAATTAAAATAGATTAAAAATGATTTTTAAACTAAATTTTTTGTTAGACACAAAGACATCTAATATACTTGCTTTGTTGATGACGTTAGAAGACCAGCATTCATAGTTACTTCTCTAAAAACCAGAGATGAAAATATTTAACTTACTTATATTATAGGCAAAAAAGGATAAAATTAGGGGGCCAGGGAAATGGCTCAGTGGAATAAGCGCTTCCCAGGCAAGTGCAAGGGCCCGAGTTCAATCCCCGGTTCCACCAAAAAATAAATAAATAAAATAAATAAATAAAACTTAAATGTAAATATAAAGTTTAAAAATATCTAATATAGCTGTTTGAGATTTGTCCAAATGTCTAAAACAACTTCAGAGGTTCTCAATGCAGAAAAGTAGCCTATCAACTTACATGCTTTAAAGTGAAAATACACAGAAACTACCAGGTTAATATTTTCCTCTCTACCAACTCAAGCTATGAAAGCTTTGATGAAAGAATCATATTAATGCTCTCTGTGATTTCTGCAAATGATAACAAGTCAAACATTCAGGCAAAGATTCAAAAAATCTAAATACAGAGTCAAACGAGTTGTAAGAAATATTCCTAACCTTTATCTCTCCCATTTAATAAATATACCAGATATACAGGAAGAACAACGCATATATTTTTCCACCATGTTTTTAAGTATAATCAGTTTATGTAAACAAAAAAACAACCACATTATAACAAACTTGTAACCTCTTTTACCTCATTCTGCTGCTGTTTCACTCCCCCTTCTTCTGAGCAAAGTGCTTCCATGAAGTGCTATTTGTAATGATTAAAGAATAAGGAAGGGTTATGTAGACCTGTACTTCCAGCATTCTAGAAGGCTGAGGCAGGAGGATTAGTTCAACCACAGGCTGGGCAACTTGGCAAGACCCTGTCTCTAACTAAAAATTAAAAAATAAAAAGTTGATGATACAGTTCAACACAAAGGCCCTGGGTTCAATCCCCAGGTACCATGGGGCTGGTTAGGGGGGTAAAGACGGGCTTTCAAGGAGCAAAGAATATTTAAAAATAAAAAAGTAAAACTCTTACACAACCAGAGAAGCTGAGGGACCGGGGCACAGATCTGAAGGCACAGAGATAAAAACCATTTCTCTTTACAATGACTTTGTTATCAATTTTTTTTTTTTTTTTTTTTAAAGTATGGATCCCCGGTTCCACCAAAAAAAAAAAAGTATGGAATTTCTAGTAGAAAAAGAAAGCACAGACCTCAGAAGGTTTTTTAGATTTAAAATTCTCAGATTACACTGCTGGTGATGGCAGCTGTGTTTCTAAGGGAAGGTCAATTAAAGAACCCCCTGAATAATGCAAGATTTGTAACCTCATAAAATGTTTCTGTCTTAACCCTCTTCCTAGCAAAACAGAACCGATACTCCCTGACTTCAGGCAGAAAGCAATAATCAAAACATGTTCAGACATGAGGCAATCAATTTATCCTCCTTATTTTGCAGATAAGTAAACTAAGTTGAAAATAGTTCAGTGACTTATCCAAGGTCAGAGAGTAAGCTACTGCTGGAGGAAAGCTTTTTTTTTTCCCCCCTGATCCCTATCCTACCACAGGGAGTAGAAATAGCTTATTCATACAATGTGTCCTCCTGCTCCAGCCTGGCTCTTTAATTTTTGGCTTGAAATCCCTATCACTCACCTTCAAAAGCATTTCTATCAACACTTAGGATAACTCCTCACCTCATCAAACTGGGCTTACAAGAACTTTGATTTATTTCATTATATTTTTAGTCAATTTCATATAGAATAAGCAATAATTACTTTTACCACCTTCACCCCTCATTCACAACTTCATAATTCTTCCTTGTTCACAACAAACCAAATTTCAAGATTATGGACTTTCTGCTATCCAACTACGGGGTAAAAAAAGAGGAGTGGGGGGGGGGAACTAACCAGAAAGAACAACAAAAGAAGAAATCAAGATGGAGGGAAGAGACATTTGATCTGACAAGTTTTTTGTTTCTTAATTCAAGTATTTCATTCTATGCATTTCAGCAACTGACAGGCATACAAAATACCCTTTCCTGACACTCTACTACCTTCATAAACAAAATAACTTCACATTCTAAAGTACAAAACTAGCTTCACAATGCATGGGCCATAAAGAAGCAACTGGGAAAATACCCACAGCAATAAAAGACAGAAGGACCATCCCCAGCCCACTTCTCACAACTCATAAGATCTGATCAGTTCTAACCTTCTTGAGAAGCCCACATTGAGAAAGAACCCAATTAAAAGAATTAGAGACCCTACCTAATCTTAAGCCAAGAAATGACTTGTGATTCAAATAAACACAAAACTCTTAGATTGTAGTGGCAACTAGAAATAATCATGAATAACAATCATGGAATACTAGAAAGATTTACGACCAATTCAAGCTAATCAGCTTCTTCTGGGCTCTCTACAGTCCTTTAAACTCAATTAGTTTTTAATATTCTTCCTACAAAAGCTCTTCTTTCCTAGAAAATATTCATCCAATATTTTTTCACAATTGACTGTTCCTTCATCTACTTCCTAGGTTTCCTAAGATTCTGTGCTCAGATCTTTTTTTCTCTACCATTCCCTCTCCAACCTTAACTGATAACTCTCTCAAATACATGCTTCTCATCATGACTTTTTCCCCTGAGCTCCAGGTTCACATTCCCTACAACCTTCTACATCTTTTGCACCTGGATACTTAGCTAGATACCTCAAACTCAACTTTGTGTTTATCCAAAATGAAATTCATCATATTCAAACTATATTACTCTTCTTGTCCTTCCTGCCCCTCACAGCACTAGCGTTTTCCTACTCATCCAGTTTGGAACCACAGTCACATAACTGACTCTTCCCTCCTTTCCCAATACATTTAAAAATTCAATCCAATGCCTAAATGTAATTGAATCAGCACAATTCCATCCTTTGCTTCTCGTTTTCCTTACTGTTACCTTAATTCTCAGAGCACTGTCCACTGTCCTGGGCATGACAGGTACTGAGAACACCACCACCCACTGCCCTGTATCACTTCTCTTCCTCATTTCATGGGTTCTCATGAAATTAGATAAGTTCTCAAATTTCTTACCCAGGTATGTCTTAAAAGCCAGGCTGAATTACATTTCAGACTAGCTAAAACTAATATATAGTGTATAAAGGCTTCAATTTCCTTCTCCATTTGCAACCTCTAAAACTCTAATATACGAAATGGCTCCCTAGAATAAGCACTTGCCAAGCACAAGAGCCTGAGTTCAATGCCTGGTTCCACAAAACAAACAAACACTAATACAAACACTGGAGGGCTTGTTAAAATACAGCTTCCTGAGCCATGATCCAGAGCCACCAACTCAGTTGGTTTGAGAGAGAGAGAGAACTTGGGTTTCTATAAGCAAACACAGCCAGTATTGGTTTGAGTAGCACTAATAAATATTATACTCCATAGTAGCCATGCTCCTCATTCTTCCATCACCAATTCTATACCCTAAAGCCATGGTTTTCAGAGTTAACACCAAGCCCACAGTAGTCAAAATAAAATCTTCTCAACAATTGGTTTAAGCAGAATTCTGGCAGGGAGCACAAGTTTACCTAAGAACCTTAGAAAACTCAGCTCCTCACTTAATAAAAGAAATGGATGAGAAAAAGTCCATATGAATGTTTAATAAATGCTTTTTAATAACAAAAATAAAGGGTTATTGGGCATTTGAGACCTGGAATACCATCAACATGCAGAGCTATTTGCCAATCAAGATTTTTTTTTAATTTTTTTTTATTTTTATTTATTTGTGAGAGAGAGAGAGAGAGAGAGAGAGAGAGAGAGAGAGAGAGAGTGGTGTGTGTGTGTGTGGCCAGCTCAGCCCACCAGGGGGCAGGGCTGGCTGGCATGTGGTGCTGGGGGATTGAACCGCGGTCCCTGATGCTTTGCCAAGCTTGTTCTAAGTAGGTGCCTTAGACCACTGAGCCATCTCTCCAGCCCGCCAATCAAGATTTTTGCTGTTATATATTGTTTATCTTATCCTTTAAAACTGTTACAATTTATACATAAATCAGGCTTCTTGTTAATAATTAAGATATATCTTATACAATAGAGTAGTTCTAAAAAACTCAAAGAGGAAATTATCATTTCTGGAAAATATTGTGCAGAGGGATTTGTTTAATTATAACACTTTTTCCCTAAAAAGTGAGATGGCTCAGTAGAATAAGTGCTTGTCTGGCAAGAGCAAGGGCCTGAGTTCAATCCCCAGTTCTGCCAAAAAATAAAAAAATAAAAATAAATTATACCACTTTTAAGTCTAATGAATGACAAGAAAGTTATGCCAAAGAGCTATCACATTTGTCTGTTGAAAACAGAAGAAGTGGATACAACATAAAATCATCACCAAGGACCATAAACTGATCAGTATGCTGATGTGGCTAAAACACAGCAGCAGTACTAAGCTAGAACTCAAGCCTTGTCGCCTGGTGCCTTGCTTCCTTCTCCTACTCTGAGAGGAATGCCTCTCTTCTTTCAATTACAATACATTTCAATGGCTTATACCTTCCAAGGGCTATGTCACCAAATCTACATGAAAGCAAGTGACTCAACCATGTGTATTAAATGAGGTTATTATGTGACATTAAATTACAAATTAGAATAAGCATTCTCTTAATGCATCTTATGTTGTTCAATTTTTTTCTGAGCTATGAAAAAAACTGAAAGAAGCTTTTATGCACTCTACAAATATTTTTTTACCAAAACTAAGCACCTCACCATTTGCCCAGATGAACCCTCAATATTGCTTATATTAGTTATTTGGTTTTCCTGTACTCATTGGAATTTTTAAAATTCTAAGCAAGGGTATAAGAAAATGGAATATCACATTAACCTCTGCTATGGTACCAACTGGAGGAAAATATAAACTCCAATCACTTTGCAGTTCACTGTGGAGAAGAAAATAATGGATGCCAGGTGTGGTGGCACATGTTTGCAGTACCAGCACTCACTTGGGAGACTGAAACAGGAGGATCACCTAAGAGTTCAAGTCAGCCTAGGCCACATGGTGAGTCCAAGGTCCATATGAACTACATAGCAAATCCCTATCCTAAAACAAACAAACAAACAAACAAAAAAAACTAGTCAAAAAGAATGTCCATGAAATAGAATCTTTATAATTAGTGAATAGAAAGCAAAAAAGTAGACTAAGCATAATGTAACTATTTCAGTCATCTTTTGTACTCAGATCCATGAGTACCAAAAAATGAGGTTGAAACATACAAGCAAAATTAGAGACATAGGAAACTTGATTTACATTTTAAAAAAATATATCTAGCAATGTTTGGTGGAAATGAAACATTTTATTGTTCATGTAAGCTAATTAAGACAATACAGCTAATTTCTCCATGGTTCTCAAAAACAATCCTTAATTGTCAAATGGTTTCAGGGCAATTTCTTTTATTGGTAAGTAAGCACTGGACAATTCTTTTACAACAAATCTTTAATTTTAAGATGCCCACATTGACTAATCAAGAAAACTAGGAAACAACTTTCAAATGCAAGATCTCCTTACACATATAAAAGCTGCTCAATCGAGGGCTAGGGATTTAGCTCAGTAGTGGTAGAAGGCTTGCCTAGCAAGCGGGACATCCTGGTTTGCTCCTCGGCACCAAATAAATAAATAAACCTCAATTAAAAGTTGCTCAATCAAAAAACACGAAGTTTAGTTTTCTTCCAATAGTTTAACAAGCCAACTACCACAGAATTTAGTAAGTTTTTAACAGAAATATAAATGCCTAGTAGAATTTCACAGATCTAAAAAATATGGCTTCAATTATTAAGTCACTGGGCCTAGGATAATCTACCCAATTAAGATCAAGGTGCCAGGGAGATAGCTCAGTAGAATAAGCACTTACCTGGCAAGCACATGGGCCTGAGTTCAATCCCTAGTTCCACCAAAAAAAAAAAAAAAAAATCAAAGTGTCCACAATTCACACACTATTAGTCCAAGTACAAAATGTTGAAATTATAGGATGTGTTAAAAGTTTAACATTCTTTATAAAAATTCTAGCTTGCATGGAATAGAGTCACAAAATGAAAAAGGTGGGACTGGTGAGATGGCTCAGTGTTCTAAAGCACCTACTCAGAACAAGCTTAGCAAAGCACAAGGACTGCGGTTCAATCCCCCAGCACCACATGCCAGCCAGCCCTACCCCCAGGTGGGCTGAGCTGGCCCCACACACACATACACACACACAAAAAAATAAATAAATAAAAATTTAAAAAAAAATGAAAAAGGTAATAAATTATATTTCCTCATCCATATTAAAATCTCAAATCCTACAAATCTCTTCTAATACTTCTGGAATTTATTCTGACAGTTTAAGTACAATGGCACTCTCCTCCATTGAATATAACAGATGTCAAGATGAACAGCATTGTAGAAAATCAGTACAGCTAATTCTCATTCATTTTCATCGATAATAAGTATTTGTTTATATTTTTTTCACTAATGAATGTAATATTTTCTGAGAACTCAGAATGCTTATGTTTCTACAAAAAGTACCAAATACGGCTTAGTAGAAACTAGAAATATATACTTTTATACTTTTATAAAAAAGTATACCTTCTATACTTTTATAAGAAAAGTATATTTTTATACTTTTATAAGAAGTATGTTCTTTTACCTAGAATGTGTTTATTATTAGGCCAATTAATATTCCTCAAAGTGTCCCGTTAATTTGCTACAAATCACCTCTGAGAACACACACACACACACACACACACATACACACAGAAAAAAGATAGAATGGTCTCTGTGAAATGAGATTGTAAAAATATATCTACTGTTTAAATATTTCAATGTATCTTCAGAATATCAAAATGGAACTTCCAAAAAGTGTACCAGTTAATATTTATTTCTCTAATGTTCTTTGTCAATTTTTTTCCTCAGGAGGGTTTCACAAATGAAAATCATCCATCTCATTAGAAGGCTAAATTAGTAAGAGTAAGGGAAGGGTCAGAAGGGTCAGCCAGATAGCTCAGGTGATTAAAGCGCCTGCTTAGGCAGACACAGGGGCCAGGGGACAAGAGCCAGGGTTCAATCCCTAGGCCTGCGGTGCTGGCCCTGCCCCCAGGGCAGGCTGAGACTGGGCATGGTGGTGCAGGACTATAATCCTAATGTTTGGGAAAGCCGAAAAGCAGGGAAGATCACTCTAAGTCTGATCTGTGTAGTGAGACCCTGTACTAAAATATATTTTTTAAAAAATTAAGGAAATTTAAAAATAAGAGAAATTTAACCAGAGGTCCATGTTAGAAAAGAGTCAACAAAATTTTCATCAGCTCAGCTCATTTTGAATTACTTTAAATATTACATTTATAACTGTTACTGAATTTAAATCAATCACTCTCTCTCTCAACACAACAAAATACTACAATTTTAACAAATGAGGGGTATGCTGTAGTTGGTAATTAGCTGGTGTTATGCCTCACTCAAATCCATGTCACGATATTCCTCAGTTTTATTTAAAAGTACCCCAGTCAGTCACTTAAGTGATCAGCAACAGGCTAAAATTGGTTTTAAAACTTGAGAAGAACCAGGCCAAGGCATGACCTCAACAACCAGGCCCCAGATTCTCATCCCTGTATTCATCTGAGACCCTTCTAGTTATAATTAGCTTAGGAATCTTCCCTGGCTAGCTGCCATCTACCAAACAGCAATCGTCAAAAGAGCCACAGAAAGAATTCTAACAAATGGGTAAGCTGACAGGCCTCAAACACTTTTTAAGTGACACAGAAGTACTTAAATAGCTTTCCCTGAAATGTAACAAAGTGCCTCAATGCAAAAATAAGGAACATTTTTATGTTCCATTTTATATAACTTACATAATACCATTTTTAAAAGTTTTAATGCTTCTAACATTACAGTATAAGTGTATAATATAGCTCTAGTTGGCTAAACAAACATGAGTCTCGGCCATTTATAAGTAAAGACATTCAGGGAGATAACTCAGGACTTTTTAAAAGCAAAATTCTAAATGGCACCCACTGACAGACATGACAAAACAAACAAAAAACCCCACAACTGATGACCTTTAGCACCTCCAAATGTGACAAGCTAGCAAAGAAATAGTGCTCACATTTATACAGAGTAATTGGAGGCCTTGTAACAATCCCTGGGGCACAGAAAACCAGAGCTGAAGAAGAAATTTCACAGGCAGGCAGAGGTGACCTGAGGGGGGAGTGGGGACTAAACTAAAAATTATGTTGTAAATCCAATAAAAAAGGGTCTTCCTAAGAGTAAGAGAAAGAACCTTAAGTTCTTTAGGAACAGACTTGTGAAGATGGCCAAAGTAACCTGAAACTTCTTGAGAACTCTCCTGCGTAACAAAATTAAGTATTTTTTATTACTTGAACATTTCCAATTCAGTTTATAGTCCAAGTGCTTGAGGCTGGAGATGCTCAGCTTTCCCATAAAACATATGGACTATTTTGAAAAAAGACATTCAAGCCAAGTGTAGCAACCCCATTTTCTATGACATTCAAAAGTACACTACATGTACACAACACATAGATGATATTGGATGTGCTGAACTTCAAGTGTTCAGCAGAAAATATACACCAGAAATTCTAATACAGTGCACTGTATATAGCAAGCACTTAAAAGTCTGTTGTTCACTGGGCTGAAACAAAACCCACAAACTTGCGTTCAACCCTCACACTGTCCAAACTCTACCCTTCCTTATTCTGCTTTACTTCGCACTTAAAACACAAAACAACGAAAAATCCCTGCCCAGTGCCCAGGCCAGAACAACAAACCTGAAATTGGAAAATAATGAACTACTATTTTTTTTTATGATATATGCTTATATTTCTGGTTAGCAATACTATCTGAAAGACTATCATGACTGTTTAGGAAAAAAATTACTGGCCACCTAAAATGTGCCTAACATACTAACATAATTAGTATGTTAAGAAACATTTCAGTTTCTTAATAGCTCTGAGGCACAAATGCTAGTATCTATTTTGTTCTCTAGAGCTGGGTATTAAACACAGTCCCTTCAGATTGTTAAGCACATGTTCTACTACTTCCCATCGCCTAGTTTTTATACAGGTACAAATATGTTCAGAAAAGTTGTACATCACCTGTTAGTTACAAGACTCAGACCTAAATCTCTGCAAGAGGTCTTCCATCTTTCTCAACATTTATACAATCTAAGAGGACTTATGAAACTACAGCTAAAAATGCAGGCTAATCTGCTGTTTCAGAGCACTAAAAATTTACAATGTATTTCCTCAAGGATATACTATCTTTGTCCACTGAGAATGACAGCCCATTTGAAGAAACAAGCCTTGCCTACTGTTTTTAATACATAAAGCAACAAAGGTGTCATAAAGGACCTGGATTTCAGTATGTGAATTTCAGGGCTTCTTACTAGTTGTGAACTTTGGACAAGACACTAAACTTTTATTTTATTTTATTTTATTTTATTTTTATTTTATTTTATTTTGAGATAAGAGTCTCTCTAAATTGCCCAGGCTAGGCTCAAATTTGTGATCCTCCTGCTTCAACAACTTAGAGTGCTAGGATTACTGTGTGTGACACCACACCCAGTTCTAACTTCTTTTCAGTCATGATAAAAATTTACTTCTAGGATTCTTAAGAAGCTTACATGAGGCAATGTATGAAAATTGGAGCCGAACATTTATTAACCCTTTCCTCTATGAAGTAATATGAGTTACTTACTAACAAGTAGAAATACAAGTAAATTCTACAAGGAAAAAGAAAATTAAAGAATTTAATGTGTTTTAAAAAATTAAAAAGTCATTACACTTCAAAACTGATACACAGACAACTGCAACATTAACCAAAAAGGTTTGTAATTTATAACAGCAGAGTTACCTATAGTGAGCTAATATTTGAGTATAAAACTTGAAACAATGATAAACAGTCACACAATCACATACAACAATATCTTTGGGAGAGTGTTTGCTCAAAATTCCCAACTTATTTTCTTTTAATTTTTAAAATTTATTTTTTTATTTTTCTCTCGCTACACAGTTCAGACTCCTAATGTCCTCCTGTCTCAGCCTCCCCAGCGCTGGGATTACAGGTGTGTGCCACCACGCTCGGTTTCAGTGGTCTGCAATGTGCATCCAGGGTTCCCAGGCCAACACGGTATGCAGTACCAGTGATGGAACCCAGTTCCTTGTGCTTGCCACCGCCGAGCTATCTCCTCAGCCCCAAAACTCCCAATTTAAAAGGAAAACTACAATTTAAAGTCAAAGTAGATGAATACTAAAGGTAATGTATCTTGGGCTGAATCATGGGAACTATAATCTGAAGTTTATAGTTATTAGAAATGCACCTGTGTTAATTTTCTTAGTTTTGGCAAAGTGCAACTCTTCTATAAATGCAGTATTCCAAAACCTAGCTTTAAAAAAAGTGTATGGCAAAGTAATGACAGATATGCACCGCCACTCTGTATGCTACCTGATTTAGAATCTCTTGAGGACAGCCTTAAGAGTAAAACTTGTTAATGTGAACCAACACTGCAAACCACTTTAAAACATAATACATGTAATACCTTGAGTATAATAATCCTAACTTTGGAAGAGAAGTGACCTGTCTAGTATTCCCTATCAAATTATTGTAAGCACATTCAGGCTTTAATACTGAACATAGTTGTGATTACAAAACAAGTTTCTAACATATCTCTGTTTTTCTAATCTTGAATAAGACATTTAATCAGAATTTAAGCAAGTATCTTTTAGTACATATAAAGTATAACATGAATTTGAAAGTCTAATGACAAATGACATTTCTGAGCTTAATGCTAATGGCAGGCATAAGGGTCTCATCTATTTCTTTAATAATGCAGGCTGTCAGATTCTCTTAAGCTATTATTCAAAACTTAGAGAAAGTTTTGGATAAAGTGATGAGAATTCCCTAGGGCAGTTTTATCCATTACTAACACAACTTTTTAAAGCACATCTACATTTTTTGAAAATCACATTCAGTAACTGTGAACTTTACTGTGTGTTGAGCAAGATGGCTGAAGCTTTCACAAGCTGGGGTCTGCAAGGAAAGAGTTTATTTGCACATCAGAAGGCAAATCCTACAAACTGCTACAAACTGATCCAGAGGTTTAGGACAACACCGATTTAAATCGGTATACCACACACACACACACACACACACACACACTCCCATACACAAAAGCAATGTTACTGCTTAGCTCAGGTGATAGGCATTCTCTAACGTTTTTTTAGTACATATATGGAATTAAACCACAATTTTCAAATTTGAAATTTTAACATTCATTTTTCAAAGGAAAAAATAAACAGCAATGCAGCAAAGTCATTTCTTCAGATGAAATGACCTCCAACTTGAAAGGACTACTCCCCATTTCGCAATACATGAATCTCGGGCTCAAACCACGTACACACTAAACTGAAACGAACACTAAAGCTTCCTCAACAGTCCTGGCAAACCCACCTACCCCTCCCCCAGCCATCCCCGTTCCCTTTCCCGTCCACGCGCCACTCAGAAGTACCTTGACTCGAAAAGAGAATAAGGTTTAATCAGCAGCCAAAATCCGGTTTTAATGACTATCCGGTGAGCCGGAGTACTATTAACCTGAGTTTAGGGAGGCACATGAACCCAGCCAGGGCACAGGAGCCTATATTATACTTACCGGAAACGCCAATCCAGCAAGCATTTCAAGGCAGCTCAGATGTCAATTTAAGGAAAAAGATTTCGTAAATGGTATCTCAAATGAACAACTCCACTTGCAAACCACCCACCCAACCTCTCGACTGCTAGTACCCAAGTTCGGCTTAAGACACCCAAGAAATAAAGAGAAATATGTCTTACCTTGTACAAATCTCGACATGTTAAGTGTTTTACTAAATTACTCTAGGATTTTTTTTCCCAATTTCTAGAGGAGTGACGCTATAGGGCAGATCTTTCTTGATTTTAAACACGCGATATGTTCTTTCTCTTCCTCCGCTTACACTAAAGAGATTATTCAAAGTCTTTAAAACTTTTTTTTTTTTTTTAAGACTCCTATGAAAAGCTCCTGCAGTTCAAAAAGACAGAAACTTGGAGCGACCGAGCCTGCCTGAGGACTCCCGGCTACACTGCGGTCCTGACACAACTGTGGAGCAGCTGGAGACTCCCGAAGAGGTAAAACCACACGAACTTAAATTTCATCAATGAAAGAGGCGGACCCACAGCGGCGGTTTCGCCGCCCCCTGGCCTCCACGCCCTCTGGGCAAGACTGCAGCGCCGGCCGCACCCCCGCCCGCCCCCTCCCCAGGCCGCCGTCCAGCCTCTGCCTCGTTCCCGGGAAACCTCCGCCAACTGCGGCTCCCGCCCAAGCAGGGGTCAGGGGGCGACCGAAGCCGGCGGCGGGGGCAAATGTAACCGTTTTGGGAGGCCCATAAATATCCCGGGACGAGGAGGCGCTACGCCGCGCCAACACGCTGGCCGGGGCCGCTCCACACTGACCCGAGCGGCGACGACCCGCCGCGGCTTTTCCCCGGAAGCCCACCGACGGCGACGTTGCCCCCCCACACACACGCGGACCCCGGCGGCTCGGGCTGAGGGGTGAAGCCTCGCACCCTCGAGGACTCCCTGCCTCGGGTCCGGTTCTTCTCACGCATATGCTTGTCTCTACAGCCCTGCGCGTTTTTTTCAAGTCCCAAATTCGGCCTTTGGGGCCTCAGCGGGTGAAAGAGAGAAACAAACACGACCCCGCCCCTCCGCGAGACGCCAGCGCGACCCACCTTCGTCTCTTCTTTTAGCAGCTGAGAAACTGGGGGTGTCTATGGCGCCCCAGAAAAAAGGCTCTCAAGCTGAAAGAATGCCACCTCTGAGGCACTTTTCTCTCCCCCTCTTCCCCACACACAGGCACACCTGGAACCTGTCGCCAGCAATCGCAGCCAAGCTACTGCCCCCCTCTCTTCCCACTAGTCAGCCGGCTCCCTACACCAGAGCCCCCACTTTCTCTCAAACACCTCCCCTCCCCCTTCATTCAGAGCAGCCCCCTCAATGCGGAAACGTCCGTACTGAGCAGACCGATAGGCGCTGTGGCCAATCAGAAGCTGCGATTAACGCAGAGTCTGACCAATGAGACCTGCGGAGGTGGCAGAGGGTGGGGCGCTTGCGGCACGAGGGAGCCCTGCGCAGCCAGGCGCGGCGAGAGACGCAGGAATCCCGCGCGTGGGAGCAGCGCCTGCCCTAGCTGCGGCGGCGACAGCGCTAGCTCCGCGAGGCTTGTCGCCTCGGGAGCGCCCCCAGACATCTCTGCAAAGGACAGAACCTTAGTCCCAGTGTTTTGTTTTGCAGTCCTTAAAAATGTGCCTCGCATTCCAGGGACTGAAGAAATCTCAGTGGATAGAGCTGGAGAGGGCCCAGGCCCTTCTCGGTCCTGGTTTGAGGGGGTTGAGTAAATGTGCTGCAGTAAGCAATGGGATGTGTGTGGCCTACTAACGAGGAGGGATTTAGGACGTCAAAGAGGGAATCCCAAATGAAGCCTCCCTCAGAACCACCGCTGCCCCCCATTCTCATTTAGATGTTTACATTTCTGATCTGTGAAAAATGGCTTCTTGCATCGCTTCCTCAAAGAAGCTTTCCTTTTCATAGATTGTTAAAGTCCTTAAAGAAACAACTGTTAAAGGGTGGAATGTTGACAGTCTGGAGAGTGCGACGTCACGCCTTTTATTGCCAACCCCACCTTACATGATCCCTTTGAGTGGTGTATCTCAGATTTAATATTTACATTTCGTGATGCAAATAACTAGCGTCAAGATGGATGTAATAGCATGCTCTCGTAAGTGCCTCCAATAAATACTTCCAGAAGAGATCTAGACTTCGAACAACATTCTACCAAGGAAAGTGACAATTTTTAAATGACTCATTCTCTAAACAAATGAGCTTTTAATTTTTTTAGTTCCACATATACATAAGGAAATGTCATTAACACAGAAAAAGCCAGTGATCCCTTGTCATGTTAGAGAATGACCATCACTGATACTTTATGTAGTGTCTAAAAAGATAACACTTCAAATTTCATAGCTATAAAACTATTTTCCTAAAGTATTTAAAATCCAGAGGTGTATAGTTATCAGCATTTGGAGGCTGGCAATGTTGCTCAGAATCTCTACATGTTTGTGAACAGTAAAGAAATTGTTCCAGCACTGAATGAGCTGTACTTATGAATCAGCATGAACATCAAAATAAAACACCACTAAAATTTTGGGCCCAGGAGAGTTAACTTAGCCTGAAAAGAGGGGGTGATGGAAGCAACAAAGAGACTTTAATTAAATAGGTTTGTTATAAAATAGAGCGATTGGTTGTTTTCTATCTTGACAGAAGATTAAGGAAAGGAAGAAAAGTTTAATTGCAGCAAAAACCTTCTGTAATTCCTAAGAATGAAAACTTGATTTATGAGTCATTAAATACTGAATTATAATACCAAAGAATGTTGTACACTTAACTGCCTCAATTCTCCAAAAAGTACCTACCCATCTTTAGTGATTAAGTCTGTAACCACTCGAAGGATGGTTCTTAGAGGCTTAGCCCTCTAGAGTCCATTTTCCCAATATTATTTTCAGAGTGTGTTGCAAATGGAATTTCTTTATACAGAGTCTTAAATTTAAATTCTGAACCCTCAAACATTTTATGGAAGAGCAACCTATTCCCCTCACAGCCACTAAGAGATATCTCACTTGACAGATCAGGAGGATAGTGAAGAAAGACAGGAGCTCTTAAGACTGGAGCCATAGCTTGCTTAGGTGGCAATTGCTTGTTTCTCTGTCTACATTTCCCTGAAAAATCTCAATATCTCTCTCCATCTCTAGTCATTTTTTTTTTCATGGTACACCACTTTGTAATATCCTTTCTGGGTGCATAAGGTTGATATTTTTATCAATCTCTGAAATCTGTAATAGATAGATTTACACATTGAACCTTTGCAGAAATTTAAGGTGAGGTTTGGTGGCTAGGTAGGAATGTGTGAGCAGGGATAGCATAGGAATAAGATGGATTGCATTCTAGAGGGGAGTCTTCATTCCTTCTTTCTACTTTGCCATAGAGATACAAGAAAATTCAGTTTGGTTTAACTAGTCCCATGTCCTGAGATGTATAATAACCTTGCCACATCTTTTCCTTTTTTCTAGGTAACAACTGTCCTTTTACAAGGAACCAGTGTCTGCTTCATTATTTTTCTTTTCTTTCTTTCTCTCTCTCTCTCTCTCTCTTTTTTTTTTTTTTTTTTTTTTTTTTTTTTTTTTTAATGGAGCCAGGGATGGAACTCAGGCCCTTGCCCTTGCCAGGCAAGCACTTATTCTACTGAGCTATCTCCCTGCCCCCCCCACCCCATTTTTTAGACTGTGTCTCACTACGCAGCTCAGGCTGGCCCTGAGCTCACTTTGTAGCCCAGGCTGGTCTTGAACTTGCCATGATCCTCCTGCCTCAGCCTCCTGAATGCTGGGATTACAGGCGTGCACCACCAAGCTTCATTCTTTCTAAGGATTCTTCTTGATGCTTCACTAGATTAAGTGCTTGACACTGTGTCTGCTATATATCAAGTACTCTCTAAGTATATATTGAATGACTACCTTAAGTTAGTAACCCTGAGTGTTTTTAATTCACAGTATTTGGTCTTACTTTCTGAGACCCATAAATAAGAAATTTATTTTATATTGAGGTAAACATTTTTAAATATGATCCAGGCCAAGTATAAGAGTAACAGCAGCAAATAAAGTACCCTGGTGAATGTATACTAACCTATGCTAACAGTTACCATGAATATTATCTAATAAGGAGTGATTCTGAAATTGCTAAAATATAAAATAAAGTGTATGGCCTCATTTTTTTCTTGTCTATTTTCCCCCATCATTTGTACTGAACAAAAAAAAATTTTTTTTTTTTCTGAGACAGGGTCTCTATGCATTTCAGTTGGCTTCAAACTCAGTAATCCTCCAGCCTCAGCCTTCTGAGTGCTGGGATTTCAGGCATATGCCACCACACCCAGCTTGTAGTCAAGAAAATGAAACAGTACAGTTTGAAGAAATATCATAGGTATAAGAATTTCTCAACTAAGCCCAGAATGTTTAGCCAAAATACCAGGCAACTGTTACGCACTGGACTGCTGCCCACACTCGATATTGGTTCCCATCTTTATCCATCTAAATCCTGGGCCACCCATATAAAAGAGGAAAAGGGGCTACTATTAATTAGCAGCATGAATTACTGACTAGATTTAACAATAGAACATTTTATTTAAAAGGTAACCAAACAGGGCTAACTGGAAAAAGATATCAAATTATATAGATGAGATGGATTGCTTCTGAATGAGTAGTCTAAAATGAATGTGGTTTCCAAATACTTGGGAGGAGAAAGACTTCCTTCTTTCCTGTTGCCAACATTCTGTTGTTAACAAATTGAGAAGTTTGCTGAAATAAGTTGTGAATTTAAATTGAGACATAGCCTTCCATTTGTTCACAGTATGACTTTTAAATTATATTTGAAAATTATATAACTTAATTTTTTTTTTTTTTTTTTTTTTTTTTTTTTTTTTTTTTTTTTTAGGGCAGGGTCTACAGAGTCTCACTGTGTAGATCAGACTCATAGTGATTCTCTTGTTTACAGCCTCCCAAGTGCTGAGATTACAGGCCTGTGCCATCACACCCAGTCTCAATCGCCATCTCAGCGTGCCCAGGGATGGGGCTGGCATGGCAGGCCCGGGGATCGAACTTCCGGTCCCTGTGTCTGCCTAAGCAGATGCTTTATGTAACTTTTATATGAGAACAATAGCAATTATTTGAAATAAGCAAAAATCCTTTAAAAAACAGTTGTCTAAAGAACTAATAAATCTTTCTTAATAATTTTAAATCTTTAGGCTCGCAAGAATACAGCTTAACCACAACATGTACTATCTTGTTCGTGTTTACCAATAATTTCCCTCTAGGTCCTTCATTAAGAGTTAATGAAGCCAGGTCCTTATCAAACCATCCATGTTTCTCCTATTCTTCATGTTCTCCAGAGGCAAGTACAAGAGCTGTTGATGTCCATGAAATTATTACATCTCAATCATGTGCCAAGCTGTATCTTCAGACACCCACGGAGCATAGAGGCAAAAGAGTCATTCCTTCCAGTGACTAGGCCAGGAAAAAGCATAAAGAAACATTTTACATGCTGTCAGCATTTTAAATAACCATGGATCGTTATAGGATCATTGATTAAAAATACAAAAAAAAACCCTCTCAGTAACAAGTAATGCATCTTACTAAACTCAGAAGATAAAATAAATATTACTGTTTTGCCATAGTGATGTATGTATAGATGATGAGATTGCATATTTTAAATGTTCACAGGGAAGAGCTGCGAAGGAGACAAGCATTTCAGTTTAATCTTATTTTTTCTATGTGTGTCAACTATGTTAAAAACTCCTGTTGTACATCTCATTACACAACTTTTGATAGTTTTCCAAGAAGCCTTGCCCCTGGACTAACTTACTGAGTTCTTGCAAGTGTCACCACTGGGAAGGAAAGGACAAATAACTTCTATTTCTCTAGTCTTTGAAAAATTATTTTAAGCATTTTACACCCACCACCCTATTAAAGAGAGTATCTTCAGAACTACTCTGGATGAGATGTAAATAATTAGATAATTATATGTCATTAAATGAGTAATATGATTATGAAATAAAAAGTAACGGTGTTTTCTGTCTAGAGCGAAAGAAGAGGGATGCCATATTTAAATAAAAAGCCGTAGGGGGAAATGTGGACTATTAATACTAGGTTCTGGTGCCTTTTAAATTTAAATTTAAATTTTTTATTTCGATTAGAAAGTCCATCTTTTTTTTTCTTTCTTTTCTTTTTTCTTTTCTTTTTAGTACAGGGTCTATAGGATCACACTACATGTCTTAGTTACTCTTCTCTCTTTGCTGGGACAAATACCCGACACTCAAAATGAAGGAAGGAAAGGTTTATTTAGCTCACAGTTACTGGAGGTTTCAGTCCATATGCAGCTGGGTCCAACACAGAGCAGCACAGAGCAGAAAGCAACCTTTCATGGTGGCAGCAAAGAGCAAGAGGGCAAGGGAAGGGTAGCAGCAGCTCAAGCAGCTAGCTTCTCTTCCCACCTTACATTGTAATGCAAATTACCTGCCCCGGGGTAGGGGAAGTACTCACACCTACGGGTAATCCCAGCAGTACTAAAACCCATGATCCCAGCCTTGGATCACACATAATCCCAGTGGATCATGAGTTAACACAAACTCTAGAAGTCCTCACCCCATGACTGCATGAGGCTTTGGGGGGACAAGTAGACACAAACCATAACACTACACAAATTGGACTCATAGTGATCCTTGTTTTCAGCCTCCCAAGCACTGGGATTACAGGGGTGTGCCACCATGCCCAGTCTCAATCACTGTCTCAGCAAGCCCCAGGGATGAGCCTGGCATGGCATGCCAGGGATCGAACCCCAGGTGCTGCGCTCTGCCTAAGCAGGTGCTGTACCTGCTGAGCTATCTGGCTGGCCCTCACCATCTTATTTTTTAATTGAAATACAGTGGTACCAAAATGCCCTAATGAATAGTAGTACTGTACTTTCCCACCTATCTTCACTGCAACCCTGTATCCTAGTGGCAACTCTTTTTCTTCTGATAATTGTAGAGGACCACCTGGATGACTCTCTTTGAAAGAAGAGCAATTATCTCCATTTTAGCTAAACCTGATCCTATTACATGTATTGATATGTACAGTGCTGGCTAGGACTTTTCCTTATCCCTTCAGTTGGCTTTAAACAATGCAAACCAGTCCAGTGGAGGTGCTGATGTGTAGTCTTTAAAGCAAGATGACAGGGCAGTGTTACCCAGTCCCTATAACTGCCAAATAAAATGTGTATGAACCTGCGCAGAAGGGAGAGCCCTGCTCCACGCTCTTGGCTGGGATCCAGCCTTGTGCTAAGAGACTATGACTTCCCAGGGCATAAAAGAATACACATTAGAACTGAAGAACCAATCCCAAAACATTAGATACTACCTCAGTTGTGTTATGCAGATTATTCTTTCTACATATCCTCTCTGCAAATTGTGGGGGTGATTTGGGGCCTCCTACCTAGCCCAGCTCACAGCACTCACCTACTTCCCATTCTCATGGTCAATCATCCTCAAGCCACTCACTTCTTCACCAGTTAATAAAACCCAGTTTGGCCTTCAATCAAGGCCTTTGTTCCAGTTAGCCATCATCATGGTTGAACTAAAAGCCCCTTGCCTCCCCATAACTACAAATATGCCTCAGTATCTTTATTCTCACCGTAAGTTGCACTGGAAGTGGTAGATTGGAATTAACTCACTAGAATTCCAGTAACTTTTCCCTGGGACTTTAAATGTAAACTTCCTGGGCCATGACAAGGTTTGAGAAGAGCTGTCTATAGACAGTTACCAGAGCCGGGGAGATAACGCAATAGAATAAGCACTTGCCTGACAAGCTCAAGGTCCTGAATTCAATCCCCAGTACTGAAAAGAGAGAGAGAGAGAGAGAGAGAGAGAGAGAGAGAGA